>NW_026067940.1:7536962-7593674 GCF_014885135.2 Alexandromys fortis | reverse complement strand
TAGTAAGGTGAGCATCCAAACTGCCTCGGCTCCCACAAAGCCAATACGTGCAGTAGAATCAAAAACCATTGCCATTGTTCTTGAGGTCTCAGTAGTCCTCATTGTCCGCTATGTTCAGGGAGACCGGTTTTAACCCTGGCTTTTTCAGACCCAGGCCAGCTGGCCTTGGTGAGTTCCCAATAGAACATCCCCATTGTCTCAGTGTGTGGGTGCACCCCTCGGGGTCCTGAGTTCCTTGCTCATGCTCTCTCTCCTTCTGCTCCTGATTTGGACCTTGAGATTTCAGTCTGGTGCTCCAAAAAATAACCTTCATCAGGCGATGAAAGGAGACAGAGACCCACATAAGAAAACATTTTAAAGACATAAAGTAGGGCTCAGATTTCAAACCCAGCAGCTCCCTGTTCCCGCTGCTTTCTTCCCTCCACTGATGACACAGGATTCAAAGCTCTAGACTGGGTCCTTCAAGGCCCTTCTATCGTACACCCGCCCAGCAAGCTGTTTGTCGTCACAACCAAGAACTCTTATTACAACTGTGCAAAACTTGACTTGCGTCCCCAAAACCATCGCTTCCCTCTCATGGTTTCACTTTCGTTATTTTCTCTGTTACTCTTCGTCTGGGGGTGGGAGATGGCTCAGTGAATAGAGGCCTCATCACACAGCAGGAGGACCTACATTCAATCTCTAACACCCATATGAAAAGTCAGTGTGACACCATGCACCTATGACCCCTGAACTGGGGAGACAGACACAGGAAGATGCCTGGGGCTTGGTGGCCACCAGTCCAGCTGATCAGTGAGCTCCAGATTTAGGGAGAGTCCCTGTCTAAAAACTAAGGTAGAAAATGGCCAAGGAAGCGATCTGATGTTCACCCATGAGCCCCACAGGCACACACGTGCACGAGTGCTCCCCACAGACACTCCTACACATGCTATCCCCAACGCACAGAAAGAAGGTAGATAGCATTCTTGAGGAATGCCCCTTGAGGTTGTCCTCTGACCACCACATGCATACATACACCTATGTAACACACACACACACACACACGAATGCACATACACAAGTATGCACACATACGTGCACACATACACACGAGTGCATACACACGTGTGCACACATACGTGCACACACACGAGTGCACACACACGAGTGCACACATACGCATGCACACACACCCTCTGTCCTCTGCTTCCCGTTCCCCAGTGATGATCACACCTCCCACATCGTCCTCAGTAGCATCCTCTATCGTATGTCTTATTGAGGATGAATCTTAAGACCACTATTTAGCATGCCTGGACACCACATTTAGCACCACTATTTAGCATGTTTCTGAACACCACAGGGCTGTGTACAACAGAGAGCTCAAAGTTTCCACAGATGACTTCCTGTCTTACAAGATAAGCATCTGCATACCATCTAGGTCAGGCTCACAAGAGATTCACTTTCTCAGAGACATCAGCCCACACTTCACTTCTCTTCCTTGGCTGCCGGGTAACAGTTCTGACAGAATCCGAATGCCTATAAACACTGAGTGTTGAATTAACTCAGTTGCCCATGTCAAGAAGCAGATACCCTGAAAAAAAAAACTCATGATGAGGTTGGGGTCAGGTCTAGGGTCAGTGCCTTTTGTTGTCCTGTTGGAAGGCTAGAGATACAGGTGCTTCTATTCAGTCGCCTTCTGCCTCAGGTGCCCCTCGGGTGCGGGGGTAATCTTCTAGCCTCTGCGGTGAGATGGCTGACAACCTTCATTAGAAAAGAAGGTCCTGCTGCCACGAGCCGGGAGCTTTGGGAATGGCGTGCTCCCATTGCTCCAGGGCTCCCAGGCTTTTAGGGAAACAGAACTGGAGTTGAAGTCCTGTCCTTCTTTAGAGACAGGATCTTGGGCACTTCCCCTATTTCGGAGGTATCTGGCTCTGCTACAGGAGAAATGAGTTCACCCCGTGCCTGGCAGATCAGCCTCGGGAAGCTCCCAGGCAGGAAGGTTCTCCAGGGCAGGTGAATTGTTGACAGATTAAGCAGCACTTTTTGGTTTTGGAAGTAGTAGGAATCAAGAAAGAAGCCACGGCACTGGGTATGCCAAATGCAGACAGACTGGGCCCTTCTGCACACATAGGTAGGCTGGCACTCATCTGGCTACTTCCGGAATTCCCCAGGAGAGACAATCAGGTCCTTATCTAGGAAAGGAGTCAGGGCAGAAACTGAGGCTAAACTATGCACCTGGAAACCAAGGGAACAATTGCCAAGATGGCGGCTGGGCTCTGACGTACACTGCTCCTCGTTTTCTGGGTCTGCCTTTTCCAACTTTCAGTCTAATGCCCACAAACTAGAGGTGGTGGCTCGCCTCCATTTTATGGTGGACAGAGGATGGCGGAAGATGCCATCTGTATCAACTGGTTGCCAGGACACTGATTTATTAAGCTACTTTAGCCAGGTTATAGGACTATGGACACTAACTCACTCTGGGATTAATTGCTTCCCCCGACATCAGAATGCACTTGACAGAAGCACTGAGGATTGGGCATCAGGTGGAGGTACTGGATCCCACACCCATCCTCCCCCCATATGTTCATGTGTGTATGATAATGTATGCGTGTGTGTATGTGCATGCCACTGCACATGTCAGCCTCAGGTGTTGATCCTCCCCTCCCAGTCTCGCCGAGACAGGGTCTCTCTGATGTCCTCGGCTGCATGTGCTGCTTGCTAGTCAGCCAACTCCTGCAGATTCCCCACCTTACCGTGGGAGTGCCAGGATTACACTACCACACCCACCTTTCTGCAGCCTCTAAGAATTTAAGCTCAGAAGACCCTAAGCAGTGTAGAGGGTGCCTGCACTGGCCTTCCCCTGTAATCAGATTGATGACTACCTTCATCATCATCATAGAAACTTCATAACTGATGGAAGCAGATGCGGAGATCCACAGCTAAGCACTGGGCTGAACTTCCAAAGTTCAGTCGAAGAGAGGGAGGAGTGATAATATGAACAAAGGGGTCAAGACCATGATGGAGACACCCACAGAAACAGCTGACCTGAGCTAATGGGAGCCCACCAACTCTGACCTGACTCTATCGGCAGGGGAACCAGCATAGGACCAAACTGGGCCCTCTGATCATGAGCTACAGTTGCATGGCTGGGTTAGACTGTGGGGCCACTGACAGTGAGACCAGGATGTGTCCCTACTGCTTGTACTGGCTTTTTGGAACCCATTCTTTTTGGAGGGATACCTTGCTCAGCCTAGATATAGTGGGGAGGGCCTTGATCCTGCCTCAAAGCAATGTGCTAGACTTTGTTGACTTCCCATGGGAAGCCTTACCCTCTCTGAGGAGTGGATGGGGGTAGGGTGGGAGGAAGTTGGAGGGAGTGAGAGGAGGGGAGGAAGTGGGAACTGGGATTGGTATGTAAAATGAGAAAAGATTGTTTACTAAAAAATAAATTAATTTAAACAATAAGAATTTAAACTCAGATTCTCATGATTTGCAACAAACACTCGACCCCTGGGGTTCGCTCCCCAGGATGGCGGACTGGGTTTTAAAGCGATGCTCAAAAGTACCAAGAGTGCCAGGGCAAAGTTCAAGAATGTTTATGAGAATATATAAATATCATATTTAGCTAAGGTCAAGTGTAGGACTATGAAAACATCAGCACCCAACAAAGCAAAATTGGAAATGTCTCACATTCAATTAAAAATTACTAGAAGTGGTTGGGCATGGTGGCACACATCTTTAATCCCAGCACTCGGAAGGCAGAGGCAGGCGGATCTCTGTGAGTTTGAGGCCAGCCTGGTCTACAAAGTGAGTTCCAGGACAGCTAGGGTGGTTACCAGAGAAACCCTGTCTCAAAAAAGAAGTGAAAACAACAACAAAAATTACTAGAAATACAAAAAACAGGGAGCATTATCCTTAATAAGCAGGAAATGCAATCAGTTGAAACAAATCTATGACTTAGATGCTAGAATTAGTCAAAACACTAATAACCATTAAGAAGTTTTTCTATTCATTCATAAAGTTAAGTAGAGAAATCAAATATATCTAAAAATAGCAAATCTTACTTCTAGCAATGAAATTTACAATGATTTGGATGAGAAAGATGCTGAATGGAGCTAACAGAAGTTAGGCACGGTTAAAGAAAAGATCGGGGAACTGGAGGACACGGCAGTAGCAACCTCAAGCAAAGTGAAGCAGAACGAAGGGCACATCATACTCAAATTATCTACAGTTATGAGAAGAGACCCACACACAGCATGGGAAGGAGAGTGTCAAACATAGATGACCCAGACACGGAGAACACGCTTCATATTCAGATGGCCCTGGTCACAGAGAACAGGAGAGTTACAATTGGGAACCACACAGGAGAAAATAGTGGTGTGGGGTCACTAAAGTAACAAAAGGAAAAGCCTTTCAGTTTAGAATTTCCATCTCAGCGATGAGCTCAAAAACAAAGATGAAATGGGACTTTTTTTCAGCCCTTGGAAGCTGAAGGAATGTGTCCGTGCACGCACCATACTAGCCAGGGATGTGAGAAACTACACCACCAAAGTTGGTGTCAGCTTAGCTGTGAGTTTGCAATCCCTTTTCTCAGAACACATCCCTATCGCTAACCAATACATGACTGAAGAAAGAAGACACAGTGTTGGGCAGAGGGCTTAGTGGGAGAGAACACCGCAAGTGTGGGAAGGAAGTCTGAATCCCCAGCAAGAACACAAAAAGCCAGCATGACTGGGCATGCCTGAAAGCCAGCATTAAAGGGTGGAGACCACGCAGGTCCGAGAACTCCCGCCAGCCACCCCAGCATACATGGCCAGCTTCAGGTTCTGCGGGAGACCTCGTCTCTCACCAAATGGGAAGAGAGTGACCGAGGAAGCTGACCAGTGCCCTGTTCTGGCCTCTCTATGTATGTACGAGTATGACCCAGACACTCAAGTTCATGTACCACACACAGACCTCAGAGACACATACAGGCATGCACACTTGCAGGCATGCACACGTGCACAAAAGGTAAATAGCTAAAGATAAAGGAAAAAGACACAGTAATGTTATAGTTTTTCAGAGAAATGCAAAGTTCAGTGGGAAAGCACTTTACCCAGCTATGTGTGAGGCCCTGAGTTCAGTTCCTAGCACCTCAAAAAAAAAAAGTTTCAGTAACTATGCTAATTATCAGTTCATAGACTGTTACCAGGGATAATGACAGCTACTTCACGGTGATAAAAGGGCCAATTATAAGGGTATAATAATCCTAACTGTGGAGCTTCGAATGAGGGGAGTGTAGCTGGGTAAGGTTCTGCAGCTGCTAATTCAGGACTCGGGAGGCTGAGGCAGGAGGCTTATGAGTTCCAGGTCAATGGTACTCCATATAGAGACCCTTCTCATAAACAAACGAATCGAGAGCTGGGCACAGAGCTCAGTGATCGAGCCCGTGCCTGGCACGCTGAGGGCCCTAGGCTCACCACCAACACTGTGTCAAACACCGGGAATATATAACTCCAGATAAAATGAGCAAATCCACTAGGAACTTGTGTAACGGGGACATGCTCTTGTAAAGCTTGGGGGAGGGCAAAGAATAGAATCAAAATGTCTTATATGAAAAGCCTAAAAAATAAAATGATGCAAAAAAAACAAAAATAAATAAAGTAAAAACAAAACAAAAAAAAAAACCCTTTCCTATTAGACTCCTTTCTTCACCTCTCTGGCTCCCCCGTGTGGTAATCCTGGGTTCGACACAGATAGTGTCACTTCCTGGAAGCAAGGCCTGTGCAGGGGGAGGTAGTTCAAGGGGACTCAGAACTCCCTCCAACTAAGTTAATTCTCAGGGCTGCAGGGCTCAGCTAAGAAATGACAATGGGGCCGGGGGTGTCTGTCAGTGTTTGGGATGGGAATGCAGGCGGTTTGAAAGGCTAGGTGGGTCCACTCTGGAGCTATGAAAGACTTTTGTCTGTTGGGTGAATGGGGACAGCATCACCTAGGCAGTGGCACAATGGCTTAGGCTTCAGGGGTGATAAGATGAATGTCTGCCCTTGTGGGGAGATGGCGCAGTTGGTATGCATGTACCCAGCACAAACATGGGGACTTGGGATGCTGTTTTGGTCTTGATCTAGTACTTGGGGTCTCTCTACACTGTCCTCCAGAGCAGAAGTCCTCTCTTAGGACATCTGGCTGTATGGGGACATAGTTTTAGTTGTCAGATGGGTGAGTTGATCTCTGGCCTCCGCGTGTGCACATAGGTACCTGTGATGTGCATGCATCCTCCCCCCCCTCCACACAAGGACGGGAAACACGGAAGGGTGGGAAACACGGAAGGGCGGGAAACAAAGCGCAACACCTTCTCTTGAGCTGGGCTTTCACAGAAGCAACGCAGGGGCTGGGCTGCTTCACTGTGAGCGTACTGGGGAGCCACTGAGGGCTGTCATCACTGGAGTTACATAGTGAGAGCACTTTTAAAGCCACCAAAAAACCCACTTCAGGATGCCCCCCCCCCCCAAATGAAAGAACCACAGCTGTTCCAGCAATCTGTCCTGCCCCTCACCTAACAGCCATGACATTCTCTGGCAAGCGGGCAGAAGCTGAAGCCAGGACCTGGGTAGACTGGCAGGAGGCATGCCTGATCACACGAAGGGTACCCAAGGGAAAGGCATCAGGCTTCAGGATTGCTGAGGAAAGACTTGAAACAACTGATCTTTTTGCTGGCAAAAGCACGCAACTATCAGTGCCTTCCTCAGGAGGGACGGGGACCGTGCGGCCTCAGGAGTTTGCAGCCGAGGCACAGAGCCACCCTGCCCCTCCCACATCTGCCTTATTTTCTTCCTTCCTCTGCTGAGACAGCCAGAAATCAGCCATTATGGCTTTTCAAAAGCTGAAGGCCAAATCCTATCTTTAGAATGATCTCAGTCGCTTTTTAGAATGATGGTGGCGCACGCCTTTAATCCCAGCACTCGGGAGGCAGAGGCAGGCGGATCTCTGTGAGTTCGAGACCAGCCTGGTCTACAGAGCTAGTGCCAGGACAGGCTCCAAAGCCACAGAGAAACCCTGTGTCGAAAAACCAAAAAAAAAAGAATGATCTCAGTCATATTTTGAAAAGTGTTTGAAGGACTGGGAGCTGCAGCTCAGTGGTGGATGGTGAATACCTTGAGTGAGTGCACAGGGCTGCAGGTTCGAGCCCCAGGACCACACACACACAGGTATAAATGCTGTACAGAGGGAATGGATGAAAACTCATGCAAGACTGCTCCTCCCCAGCTGTTGAAAAAGCCGTGCTCTTCTTTCCCTTAAATAGCAAAAAGGATGCGACCTCGCGATAGACATGGGCCCTCACCTAGTGGAGCTCAGGCCCAGGCCTCTGCCTCCATAAATCCTAGGAAGATGGCAAGAGGTTAGTTCAGCTAGGCAGCAATGGCCGTGTGAAGGAAAGCACCACGCCATTGACATATGTAACAGAACCATGGATTCTGTTACCCTAGCCAAGGCAGAAATCAGCATGAACAGGTTTGGGGGGGAGCAGGGGAGGCTGGCAAAAAACAAACAAACAAACAAACAAACAGACCAGGCCAAAAGAGCACTCTACTAAAGGACAGGGCCAAGCCTGTCCAAGGCACATGCCACAGCATCCCAGCAACCGGACCCACACAAGCTGTTGGCTGCTCGGGGCCACTCGCACTGTGTGGATTTCCTACAGCTCTGTGATGTTCCGGGCCTGTTTCTGTGATTGACAGCTGTGATTCAATTAGCCAGAGGGCTAGGATGCCTCTTCTTCCAAGGAGGCAATGAGGACAGAGCTCTGTTGTCTGATGTGCTACAGGAAAGCAGCCCTCCTGGCCACCACTCTAAGAAAGAGACTGTGTGCGAGAAACCCATGCCCTTCCCAGCCTCCGTCCAGCCCCGGGAGTTGGCCCACAGCCTAGAGGCCTTACCACCTCAGCACGGCTGCCATTTGGGGCCAGCTGTGGGTCATCCTGCAACACGCAGAACACTTAGTGGAACCCCTGGCCTCTGTGCACTGGGTCCCAGGAGCACCCACCCCGCCAACAACGCTAACCAATTCCAGACATAGCGAGATGTCTCTGGGGAGGAAGCAAATCACTTCCTTCTGCAGCCGGCTGTTCTGGAAGGAGGCAGGGAGAGATCCCAAGAAGCAGATTCAGGAGTGGGGAACCAACCGTACTGGGAGCAAAAAGAAGAGCCCAGGCAGCTCCCAAAGAGAAAGGGAAACTGGACAAGACAGATGTTCAAATATGCTTTTAGGAATGTGTGCTATCTGCCCCCACCATTGTTTAAGAGTGTACTCATAAACTGGCTGCCTAGGGGTGGGGCTCAGCCAAAGCACTGGCCTAGCAGGCTTTAGGTTCCACCACCAGCACCAGAAAACACAAGACAGAAACATGGTTCATCAGTGCTTCCCGAGTCAAGTGTGGACCATGGGTACCCAGGGGCCTGGCTGCAGGCTACTCCAGAGCAGCCACGATTCCACACTGAAGAGGAGATAGCAACATGTTCAATGCACAGCTTAGGACCAGTTTGACGTTATCCTTGTAAGAGTACATATCAGAAGTACTTGTTTCTTAATAGTGCTTTCTCATGGGAGAAGACATGGAGACAGCAGAGGACCTGGGGTTGCCCACAGGTGTGCCAGGCATCTACACACCACGGAACACATGCACGTAGGCTTTGGGGACTTGAGGCTGCTCATGACTCCTCCACAATGCCTGGGTGTTTTTCCTTCTTTAGGGTTGGAGTTTATTCCTTCCTTGCCTTGCTGTCAGCACAGGACAGGAAAAAGCCATTTTTCTTAACTGTATCACTAAGTCCCCCATGTTCCTGGGCCAGGGATATACTGGGCGCCTAAAACCTTGCTAAATTAATAAATGGGTAATATCCTAGGACACACTTTACTTCCCTCAACCTGCAGGGAAAAAAAAGCCCATGTCAAACGTCACCTCCTTGGGGAAGCCTTCCTTGATTTCTTTCTCTTAGCAGAAATAATTACACTGTGTACCCAAAACCTCGGGTTGATACTGCACACACGTCCCACTATGTGTCAGTCAGTTGTGTTACAATCCCCGCCGGAATGTGAGCTCTCTGTGAAGCACTGAACGTTATCATTTATTATGCCTACTTTCAACAGCACTTGGTACACAGTAGATAACTGATAAATGTTTAACATAATAATCAATACCTACTGCCCTCTGCATGCCAAAGCCCAGACATTACAGTTCAGGTGCACTGCCACGCATGCGCTTTGCCAACTCAGAATCTTGAGCCACTGAGGCCACTGTGCTCACGGCGCTGCGGGCAGCAGAGAAAGAACACTTGCCCAGACCCTCTGAAGGCTGCTCTGAGAAGTCTGGAAGGATCTGTTTTCTAAAGGCAGGATGATGCGGAGAACTTAAGGCCATTCAGGCCTTCTAGAAACCTCTCTACAATTCATCCTGCTCCCACCCGTACCAGACTGAGAGCCCTGGACCAGACTTCAGGGAGGAAGCTGCAGGGTAGACCCACTCCTGGTTCCCAGGCTCCTGGGAAAGGGTGTGTCTGAGGCTCCTTCTGACCAGAGAACATCTGTGTGGAATCCTGCCACCCTCGGGGGCTGCTCTCCAGCCTGGCCTGTGGGCTCCTCTGCTTACCTGGCTGAAGGGAGGGGTGAGGGTGCTTTCTGGAGAGCGTCGGTCCAGGGCAGGGCCCTCCTTCTGTCTGCAGTCCAGCTGGATCAGGCTGCGGCACTCCGGGTGGCAGGTGAATTTACAGTCTAGAGGAAGAGAATCAAAGGGATGGGGTCAGGTAGATATCTACTCCCTCCACCCAGAGGAATTAGAGACTGCATTCTGCTCTGGTGGGCAGAGCAGCAGAACAGAGAGGTGGGGGTGGGGAGGCTGTGTGAGAGCGATGCCTGACCTCTGCACCAAGCAAAGGAGCGTCAGCAAGTCCTTCACAACAGTGCAAACTGCGTCCACCTGCGTCACCTGTAACCTAGCCTTCAGCGATTTCTTCGGTCAGACCATCTGGCTCTACAGTGATGCCTATTCTACTAATTCATATTGATAACCAGAGGCCACACATCCTGGGTAGGGTCTTATTATGTCCATCTATAAAAGAGGTTTGTCACCCAGCCTGTGATATAAGCATGGTTACACAGGCATAAGAAGGTAAGTTGGGAAGACTCAAAAGTGCCCCAAAGGCAGACTCATCACCATAAGATCCTGTCTCTAGCTCAGTCTAGACCAGCAATGACGGGTGGTCCCCCTAACCCCATTAGAATAGTCTACTGACTACACCAAACCGGGAGGAAAGCACATTCCAGAGGTGGTTCCCTTCCATGGAAGTGGAGACTTAATGGCCAGAAGGAAAAAGAACCTTTAGACTTCCATCTGAGGACTTCCTTAAACCAGGGAAGCCAGGGGACTCCCAGAGACTTCAAGTTGAGGCGCCCAACAATACAGACCGTGAGAGGCAGAGCAAAGGCTGCTGTTTCTGACTTTTCTCAGGGCCTTCGTCTGGAGCCTCCGTGGCTAAAGGGGAGGGACGTTAAAGGGGCCCAGGAGGCAGAAGGACTCAGCCGGGGGATAGGAAAAGAACAGGAGAGGAGGGGCTGGGGGAAGAAAGGGCAGAATGAAAGAAACAAATGCCAGTGACAGCAGGCAGCACCGTGCCCACAGACGGCTGCTGGGTCAGAGTGGTTCCTTGTTCTGGAGGCCACAGCTCAGGCAGAGCACAGGTCCTGGCTTCCCTGACTGTGAAGTTGAGTGCCTAAGGTGAGCCAGAGTAGCTGGGCTTTGTGCAGGGACCTCACCACCTGGGTTTGCATGAATAATCTGGAAGTTAGAACACTTTTGGTTGACAATGGCTCAGGCAACCTGAAAATCCCTTCCAGAGTTGAAAATGTGTTGTACTTTGTCTCTTTTTCTCCATGCTGCTAAGCAGCAGACCCGAGCTTGGGATCCTGTGGCAGCTGGCAGCTGGTTTCTTCCCACTCAGCTGAGGAGTTCCGGAACGTGATTTCCAGCTGCCTCCTTAACTTTCCAGGCACCGGTCCTTGTTCAGGGACCCTGACAAATATGGAGACACAGAGATTCCAGAACTTTCCATCTTCTTTCTGCCATGGTCTAACTTCCCATCCACCTTTCTGGGGTGGCAGTGAGAGGCTTAGTGTTCATACCCTTCAGGCCGCAAGGTAAAGCCCCCAGCAACCCCTTCTTTAGCCCTGAGCTCTGTCTGGCCTAGGGTCATCCTTGTTTGCTTCCTACTGACGTGATTAAACAGCAACACCAAAAGCAACTTGGGGAAGAAAGAGTTATTTTAGTGTACAGTTTAAAGTCAGAGCAGGAAGCCGGAGGCAGGAACTGAAGCAGAGGCCTTGGAGGATCACGGCTTGCTGACTTGCTACCTGCGAGCATGAAGGAGAATGGCCCCACAGAGTCACATATTGGCATGCCTGGTCCCCAGTTGGTGAACTGTTTGGAAGGATTAGGGGTGTGGCCTTGTTGGAGGAGGCGTGTCACTGGGAGTGGTGTCTGATTTCAAAGTGCATCCTTGGCCCTGTCCCTCTCTCTGCCTGCTGCTCGCTGCTCGCTGCTGCTCGTGGGTCAGGATGTAAAGCTCTCAGCTACCTCTCTAGCACCATGCCTGCCTGCCTGCCTGCCTGCCTGCCTGCCGCCATACTTCCTGCCAGGATGACGATGGAGCAATCCTTTGAGACTGCAAGCAAACCCCCAATTAAATGCTTTCCTTTCCAAGAGTTGTCCTGGTCATGGCGTCTCTTCCCAGTAATAGAGCACTAACTGAGACAGCCTCCATGGCTTACTTAGCTTGCTCTCTTATATAACCAGGACCACTGCCCTGAGGTGGCACCACCCACTGTGAGCTGTGTTCTCCCACATCAATTATCAATCAAGAAAATACCCCCGCAGACTAGTCCACAGGCCAATCTGATGGAGGCAATTTCCTCAACCGAGGTTCCCTCTTCCCAAATGACCCTGGGTTTTGTCAAGTTTGGGGTGGGGGGAAACAAAACAAACCCAAGAGAAGTTGTACTGGGTAAGGTCAGTCCTCTAAGGCAACACCAAGCACCTTCAGGGTCCCACAGGTGTCGTGGGGCTCCTGTGGCTGGCACACAGCTCATTGGAGATAGCTCACCTTCTGTGGGTAAAGGGCACAGAGGGCCACATGGACCATAGCATCCAGAAACTCCAGGACTTTCTGATAATGCAACACTGAGGGCAGAGCCCAGAAAGGGCGGGGCTGTCTAAGGCACAGCTCTGGAACACACCTGGCTGGCTCCTGGTCATTCCCCAGTGGTGGAGAATGCTCTAGAACCAAGAACATGAAGAGGACGGTGGACTAGAAGCCCTGCCAGCTCCAAGGCCATGGGGGGAAGGCCTCCAGACAGCTCAAGATTTCTCCTCTTCCCCTTGCAGTGCCCTGCAGAGTTGGCATGTTTTGCCCATCTGTGCGCCTGTCTTGGTCTCTTGACTTCCACTGCTTTGTCTCACTCCCTCTCTTTCACACACACACACACACACACACACACACACACACACACACACCTCAGAAAGGTCTTTTCATAATCCTGACACTGAACTGGACAAGATAGGAATGGAAGACTTCAAGAGCAGGTTTGGAATTTCAGAACTGGCTGGGCGGTGGTGGCGCACGCCTTTAATCCCAGCACTCGGGAGGCAGAGGCAGGCAGATCTTTGTGAGTTTGAGACCAGCCTGGTCTACAAGAGCTAGTTCCAGGACAGGCTCCAAAAACACAGAGAAACCCTGTCTCGAAAAAACAAAAAAAAAAAAAAAAAAAAAAAGGAATTTCAGAACTGTATAGTGGCTCACACCTTTAATTCTAGCACCCAGAGAGCAGAGTTCAAGGCCAACCTGGTCTGAATAGTAGTTCCAGACCAACCGGAGTCATATGAAAGTCCCTGTCTTAACAGAGCAGAATAACATCAAAAGAGAAACAGGAAACGCACAAGCGCACTACCTTCTCCAACAAGACCATGTCGTCCTGGCTGCAGCCGAGTTCCTGGACTACATCCTCATACTTTCCAGTCCCTGGGATGCCAAGCCCAGGGTTTCCAGGCCAGCACTGATGACGTCTGAGCCCCTGCACACACAAAAGCAGTGTCCTGCAGGGCTGGGGTTGGCCCTGAGTGGGGCGATGCTACGCATCCCAAAGCTGGGGTCACGTCCCAGGAGAGGCTGGGGGCTAACTCTGTAGCCCCCTTCTCTCAAGGCAGCTCATCACCATTACCCAGTGCCTGACCCTGCTGTCCTACTGTGTTCTACAACCTTTATCTGGTGCTTAGTTTGGACACAGGAAGACAGATTCTGGGTGGAACTAGGCCATGTAGATGCCACCATCTCTGCCGAAGCACTCGTGTGCTCAGACTGCCACACACTCTGTGCTACCCAAAGCGAAGTACAAGTAAGACAGCTATGACTCTCAGCCAGATGCGGTGGCACACACCTTCAATCCCAGCACTCGGGAGGCAAAGACAGGCGGATCTCTGTGAGCCTGAGGCCAGCCTGGGCTACAGAGTGAGTTCTAGGACAGCCAAGGCTATGCAGAGAAACCCTGTCTTGAAACACACAAAAAGATATGACTCTCAGGAACCAGGGAGCAGTGAGGGCACGCACAGGAAATAATTCTCAAGATACCTGAAAGTCATGGCCCCCTCTGGTCAGATCTAGGAAGCTGGTTCAGACGTGTGAACTAGGGAAGCCAAGGAGGGCTTGGCATGAAGGAGCCTACACGGCATGGAAAGAAAGGGGCTCAGGGGCCCTCGTCACAGGGAACTGTGCCATCACTGGGTAGCTAGGACAAAGATCACACCAAGAGGCAACAAAGACTAGAGAGCAACATCCCCAAGCTCTAGCCAGTTTCTTAGCATTCTAATTAGTATATACTGGTTATTCTACTGTAGCACTTTTACACACACATCATGTTCTCTCTTCTTGCACCCCCTAGAGAATCTCACTTCTTTCCTCCCCATCCTTCTCCATGTGACCTAGATTCCACCCGTGAGAGCAAACACAATATTTGTTTAAGTCTTTCTTTCTCTCATCGTGATTTCGAGGTCCATCTTCTTGTTTGTTTGTTTGTTTTCCAGACAGGGTTTCTCTGTGTAGCCCTGGTGGTCCTGGAACTCACTCTGTAGATCAGGCTGGCCTCAATTTCAGAACTCCGAGATCCACCTGCCTCTGCCTCCCAGGTGCTGGGATAAAAGGCGTGTGCTGCCCCTGCCCAGCTTACATTCTGTTTCTTATAAATGGCATCGTTTTTTGCTCTTCCTTAAAGCTGAAGGAACCCCTTTGTACACAGATACTAACCCCTGCTGATGAGCATCTGGGCTGATCCCAGTACCCGGCTACTGTGAACAGAGCAGCAACAAGCATGGGTGAGGCTGGCATTTCCGACATTTCTTAACATCAGTATTGCCATCACTCGGCTCAGTGGGAGAAGGCACTTGTGTGGTGGCCTGAGCGCCATTCGCAGTGGAAGGAAGAGCCCGCCTCTCGGGTCTTCTCCTATCTCCATGTGCTCACCACTGCCTCCTCAAGTAGTCCGCAGGGTCTTGCTCCCTCTACAAGTCTGAATGGGAATTTTTCTTGCCTTTTCTCAGCTTCTGAGGTTTCAGAGACAATTGCATGTTTGGTGGCCCTCAGCTGTCCACCTCCAAACTCCATATCGTCCCAGGACTGTCCTGTATTTCTGTCTTCTTCAAAAAACCTCGGTCAAGCAGAATCAGGAGCCTTCCCTACAGCCTCATCTTGACCAACTTTATCTACAATGACCCTGTTTCCACAAAAGGCCCTATTCCGAGGCCCTGGGAGTTGGGCCTTTTGGCAGAAAGTACAAATCAACCCTGATACAGACTGGGAAAACAGAGCACTTAAGCCCAAACAGATGGAGGTTCCCATGGACACCAGCTCCAGCGATCAGCAGCGGAGTGGAAGTCCAGGGGCCATCGAGGGTTGGACTGAGGCTGAGGCCACCTACCTACCCCAAGAGCAGCCAGTGACCCTGTGCTTGGCTTTGACCCACAGGTTACCATCTCAAACAATAGTCAGGCTCAGATGCCATGACAACCTGTGGGTAGCCATAGCATTCCATCTACTAACTGAGCTTAGAGGAGAAAGAACCAGCAGTGGGAACTGTACTCCAGGAGACAATTTCCCAAAATGCAGACACTGCCAAATGTCCTCTTAATCCCCAAGGCTGCCAGAGTTAGTCTGTGCCCCACCCCAGTCCTCGAAGACACAATATGCAAAGTGTCCACACACACAAGCCTCACACGCATCCTGCCATGTAATGGTGAAACCCAGTGGCTCATCTTTCTGAATTAGACATGTTGCATTGAGAAGAATTCTTTTCACAAAGGCGCTGTATACAAGAAACCAAGGCAATACAGCATTCCCTCTCGAGCCCTCAGCTCCTCCTGCCCAGATGGAGTAGGGACAGGCAGGTCACCAAGGCCACAGGACCTAGTTACACAGCACCCACTGGGGCCTTGTAGTCGCTCCAGTCAGTGATGAGCCACTGCCAACATTCAGGGACCCTGGGCCACACTGCCCCTACTTCCTTCTCTAGTCTTCAGTACCAGCCCTACCTGGCTTACACTGCGGCATAACAACGAGGGCAGAAGAGACTCTGTGGGCGGCCTGGCCTCTGGTCTCTCCTGGCTGGCTCTGTGATGGTGCTAGCTGCTGAACGTGTCTGTGCATCAATCTCAGAGGACCAAATGGAGTTCTAATGTCTAGAACTGGCCCAGAAGCTGCAAGCCCCAAGCTAATATCCCCTCCACGTCTGTTCTCTCCTCTGCTCTGTGGACGTCCTTCTCACCCTGCCAAGCTGTGTGTGGGCAAGGCAGCCTTACCAACATTCTTCCAGCTACTTTTAAGACAGACACCAGGAGCTTTAAAAGGCTGCGTCAGGCACGGCAAGAAAATCTGAAGAGATAAAGGGCACCGGGAATTCCAACTTACTGAAGATCTCAGGTGGAGCGAGGGTTGCCCCAGTTCTCAGAACAGGTTAGGGTGGTTGTCCAGGCCTGGCAGACGAGACATTTTCCATTCGTACACTTGGTTTCCTTGTGTTGGCACCTCTAGGCTGAACCGGCTGACAGTTCTCAGAACAGGGAGACCCGGTAACACTCTACACCCTACCTAGCCCAGACTGACCCAGGCCCGTGCCATCACTGTAGCCAGCCCCTGACCTCGCCAGTAGTCTCCACCTTGCTCTCCTGGCTCTTCCCACTTGTCCCACCATGTCCCTTCAGCCCTGTCACAGGCAGGAATGCTCTCTCTGTGGCTACAGCAGTCTCCCTTGTAGTATCCAGGGCTGCACTTCTATATCTGGCCCACTCACTAGGACACTTCAAAACAGTCTTACGTAATTGGTTGTGCCAGCGGAGGAAGGAATGGTGCCTGGCTTTTAGCTGAAGTGGGAAGCCCAGAGTGTTATGCTAAGACCCTACCTAGGCTTAGCATGCTAATCCCTTCATGCCTCAGTTTCCTCAACTGTTAGATGGAGGTGGTGGTAGCTCCTGCCTCACAGTGTGGCTGAATTCAGTGGGACCGCATGTGACCAGCACACCACTGATACACACTGAGGCTCCATAGATTCTAGGCTAGCTCTTCTATTAGTAGGTTAAAACTCAAGTCCAGCCTGGCCAGTGGCCATGGCCTCAAGCACCCCAAAGCCTGTCTGTACATATCCCATTGGTGTTGCCAACCTCCAGACCTCTACTGAGGCCTGAAGCAACAGGCCCTGACGCCTCCTCAGAGCCCCTGCTGTCCCTCTCCCCCTCCCCCAGTCTAGGCAAGATGCCCAGGCCTCAGCTACTCAGAGGGGAGACAACAGATGAGGTGACCTTCCTGAACAGGTCCCTCTGCTGCCCTGGGACTTCTCTTCTTTTTTAATTTCTCACCCTGCCCCCAACATCTGATTTTCTAAAATTCTGCTCTAGCTCTGGAAAAGAAAGTTGATCATATCCCCGATGGCAGAGGTGGCGCTGTTGTGTGGCAGCTTTCTCCTAATTGGAACATCCCCTTCAGGAGACTCAGGGACGCATGTCTGGGAAAGCCAAAACCTGCAAGACTTAGCAGGACTCCCTCCCCAGGGTTCTATGCAGATAACTGCCAGGGCAGGAGACATCACCCTCTGTGACAGAGAGGGGAGTCCCCGACCTGTCCAGCTGCCTGCAAGCTGAGCACTGAGCCTAAGGACACAGTTCTGGTAAGTTGTCACCTGTGTTGGGTAGGTTTTTCAGGGAAGCAACTGCCTTTGAGTCAGCCCTGGTCCTGTTAAAGTGACCCCCTCACCCATATTCTCACTAGTGACCCCAATAAAAACTCAGTGGTCACCAACTGAGACTTTGGTGCCGTCATCTTTGGCCTCTCGTGGGTTCCCAGTAGACTATGTTGTGACTCCCTGGAAATGTGTGTCAAAAAACAGGTGTGGAAAAGGGAGGAAATGTCCTATTGGTTTGTGAGATACCAGGTCCCTGCAGGGATTCCTCCTAAGGGTGGGTCTGCTACCTAAATAGATCTAAGATGTTCATCACATGGCTCTCTCTATCACCACAAAATGCCAGAGGCATCCATCCATCTGCTACTGACTCACTATAGCCACGACCTATTTCTACATGGACGGCAACGTGGCTATCATTTATGTTGCAGCTCAACACTGGTCAACACGAAAGACGACAGGGTTGTGTTTCATGACCCCTAATTATATAAAACACATGCATACTTCTGTATTTGCAGAGATGTGTCTGCAAAGAAGGCCTAAGGGATCGATCTGTAGGCAAGACTGAAGGGCATTTTCATATTTAGTGATTGATGGGGGATGCCCAGCCCATTGTGGATTGTGCCCTGGGCAGGTGGTCCTGGGTTCTCTAAGAAAGCAGGCTGAGCAGGTCTTAATGAACAAGCCAGTAAGCAGCAACCCTCCATGCCCTCTGCATCTGTTTCTGCCTCCAGGTTCCTGCCCTGTTTTAGTGCTCCTACCCTGACTTCCTTCAGGGCTGAACTATGATATAGAGGTGTAAGCCCGATAAACCCTTTCCTCCCCTGCTTGCTTTTGGTCATGGTGTTTTATCATAGCAATAGTTGTTGGGACCATAGAGGTCCTTGCACCCACAGAAAGCACTAGGGAAACCAGGAATGTTAAATGCACAGGGTTGTCTTTTCAAGGGAAAAGATGTATCCATTGATTTCCTCCCAGAAGACTGGGAATGGAGATGATGATGATGATGATGATGATGATGATGATGATGAAGATGACCTGGTGATTTGTGCTGTCTGTAGGACCAGGCCATACCAAGCTCCCATAACCAGGACCAGAGATACCTAATAGTCTAGGTGGCTTTTGCATTATCTGTATAGCCAGGGGCTCCTCAAGCTCCCACAACCAGGACTGAAGATGGATAATAACCCAAATAACCTCTATGCTATCTGTATGAACATATCAGATCCTCCCTCTAGGCCCTTAGTAACACAGGTAAGCTATCTCTAGAACCCATCTTCATGGAAGAGGTGTCGTGTACTTTGAGAAGTGTTTCAATGTAAGCATGCCTCCTAGTGCATATGGGATTGTGTTACACCAGGAAACTTTTTTCCAAGTTGCACTGTACTTAACTATCCAGGATCAGACTCTAGAAGTTTGAACCAGCACTGGTGACTGAGTCGTAGTAAACTGGTTTTCCCTCTTGCCTCATGTGGATTGTTACTCTGCCGGCCAGAAACCTCCTCAAAAAGCAACCCTAACTGGGATGCTGTGAGAAAGGAAAAGTCAGGTGGCCACATTGTGATAATTGTTGGTACCACTATTTGCTGCTATACAGTAGTTCCAATCTTACACAGTCCATACTGTGCCTGCACTATACAGCTTTCGATTTGTATTTCCAAACTTGTAGGTTCGTGGTAAAATTAAATAGGAAGTCTGGCTTCTTTATGACCCTCCCCTGCACAGGGATGGCATCCCCCCCCTTATAAACACCCCACCACAGGGTGTGTTTGTTACAGCCGATGAACCTACACTCAAACTTCTCCTTACCCAGAGGCCACAGTTTACACTGGACCCACTCAGTCCTGTTAATTCTGTGGATCTGGACTCGGACTCACGGTTATGGCAAAGCACTTTCCCTGTCCTAAAAAATCTGTGCTCTGACTATTTATCCATCCCCTAACTTTTAAGAGTCATGCCGTTGCCAGAATATCATAAAATTTGGCATCATGTAATATGTAACCCTATCAGACTGGCTTTCTCACCGAGTGAGATGCACATCCTGTTTTCATGGCTTGACCGCTCCGTCTTTTAATTGTCTAATAGTATGCCATTGTCTGGATGCACCATGCTCATGTTTCGCCCGCTGGAGAACGTCTTGGCTCCTTCCAAGTTTTCAAAATTCTAAGCACAGAATTCTAAGCACAGCTGCTAGAAGCATCCATGCGCAGATTTTTATGCAGGCATGGTTTTCAGGTCAATCTCTACTTTATAGGTAAGTCAACTGCATCGAAGAGGCAAGGTTCCTAGCTGGCAGCCTCACTGCCACCAGGCAACAGCTGGGGCGTGGAGACCCATCACACATGGCTGCTTTGCAGCGGTCCTGTTTGGTCACGCAGTAACCTACTCCATGGGGCAGCATGTCCACTTCATCCTGACTCCCCTCCTCCTGGAGGCCAGGGTAGGATTCCTCCTGAATGGGGCTGGGGGCCAGGAGGTCGAGTGTTTTTCTCTGCTCTAGCAGGAAGTATCTCTCTGCACCCTGCTCCTGGTGGCATCAGGATGGACGGGGACTCTCAGCACCTGTAGATTGGCACCAGTGCATCCACTCATCAGCTGTGGGTCAGCTGGAGGCCCTTGGAACACTCAGCCTGGTGCTCGGAAGTGGATATAACTGGGGTTGTGCTTGGTTCGGAATCTGAACTTGAAGCCTACCTGGATGGGAGATGTCCAAATAGTTCCTCTTAGTCACATTTAGAACTCATGTAGTCTTGATCTCTTTGTCTGAAAAGTTGGAATAATAATTTTCTTGGTGGAAAATTTTCTGAGAAATTAGGAAATGTTTAGATAAGCATTCAATGGCCCCTGGTACTCACTAGGTGCTCAACCAACAGGAGCATATGCTTTCAGCTCTGTGGGCGTCTGTATACCCAGATTTTGTTCATTCACCATGCAATTAATACTAGCCAAGAACTTCTACATCTCTCAGTATGTAGTCCATGCTGGCCCTGAACTCACATGCATAATCCTCCTGCTTCAGCCTCCTCAGTGCTGACAATACTGGCGTGTGTCACCATGCCCAGTTCTAGCCAAGAATTTCTTGATTTTCAGGACCTCTTCTGCTGAATTAAGAAGGTCAGAACAGTTCACTAACTCTGCCGTTCGTCTATGGCATACTGACTGCCATTTCTGCCTGTGGCTGTCAAAGGAGTGAGGCAGGGGGATGGAGAACTCAGCTTTCAGATGAGTGGAAAGGTAGATATGTCACAGTGACCAGGCCTGGGGTCTGCATCCCCAGCCAAAAGTCAACACAGCCTATGCACGTCTCACTCCTGGTTACTCTAATGAGACCAGCGACAGAGGGATGCAAACTTCCTACTCCAGGGTCAGCCAGTTTGGGGCCCCTGCCTCTCAGTCTTTCCAGGGAGGAACCTCAGGCCCCAGCCTTCCATGTGGTGTACCTCTTTGTTACAGAAGGCAGACAACCCTAACAAGCCCACTACATACCCCAAACATAGGAGAGATAGGGACATACAGACACACACACACAGACAAACACAACAGACACACACATACAGACACACACACAGACAAACACAACACACACACACAGACAAACACAACAGACACACACACACAAACACACACACACACATGCACACACACACAGACAAACACAACAGACACACAGACACACAGATACACAGACACACACACAAACACACACACACACACATGCACACACACATGGTGGTCAGGAAGTAAGTCAGGGAACCAGCAGAAAATATGGAACATTAGGAAAGCAAAGACCTAGACCTGCGGTCAGACTTGCTGGTTCTCTCACAGACAGACAGGTAAGGTGGCAGCTGGCTGGAGAGAGCAGTGCTGTCTCTGATAGATGCTGCACCTGAACATGCCCACGTCTGACTCCGCTGCTCAGTCACTATATAAACAGAGAGATGGGGGACTTTGTGGAAGCAGGCCTTGTAGGCCAGGTTTCAGGAGAGGTGTTGGGGAGCCTGTGAGGACAAAGACACGAGGAAGTGATCGGAGGCCTTCTCCAAGACTATGGTCACCACTATCTGCCAATGACCCCATTGTGCTAGGGTGGGGTGGGGTGAGGTTGACATGTATACTCTTAAGGAAGCTTTCTGCATGGGGAACACAAAGGTGAAAGATCTCCGGGTTGTTGCTCAGCAGATACTAAGACAGGTATCTGGGCCGACTGTGGTGTAAGCCTATAATCCAACACTTGGCGGGAGGGTAATGAGTGGAGGCCAGCCCAAGGCTACATGGTAAACCCAGACAGCCTTGGCTATAGAGTAAGACCCTGTCCCGAAAAAACAGATATCAATATTCCCTGTGACACCGGCCTCTACATCTGACATCTCAGCTACTAACTCCCCGTGGTGAGCCTCTTGTCACAACTCCAGGCATGCAGGATGGGGCTCCTGTACCTTTGTCCCAGATACACACAGTTGACCTGGCAGAAGCTGGCTTCCCGGGCAGGCATGCAGAGGCACGGTCTTGCCCCATGTGGGTGGGTGTGAGTGCTTGTGGGTGAATGGGTGTGGGTGGGTGTGTCTCTCAGCACATTCATCAACGATCACCAATTCAACTCCACTTCCCAGACTGACACCACCGACAGAGGGCAGGCATGGCATCAGGCAGGCTGGAGATGGGAGTGGTTGGGATGGGCTAAAAAAGGGGGGGAGGGGAGAGCTCTCAGTCCACAAGTTCAGATGGAGAATGCGGGAAGCAGAAGGGACTTAGGGGTGTCCAGCATCTGTCAGTGACACGGGGACAGAGGGACAGCAGGCCACCTTGTCCACATTCCAATTCTGTGCTCCATTGCTGTTTGGGAGTGTTTTACCCTGAAGCATGCCCCGTCTTGTGTGTGTCTAAGTGTGTGTTCAATTATAAACAAATTGAGGAGGGCAGATAGTTCTCCACGACTCGGTCTCTACTGCAGACAGCGCTAACTGCTAGGAGAAAGCCGGCACTCTCTTTCCCATCACCTGATAGTTTTCTGTATTTTTTGGACACTCCCAACATTCATAACATTTACACAGATTCAATTACGATGCTCACGAGTTGTCTAAAATTAGATCCAGCTTTAGCTCGGCGGTAGCATGCCTGGGCTCAGTTCACAGACTGAAGCAGAGCAGGTAAATCAATTCATAATGGAGTCAGTCCACTCACAGTTGCTAAACTATTTTCAACTTCCCTTAATCTCTTAATTGACTATACGTGGGGAGTGCATTCATATTTTCGCATGCAATGTTTCCTAATGGTACAGCGTGTACCTTAAAGAGACATGCCCCTATTCACCGCCCTCTTTATGCTGTGGCACCGGGGCCTCATGAAGTACACTGTAGCTGACAGAGGGGATTAGACGTGGTGACGGAGTGTAGACAGGTAAGGGAGTTTGCAGGCCCTGGTGGATGGTAAGAAGCAGTGGGTTCTGGGAGGAAAGAGACCATGTCCATGGACGGGGAGGGACTTATTTATCACGTGCCCGTTAAGGTGGAGACTAGTCGTCAGGACACCACACCTGAACGTCCAAGTTGTGTTGATAGTGTGGTCATGCACAGAAAAGTGCAAAGACACAGAACAACTGTTGAACAAAGCAGTTTCGGTGTAAGGACACGAGTACTCAGAAAGAGCAGCAAATCTCTGTATGCAGTTCTGTCCCCTGCGCTTCCAATCTGCCTAGTTCCTAACCTGCTTTCCCTCTGTGTTACCTATGCGTTTACCAACAGCCTACCACAGACAAGACTGGTGCAGAAGGCACCCAGGGACATCCAAAGATTCTGTGTTACAGGAAGAAGTATATGAAAAAGGTTTCAGAGAGAGAGAACAAAAGAAAGAATTCAATACAGACACATCCTGCTTGGGCTGTCACACAAGGAGGAGAGATCCAGTTACCAGAGCACTTTGAAAAGAAAATATTTTGAACTACAATAGACAACTTTAAAGAACTGAGCAAAAAGGGACCGGTGCATGGCCTCCAAAGCTCCAAAGCCAGCGTGGAGTCGCGTCATTGGTTCTCAACCTGTGGGGAGCAAACCTGGTTCTTAACCTGGGGGTCGAATGACCCTTCCACAGGGGCCTCCTAAGTGCACCAGAAAATAATTACATTAAGATTCACACAGTAGTAAAATTACAGTTATGAGGTAGCAACGAAAATAATTTTATGGTTGGGGGTCACCACAGCATGAGGAACTGTATTATAGAGACTCAGCGTTAGGAAGACGGAGAACCACTGCCCTAGATTCTCTCTCAGCCCCGAGCCTTCCCAGGGCCTCCTCTATTCTACTGTGTGTCACTCCACTCCAGGTGTAAGTGAGATAAAACAGCAGAGGTCCCATCCTCGCTCTGAATCCTTGTCACCATCCCTGGGCCCCCCAAGAAGACAGAGGGGTTGCCTGGGGAGCTGATGGAGAAACACGTGGGCTCAGGAGTGAGGGGTACGGCTAGAAAGAGGGAGAGTCGTTTGTTCTACTTTGTCTTTTTATCTAAAGCAGACACTGTTTCTGAGAGGGAACGAAGCCCAGCCTCCTGCTAACCTGGAGCACATTTCTGGTAGAGACCCACTGACCTCAGCCAAGCAGGAATCTTGTGTGGTCCACAAAGCCTGCAGGATGCCAAAGGAAACAGGTACAAACGTTCAGGTGGGAACGGTACATAGAGACGTATGTGCACTTGTATACCTGGCCCGAGAGCCAGAGGGTTACTCGTGGCCAGGAGCCAACAGGGTCAGTCCCGTATGAGACAACCAAGCTACTATAGCCGACTGGTTTTTCCATGCCTGCTTTTATGTCCCTTACAGTCACTCAAAGTGCAGATTGCCAGAGGGTGAGGCCGACTTCTGCAGGGAAAGGAAAGTAAATAAATGACATCTGTGGCCAGCCTCTCTGCTGACAAAAGCTCCCTGCAGCCACATCGCTGTAGCCAGAAGTGATACAACAGCTCCTGGAGAGACCGGGCCTGCTCCTCTCTCATCCCACTCACCCAGGAGTCGGTTCAAACGACAAATGTGTTGTTGCATGGTGACATGCTTGCTCAGCTCCTGAGGCTGCAGAATGAGCCTGTCCAGCTCTGCCTGTTGGTTCTCTGGTGTGGTTAATCCACGCGCAGGGATTTTTCTAAAGATGTTCGGAGAGTTTTGAGTCTCTCCTCTGCCCGGGCAGCCTTCAAATGCCGTGCCTTCCCGCACTGACGTCCCCTCTGCTCTGTGTGCAAAGGAAGAACAGACAGCCATGCTGGCCGTCTACCCAGCGTGCCTGTCGGAGAACAGTGTGACAGAAGTGCCAAAGGAGAGGCCTCACGCGGGACAACTGAAGTCCAGGAAAGTCACTTGCTACTAGAAAGGCCTGACAGCGGGAAGTGCAAGTCTACCTGAGTCCTCATCTGTCTTCTTCAATGCCACAGCCCAGCTGCGCGTGAAGTCTTACAAGGAAGGAAAAGATATTCCAGCAGTCCACGGCTCCCATATCCCCAGGCACCCGTCCTTCTCCCCTCCTCTTGCAACGGTCAAGTCAAAATCCTGACTAAATGAGGCCAGTGGGCTGTGGATGACCCTGAACTAACTGACCCTGAACTTCACACTACCATGACTTTTTATTTTAAAATATTTAATAAAAATTATGCTACATAATTTTTAATCAGTCAGTAATTCACTGGACTGAACATCAAAGGAATGAGGAAGTGTGTGTGTGTGTGTGTGTGTGTGTGTGTGTGTGTGTATGAGAGAGAGAGAGAGTTAAACAGAGAAAGAGAGTACTCATTAGAATCAAGAAACCCAGTAGCCATTCTTCCTCTTAGCACAGAGTATGTGTTTGGCTGTTAATAAGGATAAATCTCCCATTACTCAAAGGGTAAAGCCTTAACCAGAAAAGTTATCTGTCATGGTCAAGATCATTTAAAAATTTTGATTCCAAAATTTTGGCCCAGATGCAGCATTTTAGTCCCATCTCTCAGATGTCCTGGGACTCCCTGGAGTCTCCTTATTTCTGAATGTATTGGGAAATACAGAGCCCCGGGGCGGGCTGCCCTGAGGAAAGGCAGTACTCCAAAGGCTTCTGCCCATCGGAAGGAAACAGTTACAAGTCACCGCCATGAGCATAATCCAGTGGCAGGGGGCACCAGGCCTGGCTACGAGGCAATGACCTTTGGCAAGGGCCTTACTGTACCGCTTCACTGCAAAAGACAGATTCCTCTGCATCCCCTCTACACGGAGGTCTGGAGCAAATGAAAGATAAGATGCTGGAGAAAACACAACCCGGCAGAAAAAGGCCTGGCTAGAAAGCAAGGCCGCAGCTCCATCCCCGGTCCCCATGCTGCCACTAACAGAGCCCTGAGGATGAAGGAACAAGCCGTGATGTAGGCCATTGTTACTGTCTCTCCCGCTCTTCTTCCACCCACTCCTCTGCCTCTCTGTTCCTCCCAGCTAAGGACTATTCTCATCTTAATTCATGCTCAGGAAGGAAAGTGGCCAGGCACTGCCTGAGGGTAGGCTTCTTCCGGAAGGTTCCACCAGCAGCTCCCAGCCCTGCACACCACTCACACTTTCCCTAACCACGCTGGTGGGAAGCTCTGCCCAGGAGCCATTGCTACCCCCAGTTCTTCAGTCAGCTTCACAAAGTCTGGTGCCCTACAAGCTACAAGAAGGCAGAATGGAAGCCAGCAGCCCTCTTAGGCACTGGGCTACTGGATCAGGACGCCAGATTGCAAGGACTACTCAGTCCTAATTCATAGTCCTCAAACAGGTCCTCTGACCCAGGATGACTGTGCCCATCTGGTACAGTTGCTCTTCAGTCAGGCATGGTGACGGCACCCAAATCTTGTTCTCTGTGGAGTCTGGGGGACCAAGAAATGCTGCTGAGCTCAGTACTAAGGGCCTGGCTGCCCCAAGGATCCCACATTCCTTTTCCGTGAGAAAAGCAGACACCTGGGAGCCCGACTACCCATTCCCCTCTGGTCTGGAGTGTCTCCAGACGGAGGAGCTGGGACTTACCATGAGCCAGGGTTTTGCTGCAGAGCCTCCGTGGGGTCTGGAGCTTTTCTGACAGCTCCCGGCTCCTCGGGAGCCTTTGGAAGAGCCGCTGGAGACACACAGCGACCGTGCTGAAGCAGGCGGCCACCACCTCCTCATCTGGGCCCTCCCTCATCCTAAGGTGTCTGGCGATCGATCGATAGCTCTCTCGATAGCTCTTCTCTGGGCCTGCGATCAAGGAAGGGTGCCAAGACAGAGAGTCACCGGCCCTTTGGAGAACTTTAGGCTTCCTGTGACCAGAATAGGCACCTGAGACCTCATGGATGTCTCCTCCTCCTCCTCAGCTAGATCCTGTCCCGCCACCTCCTCCGATGGAAAACTTTCTATTCCTGGGCTTTTAGCTAGATAAGATAAAAGTGCCCCCACCAAACAGACTGGAGGAGCGCCTGTCCCAGCCTCACTCCTCACTCAGGCCTGAGCGTCTGAAAAATCAATGTCTTCAAAGTTCCAGCCGACGACCAAAGTCATCCGTTACCTCATACCACGTGCACAGCCTAGGAGCTCATTAGCGGATTGCTTTGGGGGGGGTGGGTTGATAATGCTTTACTAGCTGAATATCGGGGTCCCGAGGGACAGCCCAAAGCTAATTCATATTGCTGAATTCATATTGCGCAGCAGAGTGGGGGGAGGGGCGGCGAGAGAGCTGTGTGGCTCTGAGGAGGTCAGAGCATTTATCTTAGACCAGATACCTGGGAAGAGGAGAGAGACAGGCGGAAGGACGTGATCCTGTGGGACACAGAGGGTGGGGGAAGCAAAGGAGAAAATAAGCGTCTCCCACTTAAGGACAGAAATGTCTCCTAGGCCTAAAAACGGGGTTCCCAGGATATCTCCGACTCTGACCCAAAAGTAGCAAGCCTCATGGGAGAGTGTCTGAAGATTCTTTTGTCCAGACCAAGTCAGAGAGCTGGTACCTTCTGGGAAGGCACTGGACCCACCCTCAGGTTGCCCAGAGCCCCAGCCTCCCCAGCCAGAGCCAGGGAAAGAGGACTTGCCCTTTAGTCAGAGAACATGAACCCCAGAAGACCGAGCACTGGTGGAATCACCACGGTCACCTTGTGCTAGGCCAGGTGGCAGGCACTGGACTTCAGATGTCCCCTATGAGAGTCGCAGAGTCCCAAGCAACTATCAAGCCCTGGCTCAACCTCTTTGTCAAATAGCATGGCACAGGCCAAGGTCATATTCTCTGACCACTCAAAGAAGAATATATCAACTCTGAACCTTAAAGAGGCTGCCCATCTCCTACCCTCCACAGAAGTCCAGCTAGGAGGGTCTGTCCCACCCACGTGTCCTACAGAGTCTCCATACTCAGCACAGAAGCAACGGTAGCATGTGGCTGCAAATCCTCATTTACTCTAGAAACACAATGCCTCATGTCTGTAATCCCAGCTACTCTAGACGCTGGGGCAGGAGAACCCAAGTTCAAGTCCAACCAAGGCAATTATGCAAGACCCTGTCTTACTGGGGCCACAAGTGTGGCTCAGTGGTAGAATATTTGACTATCATTCATGAGCTCTGAAATCAGTCTTTATTGACTTCAAGAAGTTTTGTTTCACAGATTTTGAGCTTGTTGGTTAAAACAAACAAGCTTGCTTTCTGTCTCCTCATGGCTGTATGCTCATTTTGTTTTGGTCTGCTGTGCTCTAAGAGTCTACGCTCCCCTTCTGAAATGGGCCTCATTCTGTTCTTTTGTTGTTTTTGTATGGCTTGAGGAATAATACAGAAAATTCAACAATTTTATATATTTTGAGGACAATTTATCTTTCTCCCTTCTTAAAGGG
Source organism: Alexandromys fortis (assembly GCF_014885135.2). Taxonomy (NCBI): domain Eukaryota; kingdom Metazoa; phylum Chordata; class Mammalia; order Rodentia; family Cricetidae; genus Alexandromys; species Alexandromys fortis. The sequence goes on along the minus strand of NW_026067940.1, from coordinate 7,565,635 downwards.
AAGACCAGCAAGGAATAAGCATTCCTTGAGTCAAGTCTCCTTACGTCCAGCACGTATCCACATGACAACTTGTGGGGAAGGGTTGCCCTTCTTCTGCTGTCCTGAGATAGCATCAAGACCTGCTGTACATTGATACGTGGAAGGGGCTAAATATGTCTGTTACATGTCGGGGATAAATCATTCTATGCAGCCACAAAGAGAGGTGGCTCTTCCGTGATATTTGAGAGACTGGGTTTTAAGAACTTTCTCAGAAAGCATCAGAGGGGTTAGCCAGTATTTGGATGGTGTGTACTAAGACTTACTTTAATTGGCACTTCCCCTTTGCAGGGCCGTCCTTCCTCAGGCCTGGACATGGATCCTTTCTCTCCTACACTTCCTCAGGAAGACTGGGTGTCTCTAGTCTGTTTGGGTGGCCTGTTAGCTTGTCTAGAAGTCTCTGTAGCAGAAAAGGGCAGTGAGTGCAGGTCCCGAGATGACACTTGGAACCATCAGCCAAGAGGTGGTGCCGAGGCCTCTGGCCCTCTGAGACTCTGCCCAGAGCCTCTAGGAACTGCAGCCTGGCCCAGGTGAGAGCAATGTTCCCACCCACCGCTGCCCTAGGAAAGGAGGGCACCTGAGGCTGGGAGAGCCTTAATAAGCATAAAAGGGGGCGTCCCTCCCACTTTAGGATAGGCCCTTCCCTTCCCTCTTCTCAGCACTGAGTGTTGTTTTGTTTGGGGGTTTTGTTTTGTTGTTTTTCAGAGTTTGGGATGAAATCTAGAGCTCACACAAGAGTCATCCTCTAGATCTGTGATGACCTCTTGCTGGCCCTAATGTCCGAGCTTAGGCTGAGGATCTCTCTCTCTCCATTCTGAAAAGACATCCAGCAAGGGTGAACAGCCTTCACCATCTTACAGGTCTGGGGTAGGAGAGAGCCGGCCCTCAGACGCCTACTGACATAACAACAGACCGCTTTCCGGACACTCATCACTAGAGCAGACATTCCGTGAGAACACTCTGCGCTCAAGTTACAGCATGATCTGTGGCTTTAGCGAGGCTGTACAAAGGCTTTCCGAGTTTTTAATACTTTCCACTGTCTCAGAAAGGACATAATTACTACAACAGAAGCCGCCAAACCCCCAGCCTCTTCTGGCCTTGGATGGAAAACACATCCAAGTGAATGGGGGAAGTAGGTGTTAGCCCTGCTACTGAGGGTTCAAGCCAGAGGTCTGCATAGCAAACCTGGTTACTTTCTGGTCCTTATCCAGCCCTTCTCTCCCTTGGCTGGCTCCTCTAAGATTCTGTTTGCTTAATGTCACGTTGGTTACTGGCTGGTCTGTGCCATAAACTGTGACAGCCACAACACACAAAAAAGGTGACTGCGGGGTCCATACCCACCCCATGCACATGCCTATGTGTGTCCATACCCACCCATGCACACACCTATGTGTGTCCATACCCACCCATGCACGCACATGCCTATGTGTGTCCATACCCACCCCATGCACACGCCAATGTGTGACCACACCTCCCCAGGCACACACCTATGTGTGTCTACACCCTCCCCATGCACACGCCTATGTGTGACCACACCTCCCCATGCACACGCCTATGTGTGTCCATACTCACCCACACACATACCTATCGCCACAGGTATGCTAGAGAGGAAGGGCACTCGTTTCTTCTACTCTGGTATCTAGCAATATTGTGATTTGCACATGATAAAGACCATCTTAAGAACTGAACAGGAAGACATGCTGTGTACAGCCAACTCTCAACTACCCTGGCGCTGATGGAAATTGCAGCTTACACATGACTTACCCTCGTTATTTCTTAACCCCTTAGCTATTACTAGTAATAGTGTGTTTTGTACATTTCAACACTCATTGACACAGACTTAAGAATCTTTAGTGCCCACCGATGTTAGTTCGGAAGGCAGAATGCTGTGCTAGATTCTGGATCACCCCATAGAAGCCGCTCGACTTTCCAGACTGGGATGTCTCTACATACATCTGTGACAGCCATGGTTAAGTCAGTCCTGCCCACCTCACAGCAGAGCGCAGGCCCCAACACAGGCTGAACATGAAAATGCTTCAGACACAGAGCCAGATGCAGTTCAAGTCCTCTCCGCTCTGGACTTCTCGGCCATTCTCTCTATGACAGGGGAGTGCTTCCATTTTCATAGGATCACAGAACGAATCACAACATGGCTCAGCAAACTCAGTGACAACATTGTCCCCGGGCAGGCATGCATCAGACAACCCTGCAAGGAGCTAAGCTGTGCTTCTCTCGCGGGGCTCTTCGTTTCCAGGTGTGCACTGCGGTGTCGCCATCGCAGTGATGAGAATCCATCTAACTGCACATGATCGGCAAGCGGTCTCCCCCAACCCTTCCCAAGAATGTTTTAAAAACCACAAACAACACTGCTCTGCTCGTAGACCTACCTTTTATGAACCTGTGTCATCAAGGTCCACGTAAGATCAGTTTTCATTTCCTTTTCTTCATGTGTGTGTGTGTGTACGTATAGATGCATGTTTCTGTGTACACAGGGGCACGTAGAAGCCAAATAACAACCTTGGGCATCATTTCTTAGGAGTCATCGACTTGTTTTTTGAGGCAGGGTCTCGCACCATGACCTGGAGTTCTCTAATTAGGTTTAGCTAGCTGGCCAGCCATGTCCAGGAATCTGCCTTTCTCTGTCCCCACAGTGCTGGGATTACAAATGTGTGTCACCTGGGGGCCGGGGAGATGGCTCAGCAGTTAAGAGCATGAGCCTCTCTTCCAGAGGTCCTGAGTTCAATTCCCAGCAACCACATGGTGGCTCACAGCCATCTGTAACGGGATCTGATGCTCTCTTCTGGTGTGTATGAAGACAGAGCATTGGTGTGCATCAAATACATAAATAAATAAATCTTGGGGAAACCCCCACAAATGTGCGCCCCGATGCCCGACTTTTTATGTGGGTTCTAGGGATCAACTCTGATCGCCATGCTTGCAGGGCAAACCCTTTACATACGGAGCCGTCTCTCCAGCTCCAAGCTTTCAATTTCCCCTAGCAATAGCCACTGGAGACCTGGAGATGTGTCCATTCAGCAAACAGAGAGTTGCGGGTGGCAGAGGTGGCACAGAGGTCTTCTACCAAAAAGCAAATATGACCTAGTCTCTTGTGTTCACAGGTGAGTGTCATGCTTAGCCACCACCTACGTGTCCAGTGTCACATGGGAATGAGCAGTCTAAACACCGACCGTCACCCTCTGACAAGCCCTCTGTGCAATGCCACCTTGGGCCACCTCCTGACCTCTACTGTAGTCAGGCAGTGGGTGTAGTGGGAGTATCCTGAAGAGAACACGTGACTCTTCAACCTCCAGCGTTCACCCAGGCCCCTCAGCCAGGACCCATCAGTCCACGTTGAGTACGTGCCGTGGACCCGAGAGGCACCTCAATGCACTTTCTTCTTTCCCCACTAAAGTGCAAAAAGATACAACTTCAGATTTCCCAGTGTATGTATCTCATGGACTTACTTTACCCCAGGAACTGGGAGCAGGCTAGAACAGGCCCAGCACAGACATGTTGGCCACTTCTGCCAATGAACACACCATGATCAGGTCGTGAAGTCCAGCAGGCCCTGGCCATGTCCCCCTCAGCATACTGTGTGTTCAGAGAAGACCCACCTATCGCCAGCACGGGTGTGAGATAAGATGCCCTTGACCTTGGGGCAAGGCACACAGGACTATTCCCAGCACAGAATTTCTTTCACCAAACCAGTGCCCCCGGGGAAAGCTGCCTGTGCCAAGCCTGCCACCGTCCTCTCCCCAAAGTCTCAAGTCTGGCTCTGCACACCCCTCTCAAACCGTGCTCCTACTGAGAACATGGGGAGAGAAGCTTGCCAGCACGCCTGGAAAAAAACCCGAATATGACTAAATATAAAACCATCTCCGCAGTCAGGGCTAGCCTCTGCAGAGTCAGCTGCTGCCAGCACTTCCTGACCCACTATGGGAGAGCTGGAACAGAACCCCACGGGAGGGGTGGGTGGCTCCAGACAGCAGAGGCCCCAGCAAGACCATGCATCTGGGAGGGCAGAGGTTGCCTGCAGCCTCGCAGACCAGGATCTGTCAGCTGCGAAGAGGCGCCTGGCACTGACTAAAGCCAGGAACAGGAGCAGGAAGACCAGGGTGTTTACATGCCTCGCGCACCCACAACTACTCGCCCTCTAAAGAACCCTCGCCCTGCCATCCCTGGAATGCGGACAGGAAGGGCTTGAGATGTTTATAGGTCCATGACCAGCCTTAATAATACCCCAGGCAGGGCAAGAGAGGCAAGCAGCCACCCTCTACGGGAAACCGAGGGGTGAGTATGGTGAGCCAGAGAGATCCCTGGGAGAGGGCAGGACACACATGCCACCTAGCCATGCCTGGTGCTGCCTATGGTAGAGATGCTGGGCTCTGGGTCCAAAGTGGGGAAACGTGTTGAGGGCCTAAGATGGCCTCAAAGCCTTGCAGGGCTGTCACAAGTAGCTCTACCTGAGAGGTCCCAGCTAGCAGGCTGGCCAAGAAAGCCCCAGGCAGGTGAGTGCTTGGCAGAGGCATCCCACATTCCAGCCTCATGAGGTTATTTTGAGGATGAATATGGCAGCATGCATGGAAATGAGGCTCTTCCGAGCAGAGGCTCTGCTGACACGGTGAACTGTCTGTTCTGTGTGTATGCCCAGACCTCGGCTGGCCCGGCCCGAGCCTGACCAGACTCCCGGGAATAGGATTCACTCTGCCAGCCGGGCACAAGCCTTCGGGCTGGCTGAGGCTGTTTTCCCTGTCACTCAGGGCTAACCTGCCAAGCTTGGCACTGGCTGATTCAAGAGTGAGCTCGGAGAAAGGGAAGGATCCCGGCCTCAGACCTCATCAATTCCCTGCCATCTAATAACTCCCAGCTTCGGCAGACGAACACACACACTCATCACCAAGTCTAATTAGGCCGTAGACAAGAGGCATTAATCATTTTTGACTATACCTGGAATTCAAGCCCCCATACTCCATAATCGTAAAATTCCATGCTCTGATGAATGGGGGTTGGTTGGAACCAGCCCACATTTAATCCCTTCACTTTCAGCTTTTGAGAAAATGGGAAGGGAAGAAAGGAAAACTAGGGATGCAGGACTGGAGGGTGCAGAGTACTATACTTGCCCTTTCCCTGTCTTTTAACATACACTCCAAAAAGGCCTTCCCTAAGAAGACTTTAATCAGAACCAGGAGAGAAAACTGGGTGTTTCCTTGTCATCTTTGACAACAAAACATCAATTTTAGTGCCCGATTTTCTCAGCTTCCCAAACAAAATATGGGTCTAAGCTAAGGAAAACACAAGCTATGTACTCCAGCACTGCCCAGTGCCCTGGGCAAACATCCCCCAAGTGCCCATAGTAAACACAGGGACCACCAGCACAACAAAGGGCACTGGCCAAGATGCTCTCTATGAAGACCTTTGTCTGTCACAGCAGGGTGGGGATGGGGTGGAAGTGGCAAAGGCCAGGATCCTGGCAATCTTCTTGCAAAGAACTCCTAAAGAAACCCATGAGCTGCCACCTGGGCAGCTCCAATCCCATAGAGGATCTAGTTAAGCCCAGCCATTAATACAGCAAGAGGAACGAGAGGAATAAGCACCCTCGAGACAGCTCTCAAGAATAAAGTCACGGAGCTCCTCCCTCGGAACCTGGCAGCAAGTGAGAGATTCTCACACTGTAATCAAGTCTACCACAGGGGGCATTAGGGACCTGAACTCAGGGGAGACCCCCATCATTCCAATCACTTTGTACCTGGCTCTGAATAACTGCCCCTTCAGAGGGACTCTTTCCTGGAGCCAATCTGGGGTACCCATGCATCAACAGCTTGCACCTGAAGTCTCTCCTCCCTGGCTGAGGATCAGACTTAGTTTCTCCAAACGCTAGCCCATTCCCTGGCCCAGCATGGTTCACACACCCACTCAAGCAAGACAAATGGCAGGAGGCCATCTTTACGTGCCTTCTACACAAGAAGGGGCAAGAAGCAGCTGGAGAAATTCCCACGTTATTTGCTGCTGACTGTTCTCTGGGAATGCTGGAGTTAGCGTCTAAACATCACGGCCCCACCCAAAAACAAAGCATTGGGGTTCGGCTACCTCTTGCCTCTGCCGTTGTCCTCTGTGCGTATTTGTACCAAGCCCACTGGATTTCCTTCTCTAGCTAAGAAATTGATTTTGCGGGTGTTTGTGTTACACATTTGTTGTGGGTGTGTTTGGAAGCCAAAGGTCAACACAGAGTCTCTTCCCCGATTTCACCGTTTTATTTTTAAGGCAGGGTCTCTTATTGACCCTAGAGTTTATCCATACAGCTATAAACTGGCTAGCCAGCAAGCTGCCTCCTCAGAACTGGCGTGCAGGAAAACACTATGGGGGTAGCTTTTTACGTGAGTGCTAGGGATCTGAACTCATATTTTTATGCTTGCTTGGCAAGGCCTTTATAACCGAGCAGTCTTTCCAGGCCTCAGACTTTTTGTTTGTTTGTTTTTTGAGACAGGGTTTTTCTGTAGCTTTGGTACCTTTCCTGGAACTAGCTCTTGTAGACCAGGCTGGCCTTGAACTCAGAGATCCACCTGCCTCTGTCTCCTGTCTGGGATTAAAGGCCTGCACCACCACCACCCGACCCCAAGTCCTCAGACTTCATCCTAAGAGCAAGCATTAGCTCTGAACTCTCCTGTTGGCTAATCCAGCGTTAACCAGCACTACTACAGACTTTGAAGTGGGACTAAGCTTAAGCAAGGCAAGGCAGTTCTCTATAAGTTCTCTTATTGAAAGCCCATTTGCCAACCAGGTTCCCAGCCAGCACGAGCCCCCAGAACAGACAGGTATCAGTCAGGGCCCCGCTGCCCTTTGAATCTTAACAGTGAGGACAAGCATCCGTTTCTGACCACCACTTAAGGAAACCAGGCATGGCGCCCTGCTGATTGCAAGTGCTGCTCAGAAAGAGACCTCTAATGCAGGCACACGAGAGTCTCAGCCACGGGATTGTGGGTTTAATCATAGCTGACTTCCACCTGAAACGCTAGTCAGGGATGTCATTTCTAGAGGACGCTTCATACCCGAATTTCCAAGATATACTATCCACCCCGCCCTTTCAACTCAACAACCAAGCAAAGCTTGAAAATTGTACTCAAGGCTTATGAGGTACAGTGAGCCCCAGCTAGCCATTAAAGCTCTTAAAATGGGAGGAGATAATAGTAACATTTATATCTAATTAGATGTCCATTGTGCATCCTGCAACCACTTTTATAATCAACGTACACGTATCTGATTAATACACGGAATTCTCACATTAACACGGTGAGGTAGATAAGATCATAACCCCCATTTTTTAAAGAAAAACGAGGGTAGCACACAGATTCATGGGGTCACACAGAGACTATGTGGCAGTTTGGATTCAAAGCCAGGACTTTGATTCCAATTTGAGGTGTGTGTGTATGTGTGTGTGTGTGTGTGTGTGTGGTGTGTGTGTGTGTGTGTGTGTGTGTGTGTGTGTGTGTGTGTGTGTACGTACGCACACAGGCAAGACTGGTTGGCCAGCGCGGCCCAGAAATCTGCCTGTCTCCACCCCCTGCCCAGCACTGAGATTTCAAGCATGTGCCACCAAGCCTGCCTTTATTTTCTCACGTGGGTCCAGGGATCAAGTTCAGGTCCTCATGCTTGATCTGCCAGTTCCCCTGCTCCAGGATTACCTTCTAGAAGTTCCTTTTCTGACCTGCGCTTTTCAAAATGAAAACCAAGCAAAACCAACCCTCTCAGAGAACCAGACTATCAGCTGGACACCAGATGCCTAGAGAGTCTGCCCTGCACACCAAAAATTTCTCAACTTGCTTCTGGCCAGCCGAACACTCACAGTTAGTTAAATATTAAAAACAACAAACAGAGGATCCTTTCTGTGGCTTCTTGACTCTGGTTCTGCTGCCCCTGTGGTGGTCAGACATCTATGGCTGGTACAAAACCAACCAGGCAGGGGCCACAGGAGCCCAAGAAAGCAAAAGGACCTCCATAGTTTGCAGGTCAGAGGCCTTGTCTGTGGTCCCCATTTTCCAACTGGTGGGAACGATTTAGGGACTGAGCAAGGGAAATAAACAATTCTAATGTGGTACGAGGATGCTCATTTAGTCGTGGAATACTTCACAGATAGAGCCCCACACAGAAACCCGCCAGCACATCACTATTGCCAGCCAGAGGAATACCACAGACTCGGTGTAGAATGGACGGCCCCTCAAGTTCTAAACACGAGCAAGAATTACAAGCGCATTCGCCACAGACAATGCAGCTTCTGGAATCTGAGCATAGGTGAATCCATTACAGTGACGGGGCTGCCTCTTTCCCTGTGTACAGTGTTAGCGGGATCTGAGCGGCACCGAGGAATGGAGGCAGAAAACACTGGAAGCAAGTCTGAAGGCAATGCACTGAATTCAGAAGCATTGACGAGGGAGAGCAGCCAGTCCACACATGGCACAGGCTCAGGACTCTACATACCCGGTTATCTCCTGAACAGACACCTCAACAGGCATGCTCATGCTGGCAAGAGCAGCACCCACAGTCCCCTTTCCCTCACTTCTGGCAGCGGCTGAGAGGGAGCTGTTGTGGACTGTGCTTGGGCTAGCTGCTGCTGTCCAGCGATACAGTCTGAGGGAGGCACAGGCTGCTATGGTAGGAGAAGAGCCGTTACCAGCACATGTGATAACAACCATAATCCGTGTCCACAGATGATTGCTGGAGACTGCCATTGTGCTGTGTGCTTCGCATATTTAAATTAGCTACATAAACACATGGCTACGAGCATCCTCAGCAACAGCAGACACATGGGTTGGGAGGAACTAAAGAAATAGTTAAGGAATACACCATTCTCACTATCAGGGAGAGTCATGAATAAGCTCTAAAAGAGTGCAGATTGGCTCAGAAACTCTACATTGGTGCCCAGTGTTTCAGTCAGGATTGAGAAAGGCCCGGGGATGCCTAAGCAGGGAGCTGAGTCACTTTAGACTAGAAGATCGGTGCAGTGGCCCAGGAGAAGGAAGAGGCGGCAGGACTCAGTCACACTGAAGCAGAGTCTAAGGGGCGAAGGAGCTAGGTATGGAAGGTAGAAGGGGCCTCAGGTGCAGGTGACCTTGGCATCTTCCAACCTCACAGCCTGTTTCCATTCAAAGCCTAACCAGGCTTCCTGTGCCAACCAGGAGGAAGAACCAGAGCTTTTTTGCCAGAGGTGACTAACAAGCCATTTCCCTGAAACTCTAATAAGTAAGAGTCAAATACTCAGTTCGCCATCAATATCACTACCCAATTAAAAAAAATTACAACTAAAGAAAGAGGAGGGTGTGTGGAAGACAACTGAATGACCTTGTGGCGAGCCACCAATCCCAACCGGCAAACAAGCTTGCCTGCAGGCGTCGGGGAGAAGGCTGGAACCCGTCTGAAGGTGCGCAATCGTACAGCATAACCACATATGGTTAGTGGGCAGCCACTAAAGGATACGAGGCAGCGGACAGCAGCTGTCTCCAAAGGTTACCTGCCTAAACTTGGGGTTGGTCAGAAAAGGCAATGGCCTCCTCTCCCAGGCTCACAGCCCTTCACCCCGCGCATCTCCCCTGCCCTGCCCTCACTCACTAGCGCAGCGCAGCGCCTGCCGCAGCACCTCTCGTCCGCACAGGTCACACCAGCCCGGGCCGCCCCGCAGTGCCAGTTCGGCGAAACGGTGCCCCTCGCCTCTCTCGGTCAGGACGCGAGGATCCTGTGGCTGCTCGAAGATGCTCCGCACGTCGCGGGGTCGATGCGAGCCAGGCCGCCTCCGCAGTCTCTGCTGCAGACCGGGCCGGACAGGGCGAGCGGGTCGGCAGTCCCGGGGCGTGGGTTCGGGGTCCCCCCGGGCAGCCCTCCGGCCGATGCGCCCCTCTGACGCCCCGGACGCGGGGACCAGGGTCGCGGGGATGCAGCGGCGCGGCCGGGCGGGCGGCGGCGGCTCGGTGCCACCCAGGCTCTGGAGATACCGCGGCGGCTCGGGGTCTAGGAGAAGCGGGTAGGGACGCTGTCCGATGGCAGGGGACGCCATGGTCAAGGCCCGCCGGCGGCCGCCGCTCCGGAGCTTGGCCGACAGAAGGGGCGGCTCCGGCCGCGCGCGCCTTTAAAGGGCCCGCAACCCGCGGGCGGGGCGGGGCGGGGCCCTCGGAGAGGCCGGAAGGGCAACACGCGTGACTGCGGGCCCGAACCGCGTGGATTTAGGGGCGACTCCGCGACCTGGGCAGCGAAGATCGGAGCGTCCGAGAAGCTTTGCGGGGCGTGCTGGGGGGTGGCGGTTTCTGGGTCCCCGCCTCTAGCCCTGCCTGGTCCCCTCCTGGCGTCTTCCACGCCCAAACCCTGGCAGGGTCGGGCGCAGGTGGGAGGGTAGTGTTTGGTAGAGCCTGGGAGCCGGAGCTGGTCCGCGGCTGTCAGCCGCCCCCGGAGCCCTGCAGTGGTTCAGTAAGACGCACCGCGGACGCTCTGAGCTGGCAGTGGGAAGATTGGCTCTCCCTTCCTACCCCTGCGACGTAGGCTGCCACCCTCTGGGAAGACTGGTGTGATGGTAATTGGTGATCCTGGATGATCCTTGGTGCTGAGTGATCGTGAGAACTCTCTGTGCCCCATGGGAGGGCAGGAGCTTTCCTCCCGAATTAAATCTCTCCTTGGCTGCTAGTGTACTCGCTGCGGTCTCGCCAATCCCCTAAACATCTGCTTTACTCCTGGTGTGGAATGTTCACCTGAGTGGGGGTTGGGGAGTGGGGTGGAGAGGTCCGCTTCCCACCAGCACCGAGGACTGCGCCATAAGCTCCTGTCTGGTTTAAGATTCTGCCGCCACCATCTTGAAAGTCCTAATTCTTGAACAAATGACCAAGCGTATTGGGTCTTGAAATTGGTAATGACTAACAGGTCTGTCCGCAGTCCCATCTAAATGGAGAGAGAACAAGCGGGGCTGTAGGCCTCTTGGGTTTTTCAATCTGTGTCGTGCCATAGGCTAGCAGTGGGCCTGGGCCCTCTGCGGTCTGTTTTTGTAGCTGCAGGAGCCATTGATTTTTCCAGGGTGGATGGTTCTGACTTAAGGCTCACATTTTCCCCCTTAAATCAGGTTTGATCTGATTAATTTAGAGGCAATCACAAGAAAAAAAAAACCTTTGGAAACAGAGTCAACACACCATATCCCCCAAAAATCTACATTTTTTTTCTATCAGTGACAAACCACTGATAGAAAGAAATATTCGGGGGGGGGGAGTGTATTACCGAACACGTACACGCTTTTCTTCTTATTCATTAGACAATATTGAATAGCAATGATTCGCATACACTTAGTTGGTACCGGGTGTCATAGAAATACAGGCAAGGCTGAAAATGCATAGGTGCTCGTGCACATTAAGCTACTTTATAAGAGACGAGCATCCTCAGGTTGGAGAATGGAGGCAACAGTGTGTATATGGAGTGGGTGGGGATTCTGAAACCAGACCTGGAATTGTCTCTAAATTCTTCTACACCTTAATCCTCAGGGTTCTTTCCAGGCCAGAGATGGGTCTCCCCCTAGTGTCTGGTTGGGGAATCCTCCCTTTCGCTTTTCCCCTTGAAAATAATTTTCAGGCAATTCCTAAAAGTCCAGTGGCCAGGGAGTTCCCAGCCTTCCTTGCTCCACACGCCTCCGCCCCCACCCCCGACTCAGGGGTAGTAATCAGAGTCCTCTCCCTTCCGAGTTGGTGGGGGGGGGGGCACTGGTTCCTGGGTAGTGGAAAGAATGATTGGAGGGCTACAAAGTGGGGAGAGTGATGATGGGGAAAGTGGGACACTGTAGCCCCCACTCCACTCCTACACCCTTCCTCTTGCTCTCTACATCGGTGCTTCAAACTTTGGAGGCCAGCCAACCCCAGAGGGCGCGTTAAGTCACAGTTTGCTGGCTGCACCCGAGTTCCTGTGTTGATAGTGGGCTAGAAGGCCTTTGTTTCTAGTAACTTCCAGCATAGTAACCGTCCTGATGGTCCACTCAAAACTGCTGCTCCAGGGCCTCGGCAGCGGCTAGAGAGGATTCCTCTGTCCTGTACCCCAGAATCAGGATGGTTGGTTGTGACTGAGAGAACCCAGCAGGGGTATTCCTTGACATGTTCTCTGCACATGTGAAAGGGTAGTCCACCCTGCCTTTATGGTATTCTTCCCCTCCAGCGCTTCTGCAAGCATTTCTCAGGGTACTTGGAGGACCCGCACTGCATGTGAATATTGGCTTGTTCTCACTTGGTGTCATCCATCCTTCTCCACAAGGTTTGAAGCTTGTCCCTTTCAGGGGTGCCATGTCCTGGGTGCGATCCAGGGCAGAGGCCCATCCTGAGTTCGGGGTGACAGTTTGGTGTGTAAGTAACAGGACTCTGGTAATAAATGCAGCATTAGAAGGCCATTTGAAATACTTTATGAATAATTGCAAGTGATCATCATCTCTGTCCTCCCCATTCCCAGGCCCTCCAAGTGCCCTTTAGGGTGACCTTGATTCCCTGGCTGGGAAAGCTCCTGGGGGTGGGCATCAGGGTTGCCTATGAATGACTGAGGCTGGCTGGGGCAGTCAGGTGTGCAGCCTTCTAGCTGGGACAGTCAGGTGTGCAGCCTTCCAGCTGGGACAGTCAGGTGTGCAGCCTTCCAGCTGGGACAGTCAGGTGTGCAGCCATCTCAGCTGGAGCAGTAAGGTGTTAGCCTTCCAGCTGGGACAGTCAGGTGTGCAGCCTTCCAGCTGGGACAGTCAGGTGTGCAGCCATCTCAGCTGGAGCAGTAAGGTGTTAGCCTTCCAGCTGGGACAGTCAGGTGTGCAGCCTTCCAGCTGGGACAGTCAGGTGTGCAGCCATCTCAGCTGGAGCAGTAAGGTGTTAGCCTTCCAGCTGGGACAGTCAGGTGTGCAGCCTTCCAGCTGGGACAGTCAGGTATGCAGCCATCTCAGCTGGAGCAGTAAGGTGTTAGCCTTCCAGCTGGGACAGTCAGGTGTGCAGCCTTCCAGCTGGGACAGTCAGGTATGCAGCCATCTCAGCTGGAGCAGTAAGGTGTTAGCCTTCCAGCTGGGACAGTCAGGTGTGCAGCCTTCCAGCTGGGACAGTCAGGTATGCAGCCATCTCAGCTGGAGCAGTAAGGTGTTAGCCTTCCAGCTGGGACAGTCAGGTGTGCAGCCTTCCAGCTGGGACAGTCAGGTATGCAGCCATCTCAGCTGGAGCAGTAAGGTGTTAGCCTTCCAGCTGGGACAGTCAGGTGTGCAGCCTTCTAGCAGGGACAGTCAGGTGTGCAGCCTTCCAGCTGAGACAGTCAGGTGTGCAGCCTTCCAGCTGGGACAGTCAGGTATGCAGCCATCTCAGCTGGAGCAGTAAGGTGTTAGCCTTCCAGCTGGGACAGTCAGGTGTGCAGCCTTCCAGCTGGGGCAGACAGTGAGGTGTGTAGTCTTCCAGCTGGGGCAGTCAGGTGTGCAGCCTTCCAGCTGTTGGGCTACACAGAAAGTACTCTGGTTTTGTTTTCCTGTGGCTCTGATTTGGTGGAGTAGTGATGGCTGCTTTCAGAGCTGATGGGAAAATGGTATGGAGCCAAATGAAGTGGAGATAGTGTAACTTCATGTGACCCACCCAAAACTTTATCAAGTTTATCTTACGATTCATCTTCCTGAGAGAAAACATTGAGGTCAAGGTAGGGTGGTGGCTGTCCCCCAACCCCAGTAGGTGTGGAGTCACCTCCTCAGCCTTTCCCAACCAGTCCCCTCCTGCCCTAAAAGAACCTCTCCTTACACAACACACACACACTCTCTCTCCCCTATCCCTCTCCCTATTCTTCTCTCTCTCTCCCTCTGCCTCTTCCTCCCCTCTCCTCCCCCTGCTCCTCCAGGGAAGAAGTGAAGACAAAACACCCTCTAGTTCCAGTGGAGAGACATCACCTGGGGTGTTGGGTTCCTGGGCAGCAGCATTTTTTATGTTGTCCTTGGCCACCATGCTGCAAGGTTTCACTACATCTGCTGGAGCATCTAGCGGGAAGTTTTTCTCCTTAGCAGATTGTCTTGGCTCGGAGTTGGTCACTTTCCCCAGCTGTGACTCATTCCAACAGAGAGAACATGCCGCTTTTCATTTTTGACCAAGGGGGAGGATTGTGGCAAATTTGAGTGTGGTCAGTATGTGGGGCCACTTTGGAGGTGGTCCCAAAACATGCTGTTTCCCCTATTAAGTGAGTTATTTCAAGAAGATCTCTCAACCCGCCCCCCATCCCCAGCAGGAAAGAAAGGGGGAAGGGCAGACATGGCCTGGTTTTCTGAAGGGGACACTGGCTTTATCTGGCCTTGACAGTTGTACATAGGATTGCTGTCAGTCAGGACAAGTTAAATTATGTTGCAGTAACAAATAAGCCCCATATTTCACTGCATTCAAACCATAGAGACTCCTTTCTCACTCATACTGCATGTCCTGTGCAGGATGTCAGGGACACAATGCAGATCCCAGAAACCATATCTGATATGGCCAGTCACTGTGCCAGAAGGAAATGAAGAAAGCCTTGATGATCTTCACTGACATTTTAAAGTCCTGGTCACTTCCATTCACAAGTCACAGACCACCCTATACTAGGACAGCCAGTAGTGCAAGCTCACTATGGGCTCAGAGGTGGAGAGGAGCTGGGGGCAGCTGGCAGTTGTCACTGATAACCACTGCAGTCCTCCAGAAGTTTCTTCAACCACATATTCCTCTAAGCTCCACTGTGCTTGTCCAGGCACCCACAGTCTGACAGTGAGAGACACATTCATCAAGCTTGCCTTTAGTGGAATAGGCCCACAGTAAGCCCACATAGGTGTAATATGTGCATCAGGTCTTTAGTGCTTTGAAAACAAACGCAGCATTTTTAGGAGACAGATGGTGAGGTTTGCCTAACCATAAAATTATTTTCATTGTGTCTGGTGGTGGCGACAGACATCTTTAATCCCAGCACTAGGGAGTCAGAGGCAGGATCTCTGAATTCTGAACTCGAGGCCAGCCTGATCTACAGAGCAAGTTCCAGGACAGCTAGGGCTACACAGAGAAACCCTGTCTTAACAAAAAAAAAATTATTTTTGTTTCATAGCTGTTATTTTGTCATTGTTATGAATTGTAATGTAAACATTTGTGTTTTCCAATAGTCTTTGGGGGTTGATACCCACAGGTTGAGAACCACTTGGTTAGGCAGAAAAGACCTTTCCTAGATTCACTTAAATCTAACTAGAGAAAAACCTGTGTCCATGAGCAACAATGTTCCAGGCTAAGGGGACAGCAGACACAATGGCCCCCAAACATTCATCCCAAACTCTGTGAACACAAATTTGATCAAACATTCCCAGGCTCTACCAGCAAAATGCCTGACTATTGGTGTGTGTGTGTGTGTGTATGTATGTATGTGTGTATGTATATGTATATATATATATATATGTATACACACACACATATATATACACACACAGAGATCTACCTGACTTTACTTTCCAAGTGCTAGTATTAAAGGCATGCGTCACCACTGCCTGGCCATTGGTCTATATTTTATGAGATTTTGATTAATATACCCATGGACCACAGAAAATGGGTTCAAAGCAGTGGCAGGTAAAACTGTGTGTACCCTACAACATTTGAAGGAAATGCCCTTGGCCTCCTTCTTCCTGCCTTCTTGAGCTACACACTGCACAGGAGGTGCAGGCTCCACGAGGAAGAGGGTCTTGCTTGCCATTTTCAGTGGGAGTGGGTGACCCCGTTAGAGAGTAACGGATCTGTGACAGCCACTTGTAGGATGTGAAATGACCAGTGTTCCAAATTTTCAGATTAGAAACCTGAGGTGCAGGATCACGTGACTACCATGACTACCGACAGAGGTCCCATCTGGATTCCAGGCCACTCTGATCTACATATTGGCCTCTGCACTTCCTGCTGGGATGGGAGGGGGCAGTGACTGCAGCTCTGATCTGACCACAGGCACAGTGGGATTAGTCAGAACCCTGATCTAGGTTTCTCTCCCTTGTGACTCCCTTGGTCAGGTCCTACTGCAGGTCCTGCATCCCAGGGTCATCCAACCATCACTCCATCTGTACCTCCACTGTCACCTCATCCTAATGGGAGGTCCAGGTGGCCTTTGGGTTTTGCCTTTCTCCCTCGGGTATTGTTGTCCTTTCTGACCCCCTTCTCTATGCAGGGCAAATAGGAGGTGCTGGTGTCCAGTGCAGAGAGGCTCAGTTCTAGGCTCACAACCAATGTCTGATAATACATGGCTTTTTGTTTTGTTTTCTTTGTTTGTTTGTTTTTAAGGCCATGGACCCTGTGCCCAGAGAGAGCATGGACTGATGCTCTAGGGAGAATGGAAGGCACCCAACACCTTCGGAGCTAGGGGGAAACAGGAGGGGACTTGACAGCTTGCGTACATCCTCCAAGGTGCTGGGCACTGTAGTGAATTTGCTGTGTTCAGACGCTGCTGACTGGGGCCAGGACAAGCACTATGTCCATTCTCAGGCATGGCTTTAAAATTATTTGCTTATTTTGTGCGTGAGCAGAGCTCAGAGGAGAGCTGGCAGGGGTGTGCAGTGGGCTCTGCTCTGTTCTTCCACCAAGCATGACACCAAATGCCTGTGCTCGCAAGGGAATTTTCTCTGTCCTGGACAGTACTTAGGGACAAAAGGGTGTGTGTAGAGGACTCCTGAAAAATGTGTCATTAGTCTGGGAAGCAGTTCCATGGCCCCTCCATCTGCATGTCAAACATGCAGTTTTTCCACCCCACGCCACTGCCAAGCTTGTGATAAAGTTGGCTTGTGTGCACACACATGCTTTTTTCCCCTGCCCTGGAAAACCTCAGATATTCCAGATTTGTCAGCAGCCTTTATCCCTCAACCAAAGGGGAGGCTGTCAGCCACAAGCACTTATACTCCAGGGCTAGGCCAGCTCGCGGGCTTGGCATGGTGGCTGCAAGCCTCAGCCTGGGGTTAGGACAGATTAACAGGCACAGTGACTTGGGTGACATCATGGGTTGTCCCCACCCCACCTCAGCGCCCCCTCTACCCACTACCGGCTCCTTCCTCTGTTTCTGCTCCCCTCAGTGTGTCCCCCTTTCTCTGCCACTCCCACATTCCTCTTCATCTCCCCCCTCCTTTTTTCCCTTCTTTCTCTTTCCTTCCCTCCCTCCCATCTCTCCTGCTTCCTCCCTCCCTCTCTCTGGTGAGGGAAGTATGTTAAACGAAGGCTTTAAATGGCAGCTATTTTGAGTGGTCAGCCTAGGAACATAAAGTACCTTTGGATCATCCTGGCCCATACCATAACCTCTCCCACTAGGGCTGCTCACCATGGTGGTTTGAGTGAGAATTGCCCCCAGACTCATAGGTTAACTGTGAGTGATTAGGGGGTGTGGCCTAGCTAGAGGAGGTGTGGCCATGTTAGAGTGGGCATGACCTTGTTAGAGGAAGAGTGTCATGGGGGTTGGCTTGGAGATCTCAAAAGCCCACACCAGCCCCATCCGCCACCCCACCTGGGGATCAGGATGCAAAGTTCTCTTGACTGCTCAGCACCATGCTCCCGGCCAAGATGAGCATGGACTAACGCCCTGAAACTGTAAGTGAGCTCTCGAATTAAAAGCTTTCCTTTAAGAATTGCCGTGGTCATGGTGTCTCATCACAGCCTGGTGGCATAGCTTCAGTCTCATCTAGGCTATCCAGACTCCATCTCAAAACAAACAACAAAACGCTGAATTTTGAAACAGGAAGGAAACTGCTGAAGTATCTTTCCAAGCCACTCGGCGCAGCCTTCATTAGCGCACCTGTGCTGACGAGAAGCGCTGCCGTGGGAAAGCAAAAGGCAGATGCTGAGGGAGGGAGGCCAGGCCATCGAGGAGGTCCATCCTGCCTTAGACCGGCTCTCCTAGATCCATCTGTCCTGGAGAAGCAGGACGAGGTGTCCAGTCCAGGGGCCATCCCCAGGTCATCACAAACCCTGCCTCACCAAGGAAGCACACCAGCAATGCGGATTCCTGGTCACACCCTTCCCCACCACCACTTGGATCCAGACGCTGGGTGGGGCCCAGAAACCAGGCTCCAAGAGCAAACTGTGGAGTCTAAAGGCCTTCTACCCAGCCCTACAGCACCAAGGCATGGAAGGAAGCTCCAGTTCCTCCCCCTGCCCAGAGCTGCCTGTACGCTGGCCTGAGGAACCAAGACTGCCCTGCACTCTTCCAATTAGTACCGTAACTTGGGCTGGTCCATTCTCAGAGGAGGAAAGATACATCCAAATGGAATAGGGCCTCTTTCCAGATGTCTGCAAAGATCTGAGCCCCTCACTCAACCTTAGCCCTGTGGCCACTGCACCTCTGCTTCCTGTCATAGGGACCTCAGAGGCAGTGAGGTAGGACCTGAGGAGGGAGTCCAGACATAACAGCACTTCACGGAAATCTCTACCATGGCTGTTTCTGCCATGGCTTTTCACCCTCCACACTGGCACTGAAGAATGCTAACTTTTAATACCAGTTGGACTTGACTTAAAACCTGTCTGGTTCCTTAGAACAAAGCCCATGTCCCAGGCCTGACCTTTGGGGCTGGCTCCTCCCTTTCCAAACTTCCTACTTCAGCCTTAGGAACGCGGCAACAGGCAACACGTACCTGTGTTTTTGCTTGGCACATTCCAAGTCTCTCACTCGCTCACTAAGATTCCACTTTGGGTCACCTGCTCCCAAGTGACACGCCCCCAGCCTGCAAGAAGGGTAACTCCTGCTACACCTGAGCTGTGCATTCCAATCACAACACCTACTGAGGGACAATGAGATTCTGTCATATGCCTGTTGTCCCCCAGAGCCTACCCCTCAGTGCCAGCCACAGTGTCCTTGTCACCCTGGTGGCTCCAGTACCCGGCAAGAACTTGGCATTCCTGCTCCCCACCTGATGGACTGAATGGATTCTTTCCATACTAAGGAATTGATGTGAGGAACAGAGGGAGAAGTTGGGGTCTTCAGACATCTGAGGGTCTTATAGATGCCTCTGGTCATGGGTTGTAGCCACTTACACTCTTCCAAAATGGGCCTAGAAATCACATCAGCAGCCTGGCCATCATGGCCAACTGAAGCCTTGGAGGAAGTTCCCTGGCTTGTGGGCATGCTCAGATCAGATGCTGGGTTGGTACCTCCCAAACATCTGCATTTGGCCCTCAGGGATCCCCTGGCTCTTTTGCTGCACTCCACCAAACACGTGGGGTCTAGCTTCAGGGAAAAACCCCTTGTGGGACTTCCCTGTCGGGGCACTGGGGAGCAGAAGCTGGCCTGAATTCACCCCAGAGAGCATGCTAGAAGTGGCTTGGTGCTGGGGCCGTCAGGGCAGCATCTACCCCTCAAGGCCATAGAACTTGAGTCCACAGGCTTAAGGCTCAGAGGACATACATGAAGAACAGATGTGATCTAAGTAGTTAGGCTCTGGCTTCTCTCCCTGGGTGGTTCTTTCTATAGACATCACATCTAGGACTCGGCCTCCCCCACTTCTGGCCCTGCTGGGACATTGGGGGAAGACCCTTCACAGACAGGGAGATGTTCATTGAGACAGGATCATCTGGGGCCAATCGCTGTGCTGGCTTCATGTTTTGGAGCACACGGTGGGGCTTCCCGTGTACCTGCCTCTCCTTGCCCTACTGGCTAAAGGGAAGCTGGACAGGAAAGCCTACGTTTGCACAAACTGAAGTGTTTTACCCGGGCATCTCTAGCTTCTAAGCTAAATAAAGGAAAGCCCTACGGTGGCCCTCAAACATTTTAGATACAGCGTGGATTGTGAACAGTGATGAGGACTCAGGGAAACAGCAGGTGCTTAGATGGTAGGCACCTTAGATGGGAGCAGAAGGAAAGCCAAACTTTCTCATCCAGGTCCAGGTTCCCTATGCAGGCCTCTAAATGACAGGGCAGGAAATGGAGATCTCTTAGGGAGACGCCATCTTTCCTGAGTTTGTCCCTAAAGCCAGAACCCACCGAAGGAAAGGCAGGACTGGGAAATGAGCTTTCTGTTCCATTTCCCAATGCGTCTCTGGAGAGGTTCCCACCCAGACCTCAGGGTTTCCCACCCCTTCTGGGTCGGGTATGATAGCTGCAGGGGAAACAGAGGAGGTGGCGCATTTATTCCGCTTCCGAAGGTGTAGGCCTGCTGTCTCCTCCGGACTCTGGGTTCCCACATCTGTCCAGATGGCGTGGCTACCTGCTGATACTGACCAGCTGTTTCTCAGAACCACAGGGTGCCTCAGGGAGGGAAGGCAAAAGGAAGCTCCTCAAAGTACCAGCAGCTGGCTTCGACCACCCCCCTTCTGAAATGCAGGTTCATCCAGACAAAGCACAAAGGGGCAGTTTGTGAGTTGCCTGTGGCCAGGGATGGGGGCACTCAGGAAATAGCAGGCTGTGTGCAAGGCGAAGTCCTCTGCTCCAGCACCCTGGAGAAGCCCCGAGAGAGGCCGCTGGTCACTGGGAAGTGCAAAGTGGTGGGAACACTCAGCCTTCTCTTCCCAAGGCCCTCCTAAGTTCAGCCCTCCAGGTCCGCGTGAGGAGGAAGAGTCTTGGTGCCAGGATGAATCAACAGTGGCTGCATGCTCTCTGATGGATACTGTCCAGGATAGCTAGGAGGCCCTGTCCCAGCTGTCCACGAGGACAGGCTGTCAAAGTAATGCTCGTCTGTTGGCCAGTGGCCAAGAGGGAGGTAGGCTGGTGAGACCGGAACTTGCCCTGAATTTGGTCTCACGGTGCAGAGGTACAGTATGAATGACGCTAATGCTTCCAAGTATCTTGTGCACCCCAGGGAGCTCAGACATCGGGTGCGGATGGAACTCTATGTAACCTGTAAGAAAAGGCACAGGTCAGCTTGGCCCATTTGCTGAAGAAGCCCGCAGGTGGATGATAACGCAGGGCCATCAATGATCAGGAACACTTAGCCATCAGGTCCTCAGTTCTTCCCTGGCAGTGTCCTTGTCTCCAAATACCGCCTTCTAGTTTTTATCTGTGCATGTTGGAATCATCTGGAAAAAGCTTAAAAGGCTCCTAGTCCAGGCCTCGCTCAGCGTCTCTGGAGAAATCCCCAGGTCCTTGCACTATTAGAAGCACCCTTGCTCCGATGGGAAGGCACGGAGGCCAGCAAGGGGTTCAGATTTGCTCACTGGTCTCTTTGGCTGCAGGTCTAAATGAGGAAGTGCAAAGTCACCAAACACAGTTCGGAGATATCTGTAAATAGACTACAAATCACCCCAAGAAAGATTTACGCCGGCACTAAAGATTAGAACTTCCTGCTCAAGAGGATGGAAATTGTGTGTGGGGGGGGGGCGGAGTTTCCTCCAGCTGGGACAGAACTGTGAGCGGATGCCTCCCCCACCTGGGAACCCTCCAAATCTCCAAGGACCAGCCACAGGCTCTGCTCCCAGTTGCCCTACCTCCTGACCTCCATTCTAGTAGCGCAATGTGGTGGTCTGAATGAGAATGGCCCCTCGAGGCTCATAGGTTTGAATGCTTGGTCCCCAGTGGGTGGAACTATTTGATTATTAGGAAATATGGCTTTGTTGGAGGAAGTGTGTCACTGGGGGTGGGCTTTGAGGTTTCAAAAGCCCATGACAAGCCGGGTGTAGCACTCGGGCGGCAGAGGCAGGTAGATCTCTGTGAGTTTGAGGCCAACTGGGCCTACATAAAAGCAAGTTCCGGGACAGTGAGGACTACAGAGAGGCCCTGTCTCAAACAAAAACAAACACGATGCTTTCTAAAATGGGACTGCTCCAGAGCAGACCTTCTGCTCCGTAAATGTGCTCCTGAGTTATTCGAGCAGTTGGCAGTCCTGCTCTGTATGTCCATCCCCACATTTGCTTTTGTGACTTTTACTGGTGTATGGACTCCCAAAGTCTGAGCATTGCTGCTGGTCCCCACCCATCCAGGAGGGGGCGCTCTCTAGAGATGTGCCAGTGTCTCCAGGCAGCCTGGGCACGGTGAGAGCAGGTGGGAAAGATGGAGCTCATTGGGCAGGAGACATCGACTTTGGGCAAAAATGCCAGTCTGTCTGTGCTGCGGTTTCAGCGTGAGATACATTGCGGCATCCACTCCAAGGACCCCTGGAAGGCTCTTTAGGCATGTAAAGAAGACCATGTAAATATTGCCCACATTCAGTGTAGAACTTGCCCCAGACACAAATCCACTTGGCTCCAAGCCTCACTCTGATGTACTGACGTACTTCAAAGCCTATACCTCCTCAAGATGGCACCCCACTTGTGGATGAGGCCTTACACTCATGTGGTTGTTCAGAGAATTAGCAAGTGCCTTGGATCCTGCATGGGGTACACAGGGGCTCTGCCCCCCCAGTGCCCTGGCAGCAGGGAAGATACAGCCTTTCCCAGACGTGGGAGATGCTCACCGTTCGATGAGACGGTTGTTGTCCTGGAGATCAAAGGCCAACATCTTCATATCATTACAAAGCTCCTGCATGCTGTCCAAGGAAGAAGAAAGGGGTGGCTGAGGCTGGGTCACTTGGGGCCAGAGCCCTCTCGCAGAGGCCATGGAGCAGCCTCTTGGTCTGGTCTGGGGCGTGAGATGAAGCGCCTCTTCCCCCCAGCTCCCCAGCACTTACTGGAAGACCAGGTCCTTTGAATCAGGGCTGGGATGAAGAGCCGTGGGGCGTGGTGAGATCTCAGCTCCTGATGCTCTGTCCAGAAGGAGCTGATCAAAGATCTGAAGGGAAGCCATGCATTTGTCAGGGAGGTCCTGTCAGCCCACGTTTGACTGGGCAGGGATGTGCCGGGGAAGGGTAACACATCTGCCCCCACACGGTCTCCCGAGAGCCCCTGGACTTCTCCAGTCTTTTCAACATGTCGCTCCTTCCCATCCTGGGAGTGTCCCCACTGGTGGAACTGCTTTCCCTCATCTGTACTGGACCGAATGATTCAGTCTGCCAAGTTCCCCTTTGGCTCTAACCTAACCCCTCATGACACAATCTGAGCCACGGTTTGGGATAGAGGCCAATCCTGGCCGGTCTCTGAGGTTGCCCACATCACATGCTGGGAGCCACGTGTTACTGTCTCCTAGAAGGGCCTGTTCTGTATTCTCTGTGGCCAGCCAGCCTGCTGCCTTGGCAGAAAGTGACTCACCAAGGAGAGCTTGCACAACCCCTCAGGACCTCCAGGCTGCACCAACCTGGAGGAAGCTGTCTTAGCAGTCAGAGCCCTGGCTCGCAGTGATGGTCAGTCTGAAATCACTAGGAATGTTCCCATCTCAGGGCGCATTGAGGTCAGAGACCTCCAACCCTCATGGGCATCCCTGAGTTGGTCAAGGCTGCTCTGTCCCCTGGCAGGAAGTGATGCAAATGCCCCTCCCCTCAGCAGCCCCTAGTACTCCCAAAGCACACACACACCTTGCTCAGGCTCTCTTGGGCTTCCCGGGCTTCTGTGTTACAGGCAGCCACAGAGCGGCCAAGGAGGTGAAGGTGGTTCTGGGCCTTCTGCACCTGCCTTAAGAGAAGTAGAGGGGGTTAGAGCAGGAAGCAGAGGTTAGAAGTAGAGGGGGTTAGTGCAGTCTCCACTGCTGGGACTCTCTGGCTGGTGTCAGCTCAGCAGGGGGTCCTAAGCCTCGTGCTCCCTCTATGGGAATGTCGCTCTCTCTCACCTGTCCTGCTGCACACAGTTGCTCCTGGGAACTGAGAGAATCCAGGAGAGCTGGGGCAGGGATCAGTAACAACACCCATGTAGGATGCTGACGTAGCTGGGTCTCTCAAGTGGGTTTGGCAAGCAGAGAGCCAGGTAAGCATGAGACACAGGCTAGCAGGCTTACGTGAGGAATGGTCATGCTTCCGTTTCCATAACAAAGGAAGGGCCAAAACTTGGGACTCCTGGTCTCTAGTCAGAGGATATGGAGGGACATTTCTCCACTGCACAGAGGAACTCAAGTCCCAAGTCCATTAAATTAACAGTTGGCTCTCAGTTCTGAATATACATCAGGATCATCAAGAATAGCCTTTAGACTGATACCCAAGGCCCGCCTGGGCCCATCACATCAGTGTGTTGGGGGCTGCCAGGCGTTGTATTCTAACGTGAGGGTAAGAGGAACTCAGCCCCATGACAAGGCCACTGGCCACACAGCACACAGAAAACTGTCCTTTCTTCTCAGGGACCCCAGGAAAGTGCAGCAGGGGACCATGGGGACTTGAGAAGGGGGTTCAGAATAGTGTGAGGGAGGGTATGTTAGTGGGTGAAGCCTGACCCTGCTTCCCTGCCAGTTTGAAGTCTACCTGTTTCTCCTCCTCCCTAGAGAGGAGAGCCCATCATACCAGAGAGAACGACAGGTAAAACCCAGATTTTAGGGGCATCTCTCCCACGTTCTAGTCCCCAGTCTGTGCTGTGTGATATTAGGAAGATACCGGTTCTTGGATCCTGGGTCCCCTCATCTGGAAGGATGTGGTAACATTTGCTGTGTAAACACTGTGGA
The DNA here is from genome assembly GCF_014885135.2 of Alexandromys fortis. Lineage (NCBI taxonomy): Eukaryota > Metazoa > Chordata > Mammalia > Rodentia > Cricetidae > Alexandromys > Alexandromys fortis. Next base: position 7,541,185 of record NW_026067940.1, on the reverse strand, counting down.
GCCATAGACACAGTTGTAGAAATCACCTGGCACACTGCCTGACCCACTCCTCTTTTCACTTCTCACCTGATGTGGGATTCCCCTCTGTATGCTGCAATTACCATTGGTGGATAAAGAAACTGCCTTGGGCTGCTGATAGGGCAGAACTTAGGTAGGCAGGGAAAACTAAACTGAATGCTGGTAGAACAGAGGCTGAGTCAGAGAGAAGCCATGTAGCCCTGCTGGAGACAGACACCAGAACTTTGCTGGTAAGTCACTGCCACGTGATGATATACAGATTAATGGAGATGGGTTTAATTAAGATGTAAGAGTTAGCCAATATGAAGCTAGAGCTAATGGGCTGGGCAGTGATTTAATTAATACAGTTTCTGAGTGATTATTTCTGGGCTGAGCTGCTGAGCAGCCCTGGGAACCAACAAGTGGGCTCCTTCAACACCCACCAACTCCGTTCCTACTCAGGCCCTGCAGAGCCCAGGGTCCTCTGAAGTCTGGAAGGGCAGGGCCAACCCAGACTCCATGAGCTCAGAGGAAAGGCCAGGCTGTTTACCTTATCCGCTTGGCGTGTGTGACCAGCGACACCTGATACTTCTGCACACATTCCTCCTGGAACACCTGCAGCAGCCTCTTGGCTAAGTGGCTAAAATTCACCCTGGAAGGACAGAGACCCCATGAGCTAAGGTGAGCAGCTGGAGCTACCTACACTCAGGGGTAGCCTTTCCACCACTGCCCATCCCAAATGCCAGCCCCTCAGCCCACATCAGGGGCACCTCTCGGGAAGAAAGATAGCAATACACTCAGACTGTAAAGCCCAGAGGCCAGTAAAGCTACATGCTCCAAAAAGGAGGCAAGGGAGGCTGATACGATGGCAAATGAATGCATACACTCTCAACTTGATCCCTGGGGGAAGGAAAGATGTCCAGCCACAGAAAGCTTATGAGTGAGTGTGCATGTGTGTGTGTGTGTATGCGCGCGCATGCATGAGTGTGTGTGTTCATGCACGCGTGCTAGCGTATGCATGTGTGCAATGTGCACAGGAGTTAGAGGTGGTATAACTCCGCAGGGAAATTCCCCAAACAGCCCTCAGAGCAGGGAGGCCTGGTGAACGGTGTGGGTGTCCAGGAAACTGTACTGAAGAGAAGCCAGGCAGGCCCAGGCCAAGCTAAGAGTAGGGAGGAGGAAGAGGTCGGCCAGTGAGAATAGTTCCAGAGAAAATCCCACAAACTTGTTCATGACGGGGGAAAAAAGCCCTTACATCAAGTCTGACTGTGAGAAGCCCCTGGCTCAGCTGCTCCGTGTCCCACCCCTGACCCTATTTAACCTGACTTGGATCGTTATTCCCTTTGCCCCACCACGGCCAAGGGCTTCAGTTTATCCCACCTGGGAAGAAGACTCACCCTACCCCATGACCTCCGCCCTCCTGCCCACCGGCCTGCCAGGGAGCAGGCCACTCACTTATCCAGCTTGTGGATCTGCTCCTCGTTGTAGCCGAGTCCTGTGGGAAACAGACAGGGATGATGTCACCACTCAACTCGTCAGCAAAGCCTGTTAAAAGGATGAGGACAGCCTAGGGTGGGGGCTGTTTTATGGGATCTCAGGCCTAGGGGATCCAGGAGGGGATGAGGAAACAGAACATCAAGTAACTATGACAACGCTATTATGGTGACCAAATGTCTATGATTTAGGGACAAAGGAGCTGAGGAGAAATGCTTTGAGGTTCCAGAGGGAGGCGGGGTGTGTGTATGCACACGGGGAGTTGGGAAATGCTGCAGGTGGATGCTGGGTAAAACGGTCTTCACGGGATGCAGCCATGGCCCTGCAGCCATTACCCTCTCCGGCTGGACTCCATCCCTGGAGTTACTCACAGGTGGGCCACCACCTTCTAATTCGCTGGTTCTGCCCAGCAACTCTTTTCAGAAGAAACAACTTTGGGTAGAAGCGTCCTTACCTAGACCCAGGCTACCACCCAAAGACAGGAAAACTCATGCACTGTGGCAAGACTGCCCCCTGCTGGTCTTTGAGGGGGGATCTCCAGAGCAGTGGTAACCCCAAGATGCTGGTTTGCCCTTCTACATTCCCATCCCATCACCCCAGTAGGGGGATCCCCTTCCTGGGTCTGCACACCCAAAGGCCAGGAGACTTGAGTACATCCCAGCCTTTACTCCTAGCGGGCAGCTGTGTACAGGGGATTGGCTTTGGAGGCTAGTTGTGTGTCCATTGTGTGCAGATCACAGGGGAGTGCCCTGAAGAGTGAGTGTCAGGCAACCTTCCAGAATGGCAGCGTGCAGCACTCCAGGTGCCGGTAGCTGTTCCTGGTTTTAATAAAGTACTCTGGAAGAGCAATGGGTACGGAACTCCCGAGGCTCTACAGTGGGGTGTTAAAGGAAGCTGGACATAGAACAATCCAGCCAGTTAGCCTTCTGTACCTCAGTTTCCCAAACTATAAAACAAGGAAAGCTGAGATGCACAGAGGATTGTTGTTTGTTTGCTTGCTTGTTTTTGAGACAGGGTCTCTCTACACACCCCTGGCTGTCCTCGAACTCACTACTTACACCAGGCTGGTCTGGAATTCACAGAGATCTACTCATCCTATCGAGTGCTGAGGTCGAAGGTGTGCACCACCACACTAAGCAATGCCCAGTGTTTTCATGAGCACCAAATAACTCAGAGATGGATGGAGCCCTTAGGCTGGTGCCTAGCATCAAGGCAGCGCTTTAAAGCTTTTGTGGCAGGGTGATGGGGTTCCAGACATGGAGGTAGACCAACCTTCCTGGCTCTCCTGAAACCACAGCAGTAGCCAGCTGGGCACAAGACCTTGACTGAGCCCCCAGGGACAGGCAGGCTTGCCCTCCCCACCCTCTCTGAGGCCAGACTCCAAAGGAAGGTGGAGGCCCCAAAGGAGAAAGGCCATGCTCCATAGATCCCCAAGTCCTCTCCTCACTGGTGACCATCGGACACAGGTGGCTCTGGAGCACCTGACATGTGGCCATGGTGACTAAAGACCTGGATTTTTTTGTTTTTGTTTTTCGAGACAGGGTTTCTCTGTAGCTTCGGAGCCAGTTCTGGAACTCTCTCTGTAGACTAGGCTGGCCTTGAACTCACAGACATCCACTCCTCTCTGCCTCCCGAATGCTGGGCTTAAAGGCGAGCACCACCACCTCCTGGCTCTGAATTTTTAATTGAATGCGCTCAATTAATGTAAGATTTAAAACTGAAGCAGGATGAAATGCTTTTTTTTCCCTCTAAGTACGGCTTTATAATTTTGTTAAGACTCATCACGTTTACTGAACCCTTATCTTCCAGACAGAGATAGAAAATATAAAATGCACACGGGACTTTGAAAACGAAGCATGGGAAGGAGAGCAGAATATCTCTCTAGTGGTTTGGTTCATATTGAGTTTGTGCTGAAATGACTAGGATATATTGAATTGAATAAAATATATTAAATTAACTTTACCTGTTTTTTTCTTTTTAATTTGCTTGTGAGAAAACTTTATTGGCACATATGGCTAGACGGCATGTTTCCCTATCAGTGATTTATGAATTACCCAGGGGCTCCAAAAGCATCAGGCAACGAGGTAGACACGGAAACGTTTAGAGCATGGGGTGGGGACAGAGGGTGAGTTCTGGCATCTTAGCTCCCTGCTAACTGGGGCTTTTTATTCCCAGGCTCCCCAACTCCATCCCCATACCTCCCCAGGTTCAAGCCTCACCCTGTCCACTCCACCCTCACCCAACTTACACAAGCAGGTTTCCATTCCTAGGCATGTGAAGCGTTGCCCTTGCCCAGAAGGTCTCTGTGGGCATTTATAAAGCTAGTGTAAGAAATCTCCCGGTTCAGGAACTCTAATGCAAATTTTTCAGATGCCCCATTCTCAGACAAGCTGGTCTTTTGGTCCAAGGACACAGGGTCGGGGCTAGGAGATGGTTCAGTGAGCAAAGTTCTACCTCACAGTGTGGAAACAGGAGTTCAAGTTCTCAGCACCCACGGAAGTGCTGGGCAGGTGTGTTGGCCACCTGTGACTGCAGTGCTAAGCAGGGAGAGACAGGCGACCCCCAGAGCAAGCTGGTTAGTCAAACTGGTGACCTCTGGCTTCAAGTATGAGACTCTGCCTCAAAACATAAAGTGTAGAGCAATCGAAAAAGCCTAGCATCAATCTCTGGCCTCCACGGTAGGTAAACACACATATATTCGTGCACACACAAGACACATGCGTACATAAGAT
>NW_026067940.1:7467669-7536281 GCF_014885135.2 Alexandromys fortis | reverse complement strand
CCCCTCCCTCCCCCTCCCTCCCCCTCCCTCCCCCTCCCTCCTTCCCTCTCTCTCCTTCCCTTCTTCCATCTCTCTCTTTTTCTCCCTCCCTCCTTCCCCTCCTGCTTGAGGGGACTCAAGCAGGTGAAACAGAGTCTGGACTGGGTACCAGCGTCTATATTCTTAAATACCTGGTCCGTAGAAGGAACTTAATGGGTCAACAATTCTCCCTAAAACAGTAATGAACCCACGGTTCCGCGGGAGGAAGGGAGATGGGGTAGGAGGAGGCCTCTCAAGGACTTTGTTAGCCTGGGGTTTGGTTCTTCCCCTTGCTTTTCACACTGGATATAATCGTTTCCTTTAGGGACTGGGGTGTCCTTCCTCACCCTCAGCCCTAATTGGTGCTACTTCCTTCCAGAGGTTCCTAGGTGACCACCACCTCAGGTGAGCTCATTGCCAGGGCTCAGGCAGCCTGAGGGATGAGATTGGCTAGGATGTGTCTAGAACCATGGTTTCTCATTTGTGAGCTCAGAACTGCCTTGTGGTCCCAGAAAGACACCTCAGTGCACACGGAGGGTTTGTGGAACACACTAGCAGCATGTGGGCTGGGGACCTAATCCAATGAGCTCATAACATCTACCCTGAGAGCTGGGCATGGTGGCCTGCAGCATTAATCTCAAATACTCCATGAAGCAGAGGCAGGTGGATCTCTGTGAGTCTCCATCATGAGTTCCAGGCCACAGTTACACAGTGAGCTCTTGTCTCAGAAAATAATAAATAAAAATAAAAAAATCACCATAGATGAGACAGAGTCCACAGGCTTTATTCATTTTACCCTAGGTTCCGTGAGGGGACGGCTAAGAAACCCCTGCCATTGTCAAAGCTGTTTGTATTCAGAACTGAGGACACGGAACATTAGGTCTGTGGAGACCTCAGCTGCCGTCGTCACAGTGGAGCAAGGGGGCTATGGCTCTGCACTCAGCAGATGCGGGCACACATTTTTAGGTTTGTGGAAAACAGTAATAGGATTCTTTAAAAGCTGTAAATCAAGAGCAGGAGAGATAGACCCGTGGTTTAGAGCACTTGTGACTCTTGCAGAGGACCTGGGTTCAACTCCCAGCACCCAAACAGTGGTTCAAACCATCTATAGCTCCAATTCTGGTGATCTGATGCCCTCTTCTGGCCTACATGTATGTGATGCACAGTAAAAAAATGCATGCAAAATACCCATACACACAAAATAATAAAATAAAATAAAACAAATTTGTCTGTTCGTTGAGAAAGTATTTCTCTGTAGTCCTGGCTGTCCTGGAACTCACTCTGTAGACCAGGCTGGCCTCCAGCTCACAGAGATCTACCCGTCTTGCCTGGTTTTCCCCCCTCCCCATTGTTAAACCTGTATTATTCATTTATTTGTTCATTCATTCATCCATCCATCTCTCTCCATCTATCTATCTATCTATCTATCTATCTATCTATCTATCTATCTATCCATCTATCTTCTTACTATGTGGTACTGGGAGTTGAACCTGGAGCCTAGCACATGCTAGTCAAGTACTCTACCACCATGCTACAGCCCAGGCAAAATAAAATAAGATTTTAAGCAATGCTGTAGACTCTGTCTGCCGTAAACGTTGGGGGTGGGTGGATCCGACCTGAAGCTCGCCTGTCATTTACTGATGTTGACTTAGGAAAGGAACCTCACAGAGTGAGCCTCCCATCTGTGACAGGCATCTGCAGCCCTGGTGTTTGGTGAGCTTGGATATGCTCTAAGTGAGAGTGAATGTACCAGAGAGGAGAGGGAGCTGGGAGCTCCTGCACCTGCTGTGACCCCCTCCTTGTTATTCAAGCCCCCTCAGGGCAGAACCCAGATTCTCACTCCTGAGGCTACTCTCCCAGAAGGCCTGGCTCTTCTTTGGACTCCCCTCCTACATCTCAGTACCTTGTCCCAGAAGAGAACAATGAGGCTGACTCCAAGAAAGCTCCTGAGCCTTTGGGTCCACGTGCAGCCCCAGCCCCTCACACAGATGACGGAAGCCCCACAGACCTTTTGCTGTCATCGTGGATCTGATTCCGGTTCTTCAAAATCTCTTTTCCCAGGCTGCTCAGGCTCACTTGGGTTTCTGTGACGTTGTGGGAACACCTCGAGAGGACCTCTGAGAACTGTGGGGCCAAAAGAGAGACTTCTATGGGGTCCTGAACTCAGAACTATGCTGGTCCATCTGCAGTGGTCCCCCTGTCCACCCCTTATTCCTATAAAGCTCTGCCCCTGGGGCTCACTCACAGTCTGCAGCCTGGACCACAGCTCTGTGGCCTCCTTTAGTTCCTGGAACTCTGACATCCCAACTCCACTGCTGAGTCTGGAAGGGAAGGAGAAGGCTATGGTGGGGAGGAAGGAGAGGCTGTGGTGGGGAGGAAGGAGAGGCTATGGTGGGGAGGAAGGAGAGGCTATGGTGGGGAGGAAGGAGAGGCTATGGTGGGGAGGAAGGAGAAGGCTATGGTGGGGAGGAGGGAGCGGCTATGAGAGGCTCAGGAGGCAGCTGAAGAGGCAGAGAGCTCTGAACCCATACACTGGCACAGTTTCTTTGTGACAGTATTGTTGGCTTTTGGCGGGAGTTTGAGACAGAAGAACCAACATGACATGGGCCCTTCACACAGACGTTGTAATATTATTGAGCAAAGAATAAAAGTTGAAGTAGACTGAAATACCTGAATTCATGAAAACATACTAGCCTACAATGCAAGGGAGCTATTAGTAAAACTCCTTATTAGAAAGTTCTATAATTAAATAGAATAAAGTTCTTCCCAGTAGAACCGGTAATTCTTGACCACCAATAGCACTTCATTGGGAGGGTACAGGCCCATAGTAGTCCAGGACTTGGACCATGAGCCTCCCATCGCCCCAGTGAGATGATTGACGCTGAATTCGACCAAGAATGATTGAAATGAAAGGTGGACACAGTATTTTCAAGATGACACAGTAACACTGCCTTGGCTCCCTTGCAGGAAAAGTACACTACACAGTAAGAACTTAGTACACGGGAAAAGTACACCTACACAGTAAGGGATTAGTACACTACACAGGATCAGTACACTACACAGTAAGGGTCAGTACACTACACATTAAGGGGTCACCTGGCACACATGGTGCACCCACAGTTAGTACCCCGCATGGTCTATGGTGTTCTAACACAAGATGTTTAACCTGACTCCAACTGTCCATGGAACCCCTAACTTACCAAACGTGCTGGGTGGAAGAGAAGCCAAATGGCAACGAGAGAGTGTTCTGTGAGTCTGAGGGTTGGGGAGCCAGAGGGAAAGAACTTAAAATAAAGTCAAGGATCAAAACTACCAGACACAAAGTGTGGTTCTGGACTGGTTTCCAGTCTGGACAGAACGAGCTGTAAAAGGAAACTGTAGGACAATGACAGAAAAGTCCCAGCCATGATGGGTACCAGCAGATGGGAATGTACTGATGGAAGGGGGCCCAGACAGATGCAGGCAGGTGAGAGGTCTGGGTGGGGGAGGGGCTTCTGCTCTTCCTGGCTTTCTCCTACCTGTATATATTCTTTTTTAAAAAAGACTTTTTCTCTTTTCTATTTTAATTTTTTTCCAGACAATATATTCTGATCATATTTTCCCCTCTCCACCTCTTATATCCCTACCCATTCAACTTTATATTCTTTTCCTCACTTGAAAGAAAACAGAAACAAAAATCAAAAACAAACAACCAATAAGACAAATGTTAGAACAGAGTGAAACATAAGTCATCCTCCACCGTCAAACAACAACCTCAGGATTGCTGATGTCCCGATATCCAGATATCCCTCCAGCCAGAGACCTTCAGGACAAAGGACAGGAAGGCTGCCTTGCCAAGGAAGCACAGCTGGGGTGGAGGCTGCTATCAGCCCTTAGAGGAATCTGCAGGTCTGAGGGTGTCCCGAAAAGAATGGATTGCAAAGCCCTGTACTGGGAAGCTTCACATACTGGCAGAGGCCCAGGAAGGGAAAGGTACTGATGACCTGTGACCCCCTGCAAGCCAGGAAGGAGATCCCATCTGGACTCTAGCTCTATGTGGGCCCCTCTGCTCCCCATCCTCCCCCAAACACCTGATGCTCCTGACCTCAGAGCCTTGGAGCCAGAGTGGAAAACCCACCGGCCTCCTACAACCTGTCAGTGCCGGGTAAGGGGCAGACAGACACCTCATACCTTCCTCCACACTTCTCCCTCTAGACTGAGAACCCACAAACAATCACCGTGGTCGGGTTTTTTTGTTTTGTTTTGTTTTTGGTACTAAATGGACCCTCCAGGATTCCAAGCCTTCCCCACCCACCTCTCTCCCTGACTCCACTCCAGGATATTTGCCTCACGGCATCCTTTCTATCCCCCACCAACTTGGACTTTGTGGGCTCCAAATCTTGGTGCCCTGACTCCCTATTCCCAGAGGGCCCTTCCCCAGGCTTATGTGCCAAGGAAAGACTGAGTGCACCAGGGCCACAGAGGCCCCTCTGTGGGGCAGATGCCACATCCTACCCCTAAGTCCCATCTCTGTGCCCACAGGGGAGTAGCCAGAGGTCCATCAGGAATGTTCCTGGTGGCTCCACCCTCTGTCACCATCCAAAGGGACTCAGCCACAGTGGGCTCCGGTCCTGTCATCTGGAAACACCCTTCTTCCCTTTATCCTCCTCCCCATCACCTCATCGGCAGACTCTGCCAGGTCTGGGCTCAAACAGAGATCCAGCCCACCCTGGGAAACTCCCGGCACTTCCGAGGGAAAGGCTCATGCTATGGGGCATTTGAGGGCGTGGGGACGGGTGTGGGTGTGGGTGTGTGTGTGCGCGAGCGCTTATAGCCGTGCTTCAGGAATGTTGTCCCGCCTTGGCGGGAAAGCTTCCCTGGGCTGTAGGACTTCCATCTCTCAGCACCTCGGTCCTCTGCCTTTCAGGATTCAGGCTGTGTTCCCTTCACAGCAGTACTCTGGCCAGCCCATCTTCCCTCGCTCTTCCTCCCTACCCTTTACCAGTTTAGCTTCCCCCTCCCCAGGCTCTTTCTTTGCACCTCAGAGGGCAAGGGCAAGTGGAAGACCCAGAGGACATAGGGGCAAAGCTGTGGAGGCCGAGAGTCTGGATTCCCATCCCTGGTCGTGTGCAGGGACAGTACCTGGAAACGCCCTTCCTCTGGATTCTCTCTGGGGCTCGGCGCAGAATGAGTGTGTCAAATCGTTCCAAGTCCTGGGGGATTAAGGCCCTACCTGGGGTAGGGAGCTGCTTTTCCTGGGGCACAAGAGGGTACTAGCCTTTTGGGGGCTGGAGGCTGCCCTTTCCGAGGTAAGGGACTGCCCTGGAGCCCAGAGAGGCAGTGCCCACATGCATTTCTCCCCGCAGGAGGCAGGACTAAGCTGGAGATGGGTACCATTTGGAAAGACAGGGCATGAGGATGGAGTGAGGATGCTAATGTTGCAGGGGGTGGGAACTCAAGGCGATACACTGCAGGAGTGAGGAGCCTGAAGGAAAGCTGAGGGGCCCCAGCTGGCCGCGGCAGAACACCCACCTTTCAATGCCCAGGCTGCTGCTGAGGAAGAGAAGGGCCGTCCGCGTGACCTCCAGTGTCTGCCGGCACGTGTTCTGAAGCGCCTCCCTGTGTGAGGGGAGCCCTAGTCAGAGTCACCTTGACCAGGGCGCTGTGCATGTAGGCATGGCCTCAGAGAGGTACAGAGGAGATCTGGATGGGCCCACCACAGTACTCACAGGACCCAGTGGGACCCTCGAAGCATCCACGCCTGCCCATCCAGCAGGACCCGCGCCAGCCACAGGGCCTGGTAACCAGCACCCAGCACCCCCTGAAACATACAGATGGGCAGGGCAGGCCTTCCCCTGTGCCAGACCCCCTTCTGTCTCCTGGGGGCCCGCCCCTCACCTTAGCCGTGTTGTAATCTGCCTGTAGGTCGACCTTGGGGACGAACTTTGGGATGTCCAGAGCAGCTGCAGACAAAGATCCTGTCTGAGGGGCCTGCTTTTATGAACCGGGTCAACTCTGAGGCCGTCCTTTCTTGTTCCCAGCTCACAGTCACCCCTCACACCCCTCACTGTTGATCTCCCGCCTAAACCTTCCCAACTCTCCCGGAGGCTCTCCTCTGGCAAACTTCGACCCAAGCGGATCTTCGCAGACTCAGTTCTTTATTGCCACCTTGTGGTCAGATTTGAGAACTACACCCTAAAGCTTAAATCCCTGCCTCTCCAGCCAATAGACCCTAGTCTCTTGCAAGGTTAAAGCCTCACTCAAATCCAAATGAGAAGGAATGTTTCTAGAAATTAAGAAAAGAATAAAGCTCTGGGCCTTGGCCCACCTGCCCTTCTCTCCAGCAGCTAAAACTACCCAAAGCATCCCCACCATTCATTGAGACTGGAGGGCATAAGGGTTCCAAATACCCCATCTCTGTCAGAGGATCTGGGGAAGCCAGGAAAGTCTAGTCACCAGTTCAAGTCACACGGCAACTCAGAGGTGAGCATAGAATTAAACCCAAATTGGCTTCTACTGTGTGGGCCAGAGAAACATTTACGAGGAAAACAAGTCATGCCCTGGGCTGTAAACCCAAATATTCTGCAAGAGTGTCTCAAGCATAAAAGATTCAGCCTGAATGGTCCTACTCACGGTCCCTGAAGGCCAGCCCCTTGGGTGCATCGTTGGCCAAGCTGAAGAGAATCAGGGGGCTGCTGGCAGCTGTGGGGGCAATGTGCTGGGCTGAGAGGCTTGGATCAAGGACACAAGGGTGACCCTCAAAGAGGTACTCCTGGTGTTTGGGAGGCACGTTGGTCTGCTCATAAACAGCCTCCAAAAAGATGGCAATCCTAGACACATGAGAGGAGGGAGGTGTGGGCACCAGGGGGAGGGCTCAGCATTTGGGGGGGAGGGAGGTGTGGGCACCAGGGGGAGGGCTCAGCATTTGGGGGGGGGGGAGGTGTGGGCACCAGGGGCGGGCTCAGCATTTGGGGGGAGGGAGGTGTGGGCACCAAGGGGAGGGCTCAGCTTTTTTTGGGGGAGGGAGGTGTCGGCACCAGGGAGGGCTCAGCTTTTTGGGGCCAGGGGCCAGAGAGGGGTAGTTTTTCATCAAAGATGGAGCAGCAAAGGGCAGAGTTTATGCAAAGTGGGAAGAAGACCCAAGAGTTCCAACGCCTAGCCTCTTTGTGTTCAATCCATCTATACCCTCATTAAAATTGTCCTGATCCCATCCAGTGATCTGTGTGTTGGGGACTGTGCCTGCAATCCTAGTTCTTGTAAGGCTGAGGCAGGAGGATGGAGTTTGAGGTCAGCTGGGCTACACATCAAGTTTCTGTCCCCAACAGCAAAGACCAAGAATTTAATGAGTGCAGCAGCTCTATGGGAAACAGAGCGCCCCACCTCTGAGACTGATAGCCCAGGCTAACACCGTAAAGACCAGGAACTTAGTGAGTGCAGCAGCTCTATGGGAAACAGAGCGCCCCCACCTCTGAGACTGATAGCCCAGGCTAGCACTGTAAAGACCAGGAACTTAGTGAGTGCGGTGGTTCTATGAGAAATAAACAAAGGGCCCCGCCCCCGAGACTCATAGCCCAGGCTAGCACCGTAATGACTGTGGAATCTGGAACACAAACCAGGAAGTCCCTCAACTTGAACTTGGTGGAAATAGTACTTTTTCCAAATGTGTTTTGGGGGAACGTACTCTTGCATCTACACGACAGCTTAGATGCGGGATGAGGGGGGTTCTGCTGTTCCCACTCACGTGTTGTGGGCATGGATGTAGACATGATGCAAGACCGCCTGGGGCAGGGAGAATACATGAATGATGATTCGCTGCAGGATGTCACTGGTCTCCGCAAAGAACTGGTCAAAGCCCCAGCATTTGGCCTGCTCTGCCTCCAGGATGTTGGCCAGGATGGGCACCAGCTGACTCTGCAGCCCCCTACACACACACAAGACATGAAGGCTGCCAGGGCTGAGGCCCAAGCATCCAAATGAACTTCCCAGGCTACAGAGGAGAAGTGGAGAGCCCAGGGCTCTGCTGATACATCCCAGAAGACCTGACTCAGCAGAGAGAGGTGATCCCTCTCTTAGAGAGCCTGCCCCTCTCACTTACATGGACAGTCTGCATGTGATGGGGAGGTTATAGCTCCACTCCAGGGGCCCGTTCTCCTGCCTCTGAGTCCCTGAAATGGCCCCGACTGGCTTCTCTGTCGTGATCCTGTACCTGTGGTGGGGCAGAATGAGGCCACTAGACCCCGCCTCCACCTCCCATCCATCCTACTTTCTCTCCTACCCGCAACTTTAAGAAACAATAAACTCCAACCAGAGAGTGGTTCATGTCACCCAGCCACTGAGAGGGAGCTGGAAAATGACACTGGGTCTACCTGTGAGATCACCTCTGCCCAGCCAAGCTCCTGGCTTTAGGCAGAGCCCTTCTCGCTGTCACTACGGCTGTTCCAAGTCCAGCCACCTCCACATCTGTGCCGTGCTGAGTTCCGTGACAAACATTCTCTCCTCACTTTTCTAAATGCTTCCCCAATCTAGCCTTCCCTGATGGCCCACTCCATTCCAACATTCCCCCTGGTCCCCAAACCCAATATCGGTTCCACGCAGCTCACCCCAGGACCAAGGGTGCACGCACCAACCTTCCTGATGACACACTGCTAAGAGAAACACTCTGAGATGACTTCCGTTTATAACAGGATGGAGGAGGGAAGAGATGCTAACAATTGGTCAGTTCTGAGGGAACCATCAGAATGATTTCACATCCCTGAACATATGCTGACTTAGACCACTGCACTTCTGACTTCCAAAACCACCGTGCTCTGCCTCTCTGTACCTCGGCAGGCCACTAACTGCCACCAGCGCTGTCACAAGCACTCCTTCTGGACCGCCCTGCAATCCCAAAGCCCTCTCCTCTCAACTGCCCACTATCTACCGCTAATGTAGACTTAGGTTTTTCTTCCCCAGTATTTATTTATAATGAGTTCTTGGTGCTAGGTCCAGTAGGTGTTTTCCCACCTGCCCTCCAGCTAGAACCCTGGGAACTTGTCCCAAGACTTGATCCTTTTCTTCTACACAGCATCAGTAACAGCTCAGCAGATTCCTGTATTGCAGGGCCCTCATTTCTGTGGTTTGCTCTTTGGTTCTGGGCAGAACGTCCTGGCAGCCCCTGTTAACTCCTCCTATCAGTCAGTGAGAGACACTAAGAAGTGTGCCTGGGTACCAGCTCCATCTTCACCCCTGCAGCCAAGGCAACCTTGCAAGCCTCCTTGAGCCTTAGTGGAGATGTGGTGGGATAGGAACGGGGAGGCAAGGCTAGAGGGACCACTGAACTAACACAAAGGGGTATGAGTGCTCTCTACCAAGCCAGGGGTGTAAGGTTGTGCCTCTGGTTTGATTAGCAGTGGCTCTGAAAGAGTCTAGGTAGGAACCTGGGTAGGAGACACAGCAGGACCCAGTGGGGGAAGGGCTAGGTGTCTGCCAGGAAAAAGTCCGGGGGGGGGGGGAGGAGGCTTTCCCCTTCATTCCCTGCCCCATTGCCCACCGTACATGATCTCCTTGTTGCGCCGGGGCCCACCAAAGGGGAGGAAGGGCAGACTACCGGTGGCTGCATGGTACAGGGTCACCCCAATACTCCAGAGATCCACAGTCACCCCGAACGCCTTTTGCTGGGGTTTACGAAGCACGGCCCGCTCATACATGTCAGGGTGCTATGGGAGAAAGGTAGACGGTAGCCATGGAGGGGCAGTGTGGGCCCTAGGGGACGCTTAGGAAGGCACAAAGCAAGGGGCTGTCAGCTTGGGGCAGAGGGTCTCCAATGTGTCACTTACCAGGTATTCCTCCGTACCATAGACAGAAACAAAGCTCTCCTCATCGTCCAGCTTCCGAGCAGCCCCAAAGTCGGACAGCTTGTAGATGCTCTGCCCCTCCTCCCCCACCAGGCGCATGATGTTCCCAGGTTTGATGTCACGGTGGACGATGCCGTTCTCCCGCAAGTGGTTCATGCCAGCCACTGGGGACAGACAGAGCACGGTTCCTAGATTGGCTCAGCTAGGGACCAGTCGGTCTAATGTCTGAGGTTTGTCCCGAGGAAGAGTCTGTCCTTGGACAAATAAACAGTGGGCTGCACAGGGGACTCAGTACAGGGAAAACTGGAGAACAGAGAAGCCCAGAGGGCTAAGAAGGGGCTTTCCAAGCTGGGGAGCGGGACCAATGGTTGAGAGCACTGGCTGTTCTTTCAGATGACCCTGGTTCAATTCCCAGCACCCACAGGTCAGCTCACAACTAGAACTCCAGTTCCAGGAGATCCAGTGCCTTCTTCTGGCCTCTGCAGGCACCAGTCATGCATGTGGTACACAGACATGTACAGGCACAACACCCACACACATAAAGTAAAAATAATATAATAAATTTTAAGGGGGGTGGAGAGAAGGTTCAGTTAAGAGCACTTGCCACTCTTTGTGAGGACCCAAGTTCAGTTCCCAGCACCCACATGGTGGTTCACAACCATCTGTAACTCCAGGTCCAGGGTATCTGACACCCTCTTCTGACCGCTGAGGGTACCAGGTTACACACAGTGAGCATGCATTCGTGTAGGCAAAACACTCATACACATTGTCATCTATTTTTTTAATAAATAAGAGGAAGGATCCCAAGGACATCGTAATATTGACTTATTTAGATTCTGTGGGGGGCCCGGGGTACATCTTCTCCATCTTATTATTGACTTGTGGTAAAATATACCCTAACAACAGTTATCATTTAAAATTTTGGTTTTGGATGTGTTTTACTATGTAGCCCAGGCTGCCCTGGAGTTCCTCATCAGCCTGCCTCAGCCTCCCCAGGGTGGCCCTTCAATTTAAGCATTTTTAAGCACATGGCTTTAAGCACATTAACCTTCTCCTCCTACAGAATAAAGTTCCACCTTGTCAAACAGCAGTCCCTACTCCGCACTCCCAGCCCCGCACAGCATTCTGCCTCTGTCTCCAGCAACTCAGTTCCCCCAGGAGCTGTACCCTAGTTGAAGTGTGGTTTTTGCCTCTATGGCTAGATCCCTCAGCACAGTGTCCTCCAGTTTCGTCCACATTTCCTGCGTGTTAGAAGTCCCTCCGCTGTATGGCTACCCCACTGTCTGCAGGCACCCAATCCTTTTTGGCTGTCTTACCTGCTGCCTGCTGTGAATGATGCTACCTTCAACACCAGAAAACAATCATTTTAGAACATTCTTTCTACAGCTTTGAGCTGAATCAATCACGTGAGTCCTCGTGGCCCGCCCCTCTGCCTCAGGACCCCTGGGACACCTGTTTCAGAATAGCACACCCATCCTGGACCTTGCCGGTGCAGAGGACCTGGGGATGGGGCAGGGCTCACCCACACAGCGCAGGACCACCAGGAACTCCTCCTCGGGAAGCCCAAATGTGTTCTCAGGGTCTTCCAGGACACTCAGTAGGCTCCCGCTGGGGCAGTACTCCATTACGATCACCTTCTGCTGGCTGCCTCCCTGGGCACAGGGCAGAAGGAGGCTTGAAAAGGGGGGTACTTCTGACATCTGCCTGTCAGGAGGTTCCTTACCTAGAGCCCACAGCCCTCATTCCCTGGCGCAGCCTCTTGCCTGGCCTTCCATCCCAGACACAGGAACCCAAGAAACCCTCTGTAATTGGGGACTGAGTCCCCCTTTCCTTTCCTAATGATTTTCCTATGTGATCCCACACCACAGGTTCCTTACCCCGCCCATCCCCCCCGCCCGCTCTGGACTGCTGCTGAGCCTTGACTTGCCTATCCCTGGCCTGCAAAAGCCACGATCAAGTGCATCCTTCTCTAACCAAGCAGAGGACCCACCGTTTCCTCCACAGCGAAGAGCTTGACAACATTCTGGTGGTCGAGCTTCCGCAGCACCTCAAACTCCCTCACTTGCACCTCGGGGGGCCGCCGGTAGCTGGCTGAGTTGAAGACCTTTACAGCAACCACCTCCCCAGATTTCTGGCGTGTGGGCATAGGGTTGGGAATCAACAAGGGGACCATGCTGGCCCTACCCATCAGGGAGCTGCCTCCTTTCCCTCTCTTTGGGGGGGGCTGGATGGGCTTACATCGCAGCCCCTTCCCCTACTCAGGGGGCTGGAGTGGCACTTGGAGGTGACACCCCTGGTACCCCACAAGGGATGACTTGTGCTATTGCTCATTTTGCCATAGATAAGAACTGCCTGGGCAGTCTACCTGGCCTGCAGCTCCTGAACACGGGGTGTATTCTGACACAGCTCCGCAGCCACTGCAGGACAAACTCAGACAGGCCCAACCTCCCAGTCCTGCCATTCCTAGATCCCACTTGCTGTCACCTCCTCTTTTGCCTTGCCCTCTAGTCCCAACATGTCTCTGACAGAGGCAACATTCCGAGGGATTCTTTCAGCATCTCACACCTCAGCTCAAACCTATGAGTCCTTTCTCATCAGGGTAGACAGAACAGAGGCATGGAACCGTTTCCCAGCTACACAGAATCCGAATGCCCAATAGAGGGCTAGTTTTAGGGCATGTAAGGGTCTGGGGCCAGAGTTGCTATTACCTTGTTTCGGGCCTTGTACACACTGGCAGTGGCCCCCTGCCCTAGCAGGTCATCCGTGTGCCATAGGTAATTAGCTGTGCTCTGCATCTCCCAGGTTTGGTTACCTTCCACCTGGGAAAACAAAACAACCATTGGGGGTCCCAAGGTCCCAGGCCTGACCTGAAATAGATACTGGTAGCCAGCCATCAGCTCCCAAGACCATCCCACAAAGGGCTCTATGTGGCCATGGCACAGGCAAGGGAGCCGGGGAAATGGTGGGACAGGAAGATTAAGTAACTTCCCCCCAAAGAAACACAACAGCAGCAGGAGGGCCCCAAGCTTGCATCTGTTTTCTCCATGGGCACTTCTCTCTGTCCTGTGCCCCAGGTCCCTTCCAGCACCTTTCAGAGGTAGGCCAATCTATGGGGACTTTCTCTATCACCTCTTTCGGGCACTGGGGACTCAGAGTTTCGGCATTCAGGCCTGGGACTGTCCCAGGAAGCAGACACAGTGCGGGAAGAAGGGCCCTGGGTCAGCCAGGGTCAGGCAGAGTCAGTCACAAATCTCCAGGATTGCAACATGAGTCTGGAGCACCCCCCTTCACCCTCCTTTCTCTGCTTGCCTGGCCCCAAACTTCCTACTGCTGGGAGCTAACAGCTGCTCACCAGGCAGTCAGGGCTGGCCCAGTGCTTTTCCAGAAGGGACAGGGCTGCGGGAGGGGGGGGGGCACAGCTAGGGAGAAAGGATGGGAGGAAGAAAAGGGAGGGGTAGGTGCCAAAGGAGAGTGGGGAGGATCTAAGACCATCGCACACAAGAGCAAAGAGCTCTGGGGAAGATCTGAGACTGTCCACACTCTGCTCCCCATCTTTGCTCTCATCCTGTTCCCCTCAAAGCTGGTTCCTCTAAAGCAACCAGTTCTAGAAGGTGTGGCCTCAGAAGTCGCACTCACGGCCTATCTGCAAGACAGGGCCAGAGTCAGCCTCTGGGGATGCCTAGGGGCAGGGGGGGCCACCACCCCTTCAATGTTTTGAAATTAAGTTGCTGTAGGCAGGGCCTCTTCCTGCTCCAGCAGCTCACTGAGTCTCAAACCAAAGATAGTTCGATTTGGAGCCTATTCTTTTTATTTATTTACTTATTTTTAAGACAGAGTAGCCAGCCCAGTACCTTCGGTGGTATTGAGGATGGTCTTGAACTTCTGCATCTCCTTCCTAAATGCTCGGATTCTAGTTGTGCACCACCATTCCCTGTTAAGTAGGTGCTTCAAACCCACGGCTTTGCGTGCTAGGCAAGCATTCCACAGACTGAGCGAGCTAGGTCCCCGCTGGTCCTCTCATTTAAAGATGCTAAGCCTGGAGAATGTCAGCTTTTGAGCCAGAAGCCACTTGAAGAGAGCAGTAGTCATGCCCTAGTTTCAGGCAACACACTCACATTTGCATTATGCAAAAGTAAGGCTGCTGGTGAGCCCTTCCAAGGCAACGTGAAGGAGTAGCCATGGTTCTCCACATGGCTGAAGAGTCAGACCAATGTGAAGCTCAGGCGGGGTATATGGGAATGGAGGTCAAGGTCCTAGGCTTGGGAAGTAGGGGCACCAGATTGTATCACTTTCATAACTCTACCTTGGTCCTCAGCCAAGCTCTGGCGTTAGGGCAAAGCACAGCTGAGGTCAGGGAGACGGGCAGTGCAGCTGAGGTCAGGGAGACGGGCAGTGAGACGCACGGAACAGAATCCCCCAGGGCTGCACGGTCCTGGGTTCTGTGCCTGGAAGCTCTGACTAGGGCACATCTGGATCACCGTGCACTCTCATCTCCTGCCAGCCCCTTCTCCACATGGAATGTGCAGCAGCCTCCAGTGAGCCAACACCAGCCATCTCATGGACCCCCATCCTCCTTGGGGGTTCTTCTGTGGCAGCTGTACTTACCTGCACTCCGAGTAGCCCAGAATCAGGCAGGCTCTCCCTGGCAAGTGTGTATTATGCTTTCTGTCTGGGGCAAGTTCAGGAGCTGAGCTACACCGGAAAGAGAAGGGTGGGTGGATGAGAGGCCCCCTCGGTGCTGTTTGATTCTCAGCCCCATCAAAGGCCACCGGTCTCAGCTTTTTAACCCTTTCCCGTTGTCACCTTCCCTACAAGACTGAGGGTTTTGCAGCCTCTTTCCACATGCTCTGGGAACCTCTCCTAGCTATTCTGGGCCTCAGGGAAAAGATCCCAAGCAGAGGTCAGTAGGGGTACCCAGAACTGAACCCCAGCTTTGCATCAGCATGTTGAGAAGCAGAGGCCAAGATTGGAAACTTCTTGACCAGTCTCCTCAGGGCCATACTCCTCCCTGCCCCTGCCAGGCCTCCAAACAATCCTTTCTGAGAATCGTTATCTTTTTCAACAGAAGGAGTGCAGTACACCACCAGGTTCCCAGCAGCCTCGAGAAAGATGGGAGGGGGACATTCAGTTGAGTGTTTCCTTGAGGCTGCCCCACTAGGCTCCCCCAGGCCACCCTCCTCCACAGCCCCTACACACTCACCCCATCTCCCAGCTCAGCTGCAGGGGAATGTAGACTTGTGGGACTGGGTGGCATCCCCAGGGTTTTCAGGCCTTGAAGTCAATCCTGGTAGCCATGAGCCCCCAAGATCCACACACACAGGCAAAGCTAGTGGTGATGGCCCTGGACCTGAGGTTCTTTCCTGCCTCTCTGACAGCAGTGGGTACCCAGAAGAGCAGAGCCCAGGCTCTAAGTTCTATCCTACTTCCTGATTCACTTCTCTCCCTCTCCCCACCTCTTTCCCTCCCTTCCTCTCTCTCTCTTAAAGAGACAGGCAGCTCAGTCGCTGCCACACACACCTCCACCCCACAGCAGGAAAGGGAAAGAGGATGCTATAAGTTGTCAAGTGGAAGCCTTAGGACCCTTGTCTGAGCCACAAAAAAGCCAGCAACCGAGGCTGGGGCTTCTGTGACAGGCCACTGAGTGCTGTGCTGGTATCTTTGGCAGGGGAATTCAGGGCTCTGCTTAAAATCAACTAAAGAGGTTAAATAAGTTAACCACATTGAAAATTGCCTAGAAAGGCCCAAGATCTGTGCTTGGCCTCTCCCAGAAGCTGGACAGGGTTTGTCTTCCTTACAGCCTACAAGAACAAGCACACACCCAGGTCATGGCCTCTACTTCAACTGACCTCACACACAGCCACACANGGAGCTTTCTGACCATAGCCAGAAGGTTGGTTTTAGGATGTGTGGATGGCAGAGGATGTAGTATCTGGTAAACTCTGGGAGACTGGGAAGTGATTTTCAGACCACATTGGATAGAATCAAGTCTTACATACCTTTAGTAATTTGCCTGTGATTTGCCACCTTCTCGGCCATAACCCCGTGCCCTAGATATCCTGGGAAGCTGGAAGGGGTCTGTGCTGCTCTGGTCAGCTCTGAGTGGGCAGTTGGATGAGTGGTTAAAACCAGGAAATTCCATGTTTCTCTAGAATGTTGGTGGGACTTTCCCCTGGCCACACCTGGTGATTTCCTGCCAGCCCCACCCCATCAGAGGGAGGAGAGGCAAGAACAGGCCCCAAGCTTGTTGCCGTGGCTGACAGATTCACCTGATAGTAGCGTGACAGCTAGAGGCCCTGAAGTGGCTTCTCACAGCAGGGCCAGCAGGGGCATCCCTTAGGGCTCCACACTCTGGCTTGTGTGTCACAGGTCTCCACCTGGCAAGAGCACAGGGGACCTGTACTTGCTGATCACCCAGGGCTTGGAGAGGACAGAAGCTCTTGCTTTCTCTAGCAAATCACTTAGCTGCTGCTGCAGGAGTCTCCTACCCTCTAGCAAGGTGACTCCTTTCACTGTGGCTGCTCCATCGGTCTAGAGCAGTGCTTTCTCCACTGTCCTAAGGCTGCCACCCTTTAATACAGTTCCTCATGTTGGGGTGACTCCGACCGTTAACATTTTGTTGTTATTTCATAACTGTATTTTGTTACTGTTATGAATTGTAATGTAAATCAGCTGACATACAGGACATCTGATATGTGAACCCCCAAAGGGGTCACAACCCACACATTGAGGACCACTGGTCTAGAAAGTTATCTGAATGACTTTCATGATCGGAGTACCCCTCTGGCCCCCCAGGGATACTGTTTTGGCCATTGAGGTTTACAGAATCACCTTGCCTATCCTGAAGGCTGCTCACTTTCCCTGACTAGCCTAATTAATCTCTTTTCCTCAGGGACTTTCACATCTTCTAACACAAGAATCAAGCCTAGCATCTCCCATGAAACAGGCCTGGTGTGCTCAGGGCAGAAAAGGAGAGGCCTATGCATCTTATCCCAGAGATGTGGGGTGCTGGACAAGGTGGTGAATGCAAGGAAATACATACTAAGGAAACAGTGGCTTTGTGGACCTCGACGGGACAGCAGGAAGGACTGTCAGGCTTGCTGGGTGCTCAGAGTTAGGCAGAAAAGGGGAACTAGTTCAAGCATAGGAAGCAGGGGCAGAGGTGCTGAAGCATGACAAGAGCATGGATAGTTCAGGGCCTTGTACTTGGGATGCTAGGGAGAACCAGCAAGGCAGAACTGCGCTGCTAACATGGTACTTTACCAACAGATTCTGGGAGGAAACTTCCTTGGTGTGGACAAAATAGAGGACTGTCCTGCCCACTGTATGGAAAGTTCAGGAGCCTGGAGAGAAGAGGATGCCCATATGGGGCCTTGCTACATCTTCCCAGGCCCAAGGAATCATAGAAGTAGTGGCAATACAATAGGGACCAGAGGTGTGTGTGTGTGTGTGTGTGTGTGTGTGTGTGTGTGTGTGTGTGAACTCTGGGAAAAAACCCTCATGTCTGCTGCTGATAGAGGCTGGTGTGGTAGAAAAGGCTGCTACATCTTCACCAAAGCCACCTCCTAAAAAGGACTTCTCATTTAACCTTTCTCATAGGATTGGTATAAAACAAAGAGATGACATACTTGGTTCATAGTGGGTTTGGAATAGGTATTATTTTGGGCAGAGTGGCACATCTGTGGTTCCAGCTTCCAGCAAGGCTGAAGCAGGCGGTTCATGTGAGCCTAGTAATTCAGAGTCAGCCTAAATAGGGCAACCAAGCTAGAGCTGGGAGTGTAGCTAAGTAGTAGTACAATTCAGCATGCATGAGGCTGAGATTCCATACCCATTAGTAGCTGCTGCAATCCCCTGCACACACATTGCTTTCCATTAACTTAAAAGTAGGAAAGAATCGTGGCAGGGAGGTATTTGTGTGTAGGCTTGTTTATAAGGCTGGGTACTGGCTGTACTTAGTCACAGAGGCTAAATGACAAAACCTCAGAGCCTACAGCTAATTGACACCTTCGCAAGTCAACTCTGACCAGGAGTTTTGGTGCAGGGGGACAAACACTACAGCCAGAACTAGTACTCTTGCTCTTCCCAAGCAATGGGAAAGGGGCTGTGGGTGCACTATCCAGGCCCCCAAGGGACCTGGTCCTTGTGCAATTATCTGTCACAGTCTAATCTGGAAGTGTGTTTCCTTAAGACCCCACCTTCAATTTAGCCGAACTGAAAGAAACAATTGAAAGTGAGTTCATTCCTCAACAGCCATTGCCTGTCTATGCCTACCCTGGTATCTGCTGTTCCTCCTGAGACAGGATCCTGTGTACCTTCTGCTGGCACTGCCACCTCCACTCGGGCTATGCAACTCAGCTGTCCCTCCAGACTGTCTCTCCCTGGGTCTGCCCGCAGAGCGAGCAAATGTGCCTCCATTCTGTCTGTCTGTAGAACAAACCCTGGTCCTTGACTCCTCTGGATGCTCCCAACTCTCGGAGCTGCTGGGTCTTCCTTCTCTGCCGCCTAGTCCACTCTAGTAAGATTTTATTTCCCATCTGCAGAAAAATCCTTTCCTTTTGTTTCCTTTTTTGAGGCAGGATCTCTCTATGTACCAAGAAGTCCCATCCCCAGCCCCTCACCCCCTTTTTTCTTTTGAGACAGGGTACCTCTAAATAGTCCTGGCTGCCCTGGAACTTGATAGGTACACCAGGATGACCACAAACTCACAGGATCTTCCTGTCTTTGCCTCCCAAGTGCTTGGATTAAAGGTGTGCTCCACCATGCCCAACAAAAAATGCTTCCTTTCACACCAGCCTTACCTCATCCCCATGTCACTGGCCATTTAGCAGTTGGTCCCTCCCTTTGTCAAGTGCTTCCTTTTCCCAGTTGCTGTGGTGTATTCCCTTTTGCCACCTAGGTGCTGGGCTAACTCCATCTTTTTTTTTTTTTTTTTGATCCTTCTTTACCAGATTTCCCCTTTCCATCTACACTTCACATCAGAAATCTCAGTTTGAATTCAACTCTTACATTTTCCCACTTGTGTATCTTTTGGTCGTCTCAGCATGGCCTGCCTAAGCAGAAATCTTCATTTTCCATGTTTGATTTCAGACCACAATGGCCTTCCCCCCTTTAAAAATGGGGTCTTATATTGCCAAAGTTGGCTTTAAGCTGTGATCTTCTTGCCTCAGCTAATGCGTATTTGGGACTACTGCACATGTCACATGTCACACAGCTCCAAAATGGCCTTTCTTGTCCAACCCAGCATCATTTCATTTATTTATTTTGCTTTTCTTATGTTGGGTAGGAAACAAGCTCTACTGCCTGTTTTTCCTGCTCAGCTCAGCGCTTGAATAGACAAAGTCGGTTATTAACTAATTGATTCTTTGCCACATGTAATATAGGGTTAGCTTCTGAGTCAAAGGAAACTTCCTGTCACTGTGGCAGCTCCAGTACTCAAGAGGCTCAAGCAGGAGGATGTGACTACACCATGAAATCCTTTCTCACCTACCTTCCTAGAAAAATGGGATCTATAAATGGATAATCCTAAATCCATACTCACCCGGTCTCTTGTTTTGGTTCCCATTCTGTTGAAATGCATTTATGTATTGACTGTTCACTGCTTCCATCAACATCCCATCAGAATACATATGGAAGAGGACCCCAAAGGCATGACCTTGGCTGTAGGATTCTCTAAAAGCATCTTTGGTGCTTTGCCCACAGCCTAAGAGCTGGCTCCATCTGAGCAACTCTGTGGTTCCAGGGATCTCTTCACATACTGCTGCCAGGGTGAGACCCTGGACCACAGGGTGGCAGAACAGTTTCAATTCTGACTTGCCTCAGGTAACAGTGCTGCATGAGCATCGTTAACAGAGAGAGAGAGAGAGAGAAGACAAGCTGGTAGAGCAAGAAGACACTAAATACCAGGGACATAGCAGACAAACAGGAAGGTGTCCGTGCTAGGGCTGGGGTAGGAACCCCTGTGTTACCACTGAACACAGGCAATGCCAATAAAAGGCTTGACTTATCCTCAGAGATATCTGGTATTATATTACACTCCCTAAAAACAAATGTTGGCCCCAGGCTTTGAAGAATTTATTCTAATTAGTTACCTCCGTTGGTATTTTGCTGCCTTTGATAACTAGGTATTTATTCATTACAAGTGTCCACATTGCACAAGACTTGTGCAAATGTAAGCCAGACCAAATCCCAGCACATGTGCCTGCCATGATATGTTACCTGAAGCCTTCATGTGGGCATGAAGTCTCACTCCTAGCAGAGGAGTTATTAGCAGTTGTGAGCAGCTGGAAAGGGAGGGTCAATGCTCTCTAAGAGTGTGTCCCCTGGTAAGAAGACTATGCTCCAGTAGAAGGTCACATATCCAAGACTATTTGGACAGCACAAATCAGCCTTGAAGGAGGGAGCAAAGCTGGGTGGGCATGGAAGGGGGGGGGTGAGTCTGGGAAGAACTAGAGGAGGATAAATAAGATCAAAACATGTTTCATGAAATTCTCAAAAAATTAAATATGTATGTATCTATGTATGCATACACACTTGTCCTTACTTTGGGGTAGGAAGGCAGCTTACAGTGTGAGAGGTTAAATAGCCCCACACAAAACATGAGCTGTGTGCATAATGGGACCAAGTACTAAGCTGTTGCTCATATACCATCAAGGAGGTAAGATAAGGACAACTGTGCTATTTTAAAAATTAAGCAACATCTTAAAAAATAATTCTGATGCTGGCTATGATGGTGCACATCTTTTGTCCTAGCATCTGGGAGGCAGAGGTAGGTGGATCTATGTGAGTTTGAGACCAGCCTGGTCTACAAAGCAAGTTCCAGGACAACTAGGGCTACATAGAGAAATGCTGTCTCAGCAAAAAAAAAAAAAAAGTTTTCAAGGGCATAGAGGGACACACTTTTAATCCCAGCACTCCGGATGTGGAGGCAGGTAGATCTCTGAGAATTTGAGACCAGCCCTGGTCTACAGAGTGAGTTTTGAGATGGCCAGGGCTAGAAGGGGAGACCCAGTCTCAAACAAGCAAACTATGTGTATGTGTAAGTGTATGTAGATGTACACCACAGACATATGCACTCTGCAGACTCAGCTTTCTCACTCAGAAGTGAAGCCTCCAAGAGACAAGTTTTGTGTTTCAGTACATGACTGGCTGACCTCATTGCTTTGGGCTTCAGGTAACATATCATGGCAGGCACATGTGGTAGTGCAATCAGCAATATTGTATGAACTCTACCCTCAAGCTCACTTTCTACCAAAGCACAAAGCATCTCTAAGGGAGAGGATGCATTCCTGTATCTTCCACCCCATCAGCAGCAAGGCATGTTGGTCAGAACTTCTTCCAGATACAGGGGATGGCCAAAGGCAGACTGACTCAGAGATGTAGCTGTGAAAGACAAAGAACCATTGGCAGGGGCTGGAGAGATGGCTTAGCAGTCAAAAGTACTGGCTGTTCCTGCACAGGACCGGGGTTCAGGTCTCAGCAGCCACATAGCGGCTCACAACTATCTGTAACCAGGGGATCTTATGCCCTCTTCTGACCTCTGTGGTACTGCACGCATGTACTGCACAGACAAACTTGAAGGCAAAACAGCCATACACACTAAGCACAAATGGTAAACCTTCAAATACAGAACCACCTGGCCACCCTTAGTCGTAGCTGGCAAAGTTTCCAACCAGCTTTATAGGTTTCAGTCTTTCAAGTGGGAAATCTGATCATAAAGACAGAAATGAACAGTCCTTATTAAAAACAAAAGGCAGGTTCTGTTAAGGACGTTCTTATGGCCACAGACTGTCAACAGTATGCTAGAAGACTTCCTACAAAACTCTGAGGTACCACACAGGGCCAAGTGGAGCCAATGGCACAGAGGGCAAGAGTAGCCAAGAGAAGCCAAGGTCACCTTGTTCCTCCTGTGGCCAGATGTGGGCTCTGTTAGCGCAGTTTTGACTCAGTTCTTTCAGGGAGTGGGGAAAGGGAGATGACCTGCAGCAGTGGAACCTAAAAACGTATTTTATTCTGAAGTTGTGCTTTGGATTTTTCCCCAATCCAACATCGGCTGAGTGAGTCTTAGGTTCACACAAAGCATCTTCAAGCATAGATACAATATTCCAGTTATCAACACCATTTTAAAGAACAGACCATTTTACACAAATGTGACATACAAATCAGACGCCACCACATTGCAGCTCCCTGGAAGATCTATGTTCTCTTCTGAACCGAAGTCCATGCACACCAGCCCTTCCAGTGGTCTGTTCATCCTGGTACTGGAGGATGTCTCATCTCCTTGGGGACAGACAAGGGTGGCCTGAGGGGGCTGGCAGAGACCAGCATTTCCAGTTTATAAGCTGCTGGTGGCAAATTCCTCTACTTTCCAAACTGGGATGCTGGCAGCCCCACCCCACTTTTCTTCCCCAAAGATTGAGTCCATACCAGGGAAAGGATCCATGCCACGAGGGGCAGAGCAGGGCTCTTGGAAGCATCATGCTGGTTTCGGGCAAGCCTATCTGAGGAAGGCTAGTCGCCCAAGGCCTTGAGTGGCCGGCTCCTTTTGGCTTTTGGGTGTAAAAATCACAGTGTGCAACCTCAATTCCAGTTGAAGTGAGCTCTGCTGAGGAGGACTCTCCTCCTATTGGTTCCTACTCCTTTTAGTAGGACCATCTCACAGGCGTCAAAAGCACCAGAGATAAGGAAGACAGTGAGGCTCCCAGAGTTGGGGTCAGTAGGGAACCACTTGTACACTGTCCAGTTCATTATGCAAATCAGCAGATGGACATCGACCAAAGGGATGACAAACACAAAAATGTACAGGACTAAAAGAGAAGGCAAGAACAAAAGAAGAGACCCACAGTATGGCCTTTAAGAAGCTCCACTTTTACCTTCTTAGAGAGTAGTGTCCTGGAGAGAGGATACAGGGCAGGCTGGAAGCGTCTATCACTTAGATCAAGAGGAATGTAAGGGCGGGAGATCATTTCAGCAAGGAAACAGATCCTTGGGTCTGAAAGTCCCCCTTGGCTCAGGAGCAGTACAAGCCCAGGTCATTAAAAAGAGCAGTGAGAACCAGGCAGGCCAAGGACCTAGGGGTGTCCCTTGCAGTCTGACTCACTCACCTCTCTAGTCTCCCTGGTGGTGCAAGTTACTCTTCTCATTCGTGACTCCTTCAGGCTTCCCATTTCCTTCACACAGAGAGAAACATCCACCGCCTTCTAAAGTTCCTACTACCAACTGCACATATTGGTCCAAAAGAATTTCTTCTAGCCCAAAGCTAAGAACATTCAGATTTTCCAACCTGAATGGAAACCTACCATCTCTTGAACTACAGAAAAACAATCAAGTTAAACAAAAGAAGAGCTTTCAAACCAGAAACCAGAGAAGAGTGAGCCTGAGCTTCAAGGAGCTGTTGGAGCACATGGGCTTGAACCATGACTTCCAAGCTCTGGTGCTCTTGGGGAAACATGAGGAGAGGAGTGGGTGTTCGAGCCCCAGGCTTGCAAGTTGGCTAGAGCATTCCATGGTAGCTCATTAGAAGCAGCCAAAGGCAGGTCCCACAGAAAGCATTCACTTTACTTTTTTAAGATTCTGGTTTTGGAAAAATAATTTGGACTTTGTAGGAGGGTCAAAGTTCTCTTAGTTGACCTTACTTGGGTAAGCAAACAAACAAAAAAACAATCTCAAAGTCCAGGGTCTCTAGATTGAATGAGGGTTTTCCAAGCCCCTGTCCATCTCCAGAGACAGCCTTATAAAAAAGTAAGCCAAGAGGTAAACTTGTAATAGTTTTAATCTGGGAACAATTTGTGGATGAGCAGAGAGCAACTTAAATTTCTTTAATAGGATAGTGAATTTTAAAAGTTTTAAATGCCAAAAAAGGTGGGAGGAAGAGGACCCATTTCCTACCCTTCTCAAACCTGCCATAAACACAATAAAACTTGAAGACTTTTTACTCTAAAGGAACTAGCTATAAAACTGTCTTATATTGGAAGACATCTTAAATGGAAAATGGTGTGTCAAAGACAAAGACAAGAACTGAAGAAAAGACTATATGTTCAGAAAAACCTTTAAAAGCTCCTTAATAAGACTGGGCTGTCCTTCTACAGAATGGAGCAGAGCAAATGAGAAAACCGGTGATCAGCCCACGGCAAGAGGAAGAAGACAATCCCCACCCCACATCAGATCACAGGACTGACCCATTCTGCTAAATTTCTATGAGGACAACAGAGACTCCTGGTGGCTTCTCTGTGAAATGCCACAACAAAGACCAGAGACCAGAAAAACCTCTGTGTATGCATGAGCGTGCATGCGCACAAATATATATTTATAGAAAATGAAAACTGGGCTATATGTGATTTTTCAAATTAGTACTCAAAACAAGATGCCACTGAAAGCTAGATGACTGCGACCAACCATCTGGTCAAGATATCCTCTATGGTACGAAGGGGCAGAGACATAGGCCCATGTCCCCATGTCTTGCCTTGGCAGATATCATAGCAACCTGATCATGGAAAACTTGTTTCTGGCTAACCTAAGAACAGTATGTACTGTAGCTGGCTGGATTACAACAGAGGAGAGCAAAGAGCAGAGGGAAGGGCCAGGAAGGGAAAGGAAGTAACAAGGGCTTCATTCTCAAGGATTGGATAATGGGAAGGCTAATTCCTGTAAGAACAACTTAGAATCTAATTTTCAACTGAAGTCTCCAAGCTAGTTAAATAGGAAGATTTTAATAACAGTCTCCTTGTCTAGAACAATTAAGTTATACCCCTCAGACAGTACAAGACTTGTCAGTGGACTGTGGGGAAGCTGATGAATTGACACCAGGGCTCGTGGCATTTGTTTTGGGGAAGACAGTTGGCTTGGGTCGTGTGGCTGGTGGTTTGACTGGAGCAGCCATCTTGACAGACTTGACAGGCCGGAAGGCGCAGGCAATGTCCCCAGCAGTACTGGCGCTGCGCTGGAAGGCAGGCTCAGGGTCCTTGAGGAGCTGAGTGTGCAGGGGGCTTGAGGGCTCAGATGTGGGGGCTACCACTGGGGAGGTCTTGAGGGGTTCCAAGGTGTCCAGGACCACATCAGGGGTGTGCTTAACACTGCTCTGCCGCTCTAGCTCTCGAAGCTCATTCAGGGCAGAGTTCATTGTTGCTTCAATATCCTGCAAAACAGGAAAAAGGAAGAAGTAAGTCAAACCAAGACAGATGTCCCTAAGGATCCATTTCAACCAAATAGGCCAAGCCATGAAACCAAATATAAAATGCCTTATTTTACTTGGCCAAAGTCCTTGAACATATGAATGTACAGAATGTGGAGAAAGGGGACAAAGAGACTTTCATCATCAGGAATTTAGAAAGAGTGATTGATGACTCTGGACATGACAAGGCTGCTGCACACATCAACTCATACCATTTGTGGTTACCCTCACAGATCAAGCCAGCCACAATTCCAGCAGAAACTGGGGAGGGACCCGAGGCCACACCTCTATCAGAGGAGCTACTGGCAGTTGATGGCTGCTGAGGAAGAGTCACTCACTTTGGGGATGGGGCTTCTGGTAGGTTGACCATGCCCCAGTAAGTGGCCCTAGACCTATGCATATATGGAAAGTATACAAACAAATATACTTCCCAAAAATATATAAATAAATAAATATATATGTTGAACTCAGGGAAGTATTTAAAAAGATAGTAACAAAAGGAAGACATGAGGTTGGGAGGAGGCATTAGGAGGAGTTGGAGGTAGTAGTGGATGACATGATCAAAATACATTGCATAAATATATTAAACTTAAAAACTAAGAAAAATATTAAAAAAGAAAAAGTAGCTGAGTATTTTCAACTTGAGCCCTTGGTTTTAGTGAGAGGTGCCGAAATGTCTCTGATGAAATGACATATAATTAAATGGAGGGGAAAGGTAACTAGCACACAGAAATTGATGATGTAATTCTCTGTGTTTCTGTGTATGTTTGAAAGTGCACACAGTGAACAAATTTTACAAAGTGGTAAAGATCAAATATAATCTTTATTTTCTTGATTTCAAGGCCAATGGTTAAAGGGACTATTCCTTCCTTCACAAGAGCTAAGGAAGGTTCAGGAACCAAGCAAGTCCTTGAATATTTATCAGGACAATGCTTCAATTTTCCAGCACATCCAAGTGTGCAACTAGAAACCATTTCCTGCTACCCCGCACCATGAAAGGTAACCCAAGAGTGGCCAAAAGGGGGAGCCAAAGCCCATATAGGTAAGTTAGCATCTACAAACCAGGAGGTACTGAAGATGTTAGTAAAAAAACGGTAGCCCTAGTCCAGAGGCTCAAGACAGAACCAAAGCACCTTTGTAGGCAAGCATCCAGTTAGAGTGCCCAGCTTCCATACCCTGCCTGAAAACTTGTGTTTAATACTGCGCCCCACAGCCACCACAGGACTCCTCTTTGGGATCAAGAATACTTTCAGAGATTCTAAGTTTCAAGTAAGCCCCAGGCTCCCCACTCAGGTTTCCTATCTGAGGCTTGTTATGTATGATAGTGACTCATTTTCATCAATAACTGTGGCATTTATTAGCCTTTCTTCCCCTCTCCTGCAATGCCAGGGATGGAACCCAGGAGTCTATACATGCTAGGCTAGCATTCTGAGCCTGCATCATGGAGCTACACTCGTGGGCTTCTCAAATCTTTTAGAATGCTCAGGAAGAACTCTGTTTCCTGGCTCTGTTCTGTAATGCAGGTAGTATGTTCACAGTGTCTAACACTTTGGTTAATGGCTGACCAAAAGAGGATCAAGGAGGATTCCCATGGTGTAAGGTAGATTGCTGTCAGGAACTTAAACAGGATAGAAGATGAGCAAAGCAAGACATCGCAGGCCCAGGGCTCACCACTGGACCTAACAGGTTTATCTCCATAAGCAGAGCACCAACGAAACCAACAGAGACAATACAGAGCCTCTATTGCCCTTTCCAGATCACCCTGGAAGAAGAGGCGAGGAAAAGGACAAAAACAAGCCCTGAGTTCCTACCTGTTCTAATGAAAATTATATAGCTGGGAGAGACGTCTGAGAGAACTGCTTGGAGTGGCCCCAGTAGTTGGATGTTTAGAGGTCGAGTTGGGTTTCTAATAGTTCATGGAAAACAGAGCCATCAATGTGGTGCAGATGAAAAGGAAGGTCCTGCAATCTGGGAGCTCATCTGCATTGTTACCTGGAACTTCGGGCTGGAAGCTTTCTAGTACCTGAGCTTCAAGCAACAAGAATACTTTGGGATCTTTAAGATAGAATCGGATGGTGGACTAATTACCTACAAGTATTAGAGATCAGCTTCATGAAATGGGGTGTCAGGGATGGACAGAGAAATAGGACCTGGCCTATATTTGAGTCTTAGCTTCACTAAAGTTGACTATTGTGTTTCTATCATCTATCTGTCTGTCTGTCTCCATCTGCCTACCTACCCATATATCTACCTATCTATCCATCTAATTTTTCATGTGTGTGTTCTATGTGCAGAGGCCAGAGGAAGATGTCAGGTATCCTCTTCTAGTGCTCTCTACCTTATTGTAGAGACTCTTACTAAATCTGAAGCTTGTTATTTTGGCTAGGCTGACTGGCTGTTCAGCAAGCTCTAGGAATCTGCCTGCCCTTAATCCCCAACTCTGAGATTACAGGCATAGAAGGTTAAACTAGTCTTTTATGTGGGTGCTGTGGATTTGAATTCAGCTCATCTTGCTTGTGTAGCAAGTGTTCTTACCTACTGGGTCATCTCCCCAGACTCTACCTTAGTGTCTTAACACATGAAACTTGAACTAATGGACCTTAATCAAAATATTCTTAACTGCTGTTTTTAAAAGTCAGCAGCTGGTAAACAGAATACGAATAAGAAGATAGGATTCTATTAATTCCCCTTTCGGGTTTTGTTGGGGAGACAAGGATAGGCAGACTGCTCAGTAAGCTGTCTTGGCAGGTTCACATGTATGGTACTTGCTACACCCTCTAAAGAACATACAGAGGATTGGGCTGTTTTAAGTTCTGTTGATTAGCTGGGGCTGCTCTGAGTGTAACTGATGAGTGCAGACTTCTTACTTATTGTCCAGGGCCCCTCAGTTACCTGTGCAATGACTTCGGGGTCCATGGGTCGATGGTTATTGAAGCTTTTTGACCTTCCTGCAGTGGCAGTCTTCCGGATCTGTGGACTGTCCAGCCGGTTCTTCAGGGATGAATGGCGGCTGATTGAGTTGAGGTTCCCATGGCCGCTGACGGAACACTTATCTGGCCCTTCCTTGGGGAGATTCTGGCTCATGATGGGCTGAGAGGATGGCCGGCAGCTAGCCCCCACCCCCGGGGAGGAGGAGTCAGTCAGAGAACTGCCCAGCCCATGGTTGTCACTCCGAAAAGCTTTTCTGATGCTCCCAGATTCTGGACGCTTCCTTTGCCTTCAACAAACAGAAATGGCATCTGATCAGGAAGCCCTGGGTCCAAGGGAGCTAGGATGGTGACAGAGGTGCAGAGGCTGGCACCTGGGACATCTAAAGAAAGTCACACAGAATACCCTATTTCTTCAGTTTTTCTTTCTCTTGTTTTCTCTATGGATCAGTTCCCTCCAACCCCCTACCTGGGCAAAGGTGAAATGGATACTTACTTGGTGGTTGTGAGCTTTGAGTTCTAAACATGTAAGATGCTGTCAGAAAAAAATTGCCTGTTCAAGAGAAAGTTTCTAATGGGATAAAGATTCATGAAAAGACCCACTCCATTGCCTGCCTAAACAGAAACCCAAGCCCCAGATGAGAAAGTTTCACCGTCACCAAGGAGGAGAGAACTGCTGGAAACAGGAGTTAACTTCCCCAAATTTCAGCTGTATTATAGCAAGCCTGTCAACATCTGAGCTCTGGCAAAAAGCTATTTCTTGTTCATAGAGATGGAAGAGATTTTTCAAGAAACTGCAGTGGCACAGAGGACTCACCATGTGCCTAATCTTAGGGTAGAAAGGGTACAACTCCTAAGTCACCCAGCCCTGGGCCAATTTATTTTATACCACAAAGGCTCTGAAATGACCCTGTGATGGGATGATTGTAGTTGGGTCCTAGCTATACGGGTACTGTTTACTACTGAGTAATTTTATTTTTTTTGAACCAGATTTTAAAGGACCTCAATTAAGATGTCATCAAGCTGCTAGTTCAGATAGCAGCTGTGTAGCTCTGATACTGAATCTACTGAGGAAGATGGGCTGAGCTGGGATCAGCATGGTAATGGCAGGGCTGCAGACTGGGGGCCATCTCTGAAGCACAGCTAATGTCTTAAGTCAGTTCTTGTGCTGCTTACAGCTGAGGTCTGCTTTATCTTTCTAGGGCCAGTAGGGTGTGGCCCAGCAGCCTCTCCATGAATGTGGCTGCTAGGCAGGTCCTAGCAGTGTGAGTCAGCCATTCTCAACCATAAAGAGGATGATCTTTAGTTTTGGAAGGCCCTGCTGCCATGAGCCGTCCTTTGTGAAGTTTTCCACGACACTAGTACCTTCAACTACAGACAGAAGAGATTCCTCCTTCACATCTTCCTTCGGTGCTTCCATACGCCAGCTTTTCAGTTACCTCCATATGGTCTTTTGCCTTGCCAGACTGTGAGCTCTCAACAGCTAGCACTGATGCTTGGCACAAAGCAGATGGTTAATATAGGATGTGGGATTAAATTCAAACGTCACACCCTAAGAACTCTGCTGATTTCCTTTTTCCACTCAAGAATGGCTGACTCACAGATCAGAACTGCTGAGAAGGCAGACTTAGGGGACTGTGGTAGTGCCATCCCAGGCTCTATCTGGGGCACAAAGACAAGGAAGACAGAATGCTGATTACAAGGAGCTCAGCCAGCTGAGACTAGAACAAAGTTCTCACCCAGGGCAGGAGTAGACTTCAGATGTGAATAATATTAAAAGGGCAGCGCGAGGAAGCAAGGAAGCTTCCTTTGGAGCACAGTCCAAGAGCTGAAGAACGGTTCTTTGAAAATGATGCTGAGAAGTGACTCCACAGTGGCCTGGAAGAGCTCAGTGAGGAATGTACATAGCAATCATTTTTCTCTTTCCAAAGATGTAATGGACTGTTTATATTTATGGGGGCATGTTCAATAAATGCAAGTACAGCCAAAAAAACAAAACAAGGAGCTCAGCCTGGAGGAGGAACCAGGCACAGCACCGAGTACCAACAACTCAAGCCATTTTGGAATGCAGAATGAGTGTATTATTTTCAACCTCAAGGAACTCAGGGTGTCAGGAAGGCTTACCCAAATAGGGAACATTTAGATCGAGTCTTGGAGGCTGAGGAGGAGTTAATCAGATGAGAGGGCCCAGGAGGAGAGAGTTCTCCAAGGCAATCAGGAAACTCAAGTTTCATGGGAGCACTGTTCTGGAGGCAGCTGGGAGGTGGAAAGGCAGACTCATACTGAGGCTGTCACTCATACATTGACTGGCTGGTGCCTGGGAAAGCTTGAACAGATCATGTTGACACGGTTTGATTATGCTCTGTCCCCAGGAAATTCATCGTAAGAATCTTAATACCACCAAGCAAGGAATTTAAGGAAACAACCTTGACTTTCTACCAGATGTTTTTAGCTTTTGTTCTCTGTAATTTCTTTGTAAAATGCTATCAAATATATGTTGACTTAAAATTTAATACCCAGGGATGAAGCTGCAGCTTGGCAGTAGAGTGCTCTGTCTGTATATGTGGCTTGTTGAGTTCTATCTCCAACACCATAAAAAACAAAAATAAAAGTGCCTAAATAAATATCTAACCTCCCCTCCACTTTTCAGTCTTGGTTTCTGGCTTAATAAGCTCATAGCCTTGTGCTTGCAGGCTCGTAATTAACGCAGATTTGTATATAATGAAAAAAATGTGATTAACGGCAGCTACTTTTTACTAGCCTGCCCTCCTAGCAGACTGGAGGGAAGTCTAAAATCCTCAACTTGTCTGCTGGTCTGGATTAAATTATGACTATACTGAGGAAGTGAGCTGAATAAACCAGATGAACTTGAGTGTGAAAGAGATAGGAAAGATCCATGTCCCCCAACCCCCTCTATTGTCTGGTTGGAAAAAAGCCAAGAGATCTGGCAACCTCATAGAGTTTAAAAACAATAAGCATCTTTTATTCTCCTTCCAGTCTCAGTGTCCAGAGGCTATGGTTAACAGGGTTTCAAAGTGCAAATCATTTCACCCCTCCAAAGTCGGAAGGAATACAAACTGTACGTCATCTCCAATCCATGTTCACCAGGAGTGCCTCGGGGCTTGTCATCCTCCTGGCACTGGGCCACAGTTCAGGGTCTGGCGGAAAGAGGTCTGTAGGACTTGGTGTCTGGCCCCTTGAGATGAGATTAGTTCTCCAATAGCCTGAGTGCCTCTTGGGGAGGCAGCAGCTCATGGGCGGGCGAACGAGGAATCCCTCTAGATAGCCAGCAGGTGTGGATGGAGTTAGAACCTCAGAATACTGCTAATGGCCACAATGAAAGCTGGGGTCAGAGTAAGCCTGCTGACAGGAGTGGGCATCTGCAGAGGGACTGCTAGGGAAGGATAATACACAGTGCTAAAGCAACAAGAAAAAATGAAAAGTGATTTCTGCTAGTGTGAAAAGGAGCAAAGGGTCACAGGATGGTTTAGGAGCTCAGGACAAAGCTTTCCTTGGGCTCAGTGCTCTTCCCTTTTCCATAGCCATGAATGTAGGATAGGAAGAACCAGATACATGACGTCTAAGTAAGCCCACCTGGTGGACAGTAGCCTGGTGGAAGACATATGAAATTCTGAATCTTCAGACAGACAAGGGTCAAAGAAGATACCAAATACTATTTGAATAAGAATTGGAAAAGTGAAGGCACTGATAAGAAATAGCACAAAACCAAGTTGCATAAGGTGGTCAAAGCTTTGATGAAGGTTTGGCTAAGACTGCCAGGAAGTCTGAGCAGACAGACACTGTGGAACAGACAGAGTACCACAGGATGACAACAGACAGCTGGAGGCTGGGCCTGCCCTCAGACCCACGTGAGCCTCCTCAGCCCCACCATCCACCTTGCAGCAGCAAACACATGGAGACTGTTAGGTTGGGGGAGCTGGGAGCCCTGCATTCAGCACAGGAGCAGGGTGGGTGTTAGGCCAGGGGTGAGGCTGAGTGAGTGAATCATTTAGGGGAGCAGAAAATGAAAAGCAGAGCTTACTTGTTGATGTTTGCAAGATAAATATCAGCTACATGACCCCCACTGGGACAGCTGGCCCCCGTTCTGGCTGTCACCTTTTCTTCAGGTGGCTCAGACATGACCTCAATCTCAGACTTGGGGCTGGACCTCTCCACGACACCATCCTCTCTGGGGCAGAAGGGACAGGTAGGTAGGGAAAAGGGAAAACAATAAAAAAGCAGTGTTAAATCAGCAAGATGCCCTCTCCCCCCCCCCACCCTGGGACATACAGACAACCCCACACAGCTTGAAGGCAGCAGCAACCCCTGGTGGGGCTAATTTTGTGAACAGGGGCAAGGAAACCTGAAGGCCTTTGGAGAGTTGTGTAAATAAAAATAAATAACCCACTGAGTTCTATTTGATCCTCAGCTCCTCAGGAAAACTTGGCTAGGGACACCTGGATTCAAGGCATCTCATGGGGTGGCCATGAGGGAACCACCTCCTGGAGAAGGAGGTGGAAGTCCAGGCTGTGTTTATCTGTGGTCCTGAGCACTGCTGGTAAGGACAGGAAGCTCTGGAGGGAGAGCCAGCATTGAGGCAGGATGTGGACACATGGCCACTGTTGTAGCACATCTAGCCTCGCTCAGAGTATCCAAGATGGTTCTAGGTTTCTCCACTGCTCTCCTTGCCCCTTTGGCTACTGATGACAAAGAAAGGCCCTTCTCCCCCACAATTCATCTTCTCTCAATCCGGTAGTGAAGATATAATGCTAAATTTGGGAGGGTTCTGTCCACGCACAGATTGCCACCAGCTTTGAGATGTTATTAACACAGGGAGGAATTCCCCGAAGAACGAGCCCAGGAGAGGCTGAGAGGGTGTAGACTCATTCAGGATATCAACCTTTAAAAAAATAATAGTAAGGGAAGGACTACAAACAGTGAGAATGCTGTATCCTAAAGACGTGCATGAGGGCAGAGTTAGGGCAAAGGGACAAGGAGGCAAGTTTGGGTAGGCTACAAGGTCTATTACTTCCTGCCTAGGAGACATTGCTTCAAAGAGTGGGAACCAACACAGCCTATCTGATAAGATCTCCAAAGTCCACTCTGGTTTCCCTGGTTCTCCGACATCCTTTTCCCTTTTTGCCTTACTTTTCTTTTTTCACCATGTTTTTTGATCCAGATTTCTCCTAAAAAGTAACCTGTCAATTTTCATTTGTAGGTGGAAATTACTATCAATGGCTTAGTAGGTTGGGGTTTAGGTAGTTTAAAAAGAAGCCAAGTCTGGTGGCTCATGCCTGTAAGCTTAGCATGGGGGAGGCTACGGCAGTAGGACTGCTGTGAGTCATATATAGTGAGCTTAAGGCAGCCTAGGTTACAGGTGAGACTATTGGCTGGTCTTATGTCAACTTGACACAAGCTAGAAGGAGGGAACCTCAACTGAGCCAAAAAGATCCTACTGGAGGGCATTTTCTTAATTAGTGACTGATTGGTGAGGGCCCAGTTCACTGTGGGTGGTGCTATCCATCGGATGTTGGTCTTGAATTCTGTAAGAAAGGCTGAGCAAGCCATTAGGAGTAAGCCAGTAAGCAGCACTCCTTCATGGCCTCTACATCAGCTCCTACCTCCAGGTTCCAGCCCTGTTTCCCATTCTGACTTTCTTAGTGATGGAAGTGTAAGGCAAATAATCCCCCCTTTCCCCAAGTTGTTTCATCATAGCAATCATAACCCCAACTAAGACAGAGACCTTCTCTCAAAAAACAAAAATGCACACATGGAAGACAGAGAAGGCAGTGTGATGGTGGCGTATGCCCTTAATCCCAGCACTTAGGAGGCAGAAGCATGTGGATCTCTGTGAGTTTGAGGCCAGCCTGGTCTACAGAGTGAGTTCCAGGAATGGCTTCAAAAGCTGCGGAGAAACCCTGTCTCATGAAACCAAAAAACCAAAGAAGCAAAAAACATGACCTTTCCAGAAAGGAAATAGGCATGGTCAAATTAAAAAGTCCACACTACCACTCATAAGACAGAAATATAAATACTGACAGGTACATTTCTAAAGCAAATGAATTAAGGAGCAATTTAAAGGGAGGAGAGAAAGTGAGGAGACTGAGTTGCCGGGGTAAGGTGTTCTCCATGGAACTTTAAGCCTGCGAACCGTTTTGGGAATTAGTCTCCCTCATGCTCCTATAGTTCCAGAATTGAAGTCTCACTCCCACAGTGCATTAGAGACCACCCTCAAAGGTGCCAGGGTTCCACTTACGTGTCTTGGACTACGATGTATTGATGGGGGATGAGTCCGTCTATACCATTGTGCCGGCCTTCCCACCAATCATCAGAAGCTCGCTGGTAAAGCAGCAGAGATGCTCCCTTCTTGAAAGATAGCTCCCGGGCTGTCCGGCCTACGTAGTCAAACTTAGCAATGGCCTCAATGGGCTCACATTCTGGGAAAGGCAGAAAAGAATGAAACATATGTTTCTGGGACCTACAGATGCAGGAAACTGGATGAAAAAGCCTAATGAGCTGGACTTACAGTGGTGGGAGGATAACTCTCACAGCCTGGCATTCTCTCCTGTCTAGCCCCCTCTTGGATGAAAAAGCCTAATGAGCTGGACTTACAGTGGTGGGAGGATAACTCTCACAGCCTGGCATTCTCTCCTGTCTAGCCCCCTCTTCTGCCAGGGGTAACAACCCATGGAGACACTGCTTCCCTGATAACTTCTTTGTTGATTTCACAGTCCTCTTTGCCAATTCCATCTATCATCCAACTTGTCATTCTGCATTTTTCCTTTCTTTTAGGCAGTGCCGTGAATTGAGTTCAGGGCTTTAGATGTGGGTGTTCAAAGAAAAGTGATTTACCACTGAACTCTATATCAAGCCCATCACACTGCATTTTTGAGCATTATTTCTCTTCTGATCATTTAGTAATCTATCAGCCATCTAACACTTGAATCATACCATATTTTAAGTAATTTATTTGTGTTATTCATTCATCCCAGTAGAATGTAAAACATGGAAAGTGGTTTGTAACGCATTTATGGAAAATGCAAATGAAAACAATTAGAAAAGTTAAAGGGGGCTTGTAAGTGCAATGTGTTTTTACTTCCATGTGGGCCTTTCTTTCCTTATCTACAAAATGAGATGACAGGAATAGTGCTCTTTTTCATGAAGTTGGTTATGGGGAGTCAATTACAATCTGTGACACATGCACACTTAGGCACTGCTGTCGTCATGTCTCTGTTTTCAACTGCAGGAGAGACTAGATAGTAAACAGAAGGTGCTCTAAGATATAGACCATTATATCATAAATATCACTGCAGGGAGGAAGGCTGATTAAAAATAAACCCATGCCCACAAAGCTCTGGGTGGAAAATTTGCTCCTAAATGGGCTGGCTGAAGATTCCACTGCAGAACTCCTGTCTTAGTAGTCCAGTCTCAGTTTTCTACAGCCCTGGGCACATCCCTTGACTCTTGCTTTTTCAGCTGCCCCATTTATCTTACTAGAGATAAAACCTCTAAGAGTATGAGAACAAGGCAGTTCTGAATACTGAATTCTCTAGTAATACTTTTGTCTCTCATAAAGATCATACTGATCCTTCTAACACCAGGATCTAAACAAGAAGTTCTATCTCTCCTTTAAAAGCTTCAAATCCTTCAAATACTACAGTATTTCTAAAGGCGGCGGCGGCGGGGGGGGGGGGGGGAGTCAAGGTTCTGTAGATTGTCCCATAAAATTCTGAGGCCCCTTGTCAACTGTTGAGACTTCCAGAGACCAAGTGATCCAGAATGGCTGGAAGCAGGGGAAACGTGCTGGCTGGCAGACTCTAATAAATCATGGGCACTCCAGAGGGGTTGGAGGATGACAGCTGAGCATTCCACCCCTGGATGCACACTCACAGGCTGTTCAGCACACACAAATCTATACTTTGGAAGGGGTCAATTTTTCCAGTTGGCAGGCATGCAAGTGTGTGGTTTCTGTGTCCTCATTCTCACTCCCCTTACTTGGCTTTTGTTGAATTCTTGGCACCTAGCATCTCTATTCCCCAGGCTTGATGTTTTTTAAATGAGCTTTCCTTTGCTTTGGTTTCCAGTAACCTGGCAGCATTAGGGGCTTCTATCTACTGGACTCATGCTAGATAGGGAATTAAGAGGAGTCCTTCAGCAAAGAAGCTGAAGGACTACAAAAGGTCTAGCTATTCTCCTCTGATTTAATCTCTTCTGTGAGAATGTCCCTCCAAGGAAAGGAGAGATAAGAAACTCCTTTCTTCTCCTTAGGTCCTCTGGACAGCAGAGTTCATTGGCTGCAGAAGACGCAATCATCTCTGCTCTCCTAAGAGCCATAGCATACCATCCTCACTCGTGTGGTGCTCTGCTGTCACATCCTGGGCGCAGTCTTCAGCAGAGGTAGTCTCTCCGTGAGTGCTGTCACTGCAAAAGAAGAATAACTGGGACATCAGTGTTTGCTCCTAAAGTTTTCTTCTTCCTCTTGGCACAGCCTCCTTGGTACATCACAACAGCTGTGGGTTAGCTATACTCTAAGTCCACAGCTATCAATTGCTAAGAATAAAGGCTCTCTGGAGGTTCTGCTCCTCAACCACTTGTCACTGCTTGGGACTTAAAGTGCCTTGAGAGAAAGGGAAGGCCTTTGAAGTCACAAATAAACTCTTCGGAACACACAGAACAACTCAATCACTCAGGTCAATTCTCTTCTTGAATCCATTCCTGGTTCTTAAGGAGGGAGCATGGCAAAAGGGAAGTCCTGGTATGTATGTATTTATGATCAGGAACAACTGGACCTGAAAACTGACTTTGATGTTTGATAGCTGTTTAGTTGTGTTTTGTTTTTATTGTTTTTTAATAGACAGTTGTGTGAGGAGTCATTGGTGTAATGCAGCCAAGACTTTGGCATGAGGGCGCTTAGTAAGTAAGTGTTCCTCCTTTCAGCTTCCTTTTAGGGTGCTGCGTGACTTATTAGCCTGTGCACTGATGAGAAAGTAGGAAGTGAGTAGCGGCTGAATGGAAACCAAGAGCAAAGATAAAAGGTTCTGTTGTAGATTATATTTTACTAAAGGCCAGGGGATGAAAGCTCAGCCAAGTTCTTAAAAAATTATCTTCTCTTAAATCATCCCAGGTAGAGTTGAGAACAGATACAAGTTACTAAGTAAGTATTTCTTCTCTTATCCTCAGGGAAGAGATGGATGTTCTTCAAGATCAGGAATAACCCTGTCTGAAGTTTTCTCCTCTGGCAATAGGTGCCAACAACAAATCCTTCCGGGCATGTCTATGAACGTCACACTCCACTGCCTCCTGCCATGAAACTTCTCTCCACCCAGGACACAAGCCTTTCCCTCTAGGCAGCTCCTTAGAGCCAAGTAAAGCCAGTCCTAGGAGGGCTCTTAAGCTTCAGAGAATACTCTGGTAGAACATCAATAGGGATTCTTCTTTGTTTTAAAAAAAGTGGGTATTTCTTCACTGTTTTCTGGGCCTAAAAACCCACGGGTTTGGTGGCATTCTGGAAATGCATCAGTGGTACCCAGGGCAAAGGTTCATTCCTGTACATCCACTAAGGCATCAGAGCATTAGTTCTCACACTGCAGGGAGCCCTGGAGGGCTTGTTAAAAAATCATATATTATCCCACCCTGAGCTTTTCTGAGTCACAAGATCTGTCTGGGGTTGGAGCATCTGATTTTCACTTTGATACCATAGGATCTGGTGCTGTTGGTTTGGGCTTTCCACTTTGAAATCAGCACCATGGTATGATACTTTTTGAGGCTCCATGTAGTCCTAAAATCCCACGGTTCTCCCCTCCTACACCTCTGGCCCTGACAACAAGCCCAACCCTATCAATACCCAAGGTCCAAGGTTCCAGCAGCAGTCTCAGGCAACCAGAATCCAGTTTGGAGACTAAGTGCAGAAATGGACTTTGCCTTGTGCCTCTTCTCTCTGATGGTTCTGGTCATTTGGCTACTCTCCTGGATTTTAGGGGCTTATCTTTTCACTGCCTTAGCTCCCTGTGGCAGTATCTCTCTTTTTTCCTAAATAAGAGGTCAGGAACAAGGTCACTGACAACTGCCCCTTGTTGCCTCTGGCCCAAGGCCTGGGACAGTGGCACAAATGTTCCCTGACTATCTGTGCAGTATATTCCAACAAATATCACATATGTAACACATGGGGTAAGGGCTGAGGAAACACCTGGGAGGAATCTAGAAGAAAGAGCTTTCATGTGTGCATCCTGGTAAAGCACATTGCTTGGTCTCTGGTCCCTGGGTAGGGACTGGGTATCAGGGAGCTGGAGTACTATGCCCCTTCATTGGTCCAGAACCTGCAGTGATTTGACATTTAAGAAGTGAAGGCCAGCCAGGCGGGTGGCACACACACACCTTTAATCGCAGCACTTGGGAGGCAGAGGCAGGCAGATCTCTGTGAATTCAAGGAGAGCCTGGTCTACAGAGTGAGTGCTAGGACAGGCTCTAAGGCTATAGAGAAACCCTGTCTTGAAGAACCAAAAAAAAAAAAAAAAAAAA
This sequence comes from Alexandromys fortis, assembly GCF_014885135.2. NCBI lineage: Eukaryota > Metazoa > Chordata > Mammalia > Rodentia > Cricetidae > Alexandromys > Alexandromys fortis. Next base: position 7,497,843 of record NW_026067940.1, on the reverse strand, counting down.
AAAAAAAAAAAAAAAAAAAAAAAAAAAAAAAAAAAAAGAAAAAAAAAAGAAAAAAGAAAAAAGAAGAAGAAGAAGCAGCAGCAGCAGCGAAGGCCAACTTTACAGGTAAAGGCAAAAACCGAAGGCACTACTTCCCAGTTCTTAACTACTTGTGCAGGAGCTCACCTGATGAGCCTACAGCCCTGGTCACCATGGACCACCTGCCAGTGACAGAAAGCTTTGCCTCTAAGCCAGCTACCTGGGGTGCCTGCTCAGATGCATAGCTAGGATCAGAAGTCGAGGAGAGAGTGGATCCATGGATGCCACTGCCATAGGAAGTTCACAGAGCTACCAATGTTATTTCTCCACTCCTTGGGCAACGGTTCTGAGGGGGTCATGGAGAACCATGAACCAAGTGGCGACTAATTAAGTAAACACATGCCTTGTCCTTTCCTACCATGGTTGATAGCAATGAGGCTGGAAGGATTGGTTTCAGACGCTAAATTTAGATGGAATCTGATTTCAGCTGGCTTATGTCTTCAACTTCTATTGAAAAACCAATTAGGAAAGAAGGGAAGGGGCATGGGACACCAGGGTTAAGAGAAAGGTCACTGCCTCTGTATCTGGTTGAAATGGCACTGTAAAGCGGTATTACAGTATCTGTGTGGGTGCTGGATGGAGCTTTATCCTAGAAGATAGGTGGCCAGGGTTGGCTTCCCAATTACTGGGGTGTGTTGAAACATTGCACTGGCCTCTCTGGGTTGCAAGGAGTTTACCTATAAAAGGGAAGTATTATTCCACTTTTTGGAAATATTTGTTCATCTAAAAGAGGTAGTCTAACACAAATGTACCCAGAGATTCTTTTCAGAATTCTGTTCTCAGGCTAGGTCATGGAAAACCTTGTCTACCCAATCTTGTACTTTTCTAGGGGATGGAACTGTATCTAACCACCCCAAATATATTTACACTTTTTCTCATCACAATTCTCTGAAAGCATTTTGTTGTGCCATCTTACAAACTCAGTCAGGAGACTGTGCCTCACATACAGACTCCTCCTCCTAAGAACAGTATTTCCTGGGGCCCAGCTCTGTCTCCATCACAACACACAGCTTGGGCACTGTGGCTTGAAGAACAGCAGGTCTAAAGACCACTTTGTAAACTCTCCAATCCCTGATGTTGTCATTATCTTTCAGGATGGTCCCTAGTTATCCAACACTCAAAAAAAAAAAAAAAAAAAAATAGGAAGTGGGTGAAGAGACACTCATTTTGTAGGTGTGTCCAAGATGGGAAAATGGCCAGAACCTGCCACCTGCAGAACCTGTAAGTGGAGGAGGGAGAACCTGGCTGTTTCCTTCTGGGTTTTGCTTGACCATCTGGCCCCTATACCAGTTATTATCAGGCATTCCCTCCCTTTTTCCCCTCCCTGGCCCCTACCAGTAATCCTCCATGCTTCCTCCTCTGCTGTAGATGGGGCCCTCCAGCTCCCTGGGACTTGGGAAGATGTTCTCATGTTGGATGATGATGGTTTTAATCAGTTCATTCACGTGTGCTTGACAGGACACCTGGTCGTGGCCCTCTGGCACTGACATCAGTGAGGGCCCAAAGCAGATGGCAAGGTTGTAGGGGTCCATCATGTTCTCGTCACTGAACTGTGATAAGCTGGAGGAAAAGGGGAAGCGGGGATTGGAAAGCTCACATGAATGCCCAGAAAACACAAACATAAGAGACATTGCCAGAAGGAAAGTCGTAAGTCCACAAACTGCCACCTGCCTTTCTGGGCATCAGAGACCTTCTGGAGAGTCAGGTGACAAGAAGGGAATGACTGCTGACAGCTATTCAGGAGCCCAGGAGAGGAAAGACGTATGACTTGCTTGCAAGTCTGACTCCTTTTCTCCAGTTCCCCAATCAAATCCATATGAATCTCATTTTTGCCCTTACCTTTGACCTTAGGCATCAGAGTCACCCTGCATTGATTGAGAACATACCATATAACTCCTCAGAACTGGATATGGTTCTCACAGGCTACTCCCTAAACTACCAAGCAGATGGGGACCTCAGCTTGCTTTGGGAAACAGTCACAGGAACAGGAACTGTACACCATATGCTTTCATGCATACAAAAGAATCAACTTACTGGGTATTTCTATTCCAAATTTTATATTTAACCAGAAATGTAGTCAGCTGATTAACTTTTTATTCCACCAAGACAGTGAATTCTTTTTAGAGCAGCTAATGTAATACTGTTTAATATTTTTATAATATCCCCTTGTATTATTATATCCAGGAATTAATTATGCATTCTGTTTATATTCTGCTTGGGGTTCCCTTGGATGTAGGCTAATTTCATTACTGTGTATTTACTTAGAGATTCTTCCCATTCTCAACCAGCAGCTGCTCCAGTCATAACCCAACCTTGGTCATGGACCCAAGCCCTCAACCATCACTACTTTTGCTGAGTCCCCATGGGTCTATGCCTGTGGTGGTCTAAATAAGGATGGTCCAAAGGCTCATATATTTGGATGTTTAGTCATTAGGGAGTGACACTATTTGGGAGGGATTAGGAGGTGTGGCCTTGTTGGAGGAAATGTTCACTGGGGACCAGCTTTCAGGTTTCAAAAGCCCAAGCCAGGTTCAGTGTCTCTCTCTTCCTGCTGCCTGTGGATCCAGATGTAGACCTCTCAGCTACTTCTATTATGTCTACCTTTATGCCACCACTTTCCCCACCACAATGAAGACAATGTAGACTAAACCTCTGAAACTGTAAGCCCTAATTAAACGCTTCACTTTATTAGAGTTGCCATGGTCAAATACTGACCAAGATGCTGTCTGTCCTAGCACAGAAAGCTGGGCTGACTTTGGGCACATCCTCTATAAAGCTTGAGGGGCCTATAGACATTGCTGAGGAGCTTGGCCTTCCTATGGTCACCAGCAGTAGCCTCTCAGTCCAATTCTGACAGATGCTGAAAAGAAACTAGAGCCTTTGGATACCACTGCCATTCTGGATTGGATGAAGTATATTTCTAGTGTGCCCCACATCCAGACTCATGCTGCAAAGCTGGTTTTCCTCTAACAAATGGATTTCTTCTGTTGGAGAATCTGACACGTACCTTGTGATCCTTCTATGATCACTGTAGGACATCAGAAATGGCATGGCATGGTGTGAACAACTGCCATGGAAAACACCAGTGGAGAAGCACCATCCCACAGTATCAAAACTAACTGCAGGAGAGACCAGTGGGGAAGGGTATCATCTCAGTGGCTAGATGGCTTCATAGGAGATGATTTGTTTTTGCTTAAGGCAGGGATTCATTATGTACCCCAGTCTGGCCTCAAACTCTTTGCCTTCCTGCCTCAGCTTTCTAAATGCTGGTATCACAGCCTTGTACCATCACATCCAACTGATAGGAATTATTAGAGATTTAATTTTAAAATTCTTCTCTGGACATAGAGTTAAAAGAAAATAGAGGTTTAGAAAAGATTGGGTAGATATATAAGTCTGCTTCATCATCAGATTAAAACTGGGGAGAAACAGGAGAGATTACTACTTTGATAACCTCAGCAGAAATGACCCATACATGAGGTGCCACAGGCTAAAACTGCAGCTATCCAGGTCCTGGTATCTTGGAGACAGAAAGCTCAGTAAAGCCTTCTTTCTTTAGTCTGATCTGATAGTGTTTTAACAACAACAAGAAACCAGAGTTTCTGGGAAGTGTGATAGTCAAAGAGAAGCACTCTATTCCCAAGATACCAGGGTGAAAGTTCTACAACAGATGAAGGATGTAAAATACCCTGTTCCCACCCACAAAAGACTGTTCTATTCATAGGAGGCTACAGTGACAAGGACCCGGAAGAGGACATATCTTTGTGAACTGTAGTCTTATGAATCTATGTCCAGTTTGCGATTCCCATTAAAAGTGAAACCAAAAGGACCAAGAACCTTGTGATTGCTTATCTTGGTTGTCAACTTGACTTGCCTAGGAAGAAGAAACCTCAACTGAAAAACTCCTCCCATCAGATTGGCCTGTGAGCATATTATTCTTGATTATTATTGATGCAGGGGGCTCAGCCCATTGTATGCAGGTGAACCTGGACTGTGTAAGAAAATGTAGCTATACATGGGAGCAAGTCAGTAACCACCTTTCTTCTGTGGTTTCTGCTTCAAAGTCCTGCCCTACACATATACACACAGGTAATTCAGAATCTGTTGCATACCTGTCAAAAATGCTGTCATCAAGAAAATAACTGACAATAAATGTTGGTGAAGATGTTGGGAAAGAGGAACCCTTACTTAAGACTGTAGAAATGTAAACTGGTGCAATCTCTATGGAAATCAGAATGCAGGTGCTGCAAGTACTAAAAATAGAACGTGACTTAGCTTAAACACTCTTGAGTATATTCCTGAAGGACTCTACATCAACATGTTACAGATACAGTTGCATTCCCATGTTTACTGGTGCACCATTCATAGTAGCCAAGGTATGACACTAGCCTAGCAATAAGTCTATCAACGGATGAACTGATAAACAATATGTGGTACCTGTATTTTATTCAGGTATAAAGAAAAACGGAATTATAACATTGGCAGGAAAATGGACAGGACCAAAAATTATTGTGTGTGTGTGATGTGATGTGAAAACAGAAAAGGGACTGGGAGAGAAGAGAAGATCTACAGGGAGGGGAAGGGAAAAAAGGAAGGGTAGTGGAATATATGTAACATGAAAGCAGAACTAGGCACTTTTTAGAAGAGGAAGAGGACTGGCCAGAAAAGGTGGGGGCATGGGGAGTAAATAGGAACAAAGTAAAATGTATATATGCATAATGATATAAGACTTTGGACTCACCAAAATCTTATAGCATAATGAAACCCATCACTTTGTACTCTAAATAAAAATAATAATAAATAAAAGTATACAATTTGGTGGCATTGAGCATAGTCACAGTGTTGTGTAACCAACCATTACCTCTAAGTTGTGCAACATTTTCACCATCCCTGAAAGAAACCTGGTATTCACTAACACTTCATTTCCTGGCTAAACAATATTCTACTGTATGAATAAAGCACATTTTGTGAGTTTAGAGGCAGAAATTCTCCAAACTGCACATTCAGATGAGCTCCATAGCCCTAACACAAGGTCTTCGCAACAATGTGAGATTCTGGACTAGAGTCCACTAAGCTGCATCTTAAGTGCCAACCTATAGCTATCATTAGCTTGGTGACTTGAGATTCAGTATGTGTACAGTCCAGGATTAAACTTCAGTGAGGATTCAAGTGTGGGTTCAGGTAAAGTCTCCATGAGGAACCACCTGCCAACTCCTGATGCAACTGTTGGCAGCTGCACACTACTCAGCTATCATCTTCCCATGGAGACTTTAAAATTTGTGTCTACGTGCTACTATTTTCCAAATCACTGTGATTATAAATGCTTCACCTCTTCCATACAACACCTTGTTGACCAGTATATTTTAAAAACTATATATACAACAATGTTTTAAAACTATACATATACAAACAAATTAATACTTGGAATTAATGCCATTTCCATACTTTTTTCCTAATAATGGCCATTGTCTCTTTTACTGCATCAAGTTTATTCTATTGTTTCTCTCTCCTGAAAGTCTAGGAGAGACAACAGTTAATCTGTCTTCCCTGTGACCTGGGCACTGAGGGGACTGACTAACCCTAGAGTAGTGAGCAGTGTTTCCAGGCTATGAATGAGCACACTGGTGAGTTATGAGGAGCTCATCTCAAGGACAGATGGGGTGCTGAGTTAGGACTCTGTTGGACTCAACTTTGAGGAAGATGCACACTACAAATTCAGGGTTCTTTGAAGTTGTGTATTGGGATAGATGATAATGTGGGCTTCCTAATAAGGTCTTAGGCAGGAGCTAGTAATCCCAGATACCTGTAAGTCCGGGCTGATCATGACTGTCTAAACAGGATAGACTTGTAAAATGGACTCTAAAGTTGTCGTCATTTTAAACAAATATTAACTATGTGTGAGGACTTCATATTCACAAGGTATGTGCTAAAACTAAAACATTCTGGCCCTTTGGTTTATCTTTTGTTTCCCTGTTTTAATGGATTCAGGAGTCCACAGAACTATATCTTGGCTCTATGAAAACTCAGAACCAGCATGATGATAGGTGACGACATGGACAGGGCTGGGGACCATGGTAAGATATGCCTGTTCCACCCAGTGTTCAAAGTATATCCTACACCTGACCTTTTCTGTCATCTTCTGGTCTAACAACACCTCGGCTAGACCATGCCATGGCCTTGAAGTAGGTCTCTTTTCTCTCTGACCTTCTAAAGTAAAAACTTCTCTATAAAGTAACTGGCAGGTTTGAAAATTCATTCCTAAATGTCATATCATACCACTTTTCTCTTTAAAGACTTTTAAGTCATTTCCCAAATTCAAACTTACTATTTATTACTGTGACTCTCAAGTCTTCAGTGTTCTTATAGCCCCCCCCCTTTCTCTCCCTCTAGGCTACTTCTTATACCTGGTCTTCTCAGAAAGGCCTTTGTGGCAAACACATCCCTAAGCCAGCCCTTCTTTAATCCTTTGTCTATTAGAACCTCTGAACTCTATCCCCATCTTTACTCTTCTTAGCACCTATTCTAACTGATCTATCTACTATTGTCTGTTTCCTCACTTAGACCATGATCTAATGATAAAATGCTTCTCTTTTTCCATTGAACATCGTATTTTTAATAGCCTAGCATTGTAGTTGGTGTACGGCAGATGCTCACTAAGTGTCTGTTAGGGTGGGTTATAAGACATAGATCCATATGAAAGTCCTGGGTAGTCAAAGCTAGGTTTTTTACTGTGAAGGCTACTCACTGATTGAGGAAGGCAAAGAGGTATCTCATGATAATCAGAGTGGGTTTGGGCAGGACCAGGACTTTGCGGATATGCACAGCTCTCTCTTGCAGGTTGTCCATTGCTGAAACAAGAAAGGCATGTGTTACCTCCAGCATGACTGCAATCCTGAAGAACCATCAGAAGCTTCTCTCTACCAGCAGTGTAATTCACAGAGCAAGCAGAGCCAGCCCTATACAGCCCTGGTAGAGTGACAGGAGTTTCATCTTGGATGCTCTGTGGGGTGAGGTTGCTGCAAGAGACCACATGTTGGGACCCACAGCCTGACTGGTACAGGACTCAAGGTGTATACTCCACGGGCACAGACTAGGTTGATACATTCCTCCTCTAATAGAAACAGCAATAGACATAGAGTTGACCTTAATCCTGTCATGACGACTGAATGTTCAGTCCTGAAGGGTCCCACACATGAGAAGGGACAGAGGCTGTGTAAGTCCTTCCTTGACCCCTGTACACACAGTTAACTTTTCCTCCCCTGAATAAATCTGGCTTCTACCTCCCTTATCTAAAGTAGAGATGAGCAGAGTCTGACCAGAGAGAGGAGAAAGTAGGATCTTGGATAAGTAGTAAAATCTGTGAGGAAGACTAGAGAAGATTCCTGACTTTTGTGCTATGGTCAGGTTAGTACAGATTTGGCTATCTGCCTGTGGCCTCTGGTTATGAACAGCCTCTGACTTAAACAGTGTACCAAAATGGACTTGATCTGGCTGTCTTTTATGAATAGCAAATATTGGATTAGGAACAATAATAATAAGAATTGGGCAGCTGAGGATTCTGGTGTGTCTTGGCAACTCCAGCCCTATGTAAAAGACTTCACTTAAGTCCAGTCTAGGAAAAGACATAAGTATATGACCCAAGTAATATATGAATGTAACTGTCTACATAACTCTTTTCTATTACTCTCAAAAAATGGGCAACAAACAAAGAGAAGTAGTATCCCAGATACACAGGCTTTTCTCTGAACAACCGAGAGAGGAACAAGTAAGTATTCAGACAGAATACTGGGCCAAATGAAAAAAACAGGAGGCATGAAGACCTTGTTTACCTGGAAAAACCTTCTGAATTTATTCTTTTCACTTTCTGTGGCCATCATTCAGATGGGTCTATGTAGTGCTATCTTTATGTCAACTTGACACTAGCTAGGGTCATTTGGGAAGAGGGGACCTCAATTAAGAAAATGCCCCTACCAGATTAGCCTGTGGGTAAGCTTCTGGTATGTGTTCTTGATTAAAGTGTGACTGCCCAGTTCACTGCGGGTGCTGGTGGTCTCAGGTGCTATAAGAAAGCAAGCTGAGCAAACCGCGGGGATCAAGCCAGTAAGTAGCACTCCTTCATGGCCTCTGCATCAGTCCCTGCCTCCAGGTTCCTGACATTTGAGTTCCTGTCCTGACTTCCCTTAGTGACAGAAGTGTTAATATGTAATCAACCCTTTCCTCCTCAAGTTGCTTTTGATCATTTTTTAAATCACAGCAATAGAAACCCTAAACAGAATAATCTACTTCCTGAATAACTTGATATTAATTTAAATTTCCATGGATTGCTTTCCATGGAATCAACTGATAAGATGTTTCAGTATTATGAACTAAACTAAAGTCTAGGAATAGTTTTTCAAGACCCAGAAGAGAACTCTAAAGAATACAGTGATCTTTCTCTGGGAAAAAAATTAAATGGCACTTTTAAGTGCACAGAGGGGCTTTTGTTTTCAGACACATGTGAATGTATGTAGCAGGTTAAGCCAAGACACATACATAGCAACAATTAGGGAGCAGGGTCACTGTTTATGTTTCTCTGCTCCTATTAGTAGCACAGATATTGTATATAAGCTTTAAGATGGAGGAATATAAAAACATTTTACTAAAAACAATAAACCTAGAGATGTGAAGGAGTTAATGTCTGAGAATAATTAGAAAGGAAAAAGTTAGGAATCTTGACTTGGATTCTATACTATTACTGTTAAATCATCCTTTCTTTCCCCCTTTAAGGAAAAAACAGTAGAGATAAAGAGATAGAACTCTCGGGCAGAAATAAAGAAAGAAAAACTTTACTGAATAGCTTATGAGGATGCAAAGTGATGGAAATTTCCAAATATCTTGCTGCCATTCGTGGGGTGTAATACTTACTGACGCAGGCAATCAAGTCATGGAAGATGTCCTTGGGAAAGAGCGGTTGTTCCAGCCCCCGGAAGTAAAGCTTGAGGACACCAGCTATGGAGTCCATGTCATGGTCATTCTGGTCCCCAGCCAAAGGGTCCTCTCCTGAAGATAGGTTACCCCCACCCCAGAAGGAAAGAAAGTGAGTTAGGAAATGACAAAGCATTCTCATCTCATTATCTCTCTGCCCTGCATGACAACCATGATGTGGCATACTGTTCAGGTTAATCAACACTCCCTGTGGGTTGGGAGGTGGAAAACAAGAACTACTTCTCTGATAAGAATCATGAAACTGGGAGGAGACTGAGCCTCCAGTGGAGGGAAAACTAGGCCAGAAGGCTAGCTTCTCTGACTACCATATCAGAGGACACCTACTGACAGAACAGTTATCCCAGAATCCCAATGGAAATTTTCATATCAAATGTAATTAAATTTAATGATAACACCAACCTTAAATTGAAACTATATATATCCATTACAGTGACAGAAATTGCCAAAGCTTGCCCATTACCTTAATAGACCACAAGATGATAGATGAGATACAATGAACAGGCACATTAGCCTTGATATTAACTGCCACCAAGGGTTCTGGAAGAGGCTATTAACTGTCTGGATATACAGTAACTACTTGGGTTTTGGCAGATCATCACAGGAATGAAGCAGGATGGGTGGGGCTAAGAAAGAAGGAAGCTGGGACATGCCTCAGCATCTCTCTGTGTACCTACTGAAAGTACAGAGAAAACAGGCTATCTCTTAGGGGAAAGGTGGAGCCAGTTCCCCAGGGCTGAGACATTTACCTTACAGCTCTTTATCCCCACCTCACCTCTCTCAAAGGCATTTTTGATGTCATTCACTTCCACTTGTGATCCAGATACCCGGAAAATTCCCTCATGTTGTAGGCCTAGAAACACACAAAATAAGAGTGGTCAAAGTGAAAAAAAGACAAGTTCATAGTCATAAAGCCAAGATTAGTAGAATACCCATCTCCATTGGTACCACACATTTAAGTATTTTGTCTTTTCTGATTTAGGACAAAGGAGGAAAAACAGGGCAGGATTATGAGGCATTGCATAAGGAAAGCATCTGACCAAAGACTTAAGGGAAAAGATGTTCACATCCTTTTCTGATTCCAAGGCAGAGTCCCAGGTTGTTGTTTTTTCTTCCTACCTGTAGACTGGGAGTCCCTGGGTGGTGCTTTCTTATTGCTGTGGTTAGGAATGGAAGTGGGTCTTGGCAGGTAAGGCATTAGTTACCATTAGAGAGGTTACCAGAGAAAGACTGAGGCTGTTATGTTTTCTTTAGCATTTTAACACTATCCCACTATTCTAGGGGAAAATGCTTTCTGAACTGATGAAAAACAGAGGATATAAAAACAAAAATGCGCCGGGCGATGGTGGTGCACGCCTTTAATCCCAGCACTGGGGAGAGGCAGGCGGATCTCTGTGAGTTCGAGACCAGCCTGGTCTACAGAGCTAGTTCCAGGACAGGCTCCAAAGCCACAGAGAAACCCTGTCTCGAAAAAACAAAAAACAAAACAAAACAAAACAAAAAAAACAAAAATGAACAATCAACAGACAACATTGTCAGTCCCTGTCCTAGGCACTGATCCCTGACTGCTTGCCACCCTTTTCTAAAGAAAACATGTAAAGACTGTATAATGAAGTGTATAAAAAACTCTCTTCTCATGGTTTTGCTGGATTAGACAGTCATGAAAATTAATCCTTATGTAATTACTGCCACTGCCATTACATATAAAGCATTTGATCCTCACATAACCTTCCAATGTCAGGGTTAGCAGTAATCCCATCTTTAGATGAGGGGACTGGGGAAAACATAGCAAGAACCAGGAACAGAGGTCAAAGACAGTTTTTGTTGCTGTTTTGTGTGTGTGTGTGTCAAGATTGATTGATTGATTGATTTATTATATATGCAGTGTTTTTTCCTGCCTGCCTGTCAGAAGAGGGCACCATAATCTCATTATATGGTGGTTGTAAAGCCACCATGTGGTTGCTGGGATTTGAACTCAGGACCTCTGGAAGATGAGCAAGAGCTCTTAACCTCTGAGCTATCTCCCTTAAAGGCAGTCTTGTGGCTGCAATCACAGACTCGGTTTTCAGTGTCAGACAAGAGGCCTATTGGTCTGCAAGTGCAGAGGATGGGAGAGAGCCATCCTGGCCTGTTTGTACTTAGACACAGCTTAACAGAGAACACCACACAAGCAACTGTAACATCACATGGGACTGGCCCACTTAGGGGCTCAGCTAATAACCCTAGCTGTATCAGGATTTTCAGTCTTTCTCCAAGCCTAGATATCCTTTGTCAACATTTCTCTGTGATCATCCAAATGTCATGATATAAACCTCAGACTGATTCTAGAAACACAAACAAAATAATGCTAGATTTTGCTAGATGCTTCAGAACATTCGATTAGTTAGATTTCTGAAACCACACAGGCCAAGACTGAAGTTGTAGAAATCTGACTGAAAGTCAGTGAAGGGAATGTGACTCCCCAGCTTGTAATAAAATGTAAGCTGTTTGTGCCTCTAAGGTAATCCCTAAAATATTCCTCACAGTATGGCAAGCTACAGTAAAATCCCATCAGTGCCAGTTCGGTGGTACCGTTAGTTACCAAATGGGGCATGAGAGTCAGAAAATGCTGTTTAAAAACAGAATGTATCATACACAGCAAAGCTCTGACAGAAACAGAAACACACCCAAGGATTTATCAGAAACACAGGGTAAAAGGAAATGTCATCTCAAACCAGGCTAACTTGGTGTGTTTTAGCTGCGGAGGTACTACACAACTTCTTGAGGGGGTAACCTTAGTGTTTCTGGGTAGGTTTAATGGTTAAGAAATGTAGCCTTGCCTGTGGGACCAAGGAAGAACAAATGAGAGTTGAGCTTGTTGGAAATCAGACAACTGGTTACAGTTTTCCTAGAGAATAGATGCCCTAGATAATAACCACTCATTATTGCGTGTGCATGTGTGTATGTGCCGTGGTACATGTGTGGATTATCTCACATACCAGCTTGCAAGGCAAGCACTTTTATTCACTGAGCTATCTCACTGGCTGACCAGACGGAATCTTTAGAGTACCTGGTGTGATAATCCTGAGAGGAGAAAAAATATATTTTTCAGAAAGGAGAAAACAGTTGCTTTATTTGCTATTATGTATAACCAAAATAAGATATCCATAATCTTTATTCTTTGTTTCTTCTTAGCACACACTAATATAAACATATGAAAATCCCTTGGATTTAGGTAAACTATTTGGAACTGACACAAAGCCTGCTGGACTTAGCTCTTGCTAAGAGTTGTTCTCCTAGGTAACTCCTAGACTGACTGTTGCAACTACTTCACATTCCTTTCTTGAAAACGGTAGATTAAAAAAAAATCCCTTCATGGTTAATTTTAGTGGTTCCCATAGCACGATTAATAAAAACCCAGAGACAGATATTGGGGTTCAATCTAAAGGTCAGAAAGGCAAAATAGCCACTGGCTCTTACCAAAACGGTGATCCTGACTCCAGGAAACCTCAGAATGAGACTGACTGAAAGCTATCTCCTCCCATTTCTATTCCTCTCTAATGCTAGGATTAACGGCATGCACTACTACCACCCAGTTTTTATGCTAAACTAGTGTGGCTACTGGAATTAAAGGTGTGTGTCACCACTGCTTGGTCTGTAAGGCTGACCAGTGCAGCTGTTTTACTCTCTGAACTTCAGTCAACCTTTATTTATTAAAATACAAATGAAATATCACTATAGATTTCTCACATTTCTCCTCTGGAATATCCTCATGGATCACCTTGATCCACCACTATGAAAACTGCTAGTTTCCTCATCTACATAATGGGATCTATTATAATATTTATCTTCCAGAAGATACGACAATAGAGTGTAAAAATTCCTAGCATTTAGTGTGCCATAGACTCTTTTGAGGTTAACAAAGGTTATAAATCCACTAAATGTACATATACAAAATATTTTAGCATAGCTTTTAAGGAATCCATGAATTTCAATCTTTTCCTTGGGCAAACTGCCAATTCAGCTAGACAAATATTTTGACTAGTTATTTTGTGCTGAATTAAAATTTAAAAAAAATTAACCATGGCCAGAAGTGGTGGCTCAGACCTATAATTCTAGCATTCTGGAGGCTAAGGCTGGAGGATTATTGCAAATTTATTGTCAGCCTGGTTCTTCTAGTAAGTTCCAGTCATGGCTACACAGTGAGACCATGTCTTAATATCATCTAACCCCAACAATCCCAAGTCAACAATGTACTGTTAACTGACACTTCTGTGATAAAAAGTATTAATTCTTTATATATACACATAAATACATACATACACACACATATCCTTCTGTCTTTGAGTGTGTCTAGCCTTGCAGGTACTTGTTAGTGTGGGGGTATACATCTATGTGCGCATGTGTGTGTGGAGGTCAGAGGTCAATATTGGATCTCTTCCTCTATTGTTCTCTATCTTTGCTACTTTAGAGCAATGAGGCTCAGTGATCTGCCACATACAACTCTGCATCCCACATACAATTAGCACTGGGGTTACAGGCATGTGCTGCCACGCCAAACTTTTTATATGGGTTCTAGAGATCTGAACTCAGGTTCCTGAACTTGCACAGTAGGCACTTTACCAACCAAACTGTAAGTTTAAAGTTTATGATCAAAATATTGTTTTCTAAAGTCATTTATTAGTGATTCATTCTCCTCATCTGTAATGCAGCTAGGTGAACCTAGCTATTCTATTTGGGCTTTTATTCATATCTATCTATCTATCTATCTATCTATCTATCTATCTATCTATCATATGTGGGAACCCTAACATTAAAGTCAAAACCACACAAGAGAATATATTCATTCTTTATTTTCCATTGCTCTTTTTGCACCTACTGTCTACTTATAATAACCAACCAGCAAAATACAAGCTTCTAGACTCACTGTTCTTGTATTTTTCTATAGAAATGAGAAGACACATATAGTCAATATATTTGTAAATCTTCATTCTTATGGGAAAGCACAGTACACGCTGTTTTGTATTTTTTGACTTAACAATATAGCCAAGAAATCTCTCTATACCAGCCTATTAGTACCCTTGCTCATCATCTTCACAGTGATATACTACTCCACTATATAGACATACTGTAAGTTTTTCAGTCACTCTTCTCTATATGGGCACTCAGGATGATTTTAATATTTGCAATTATAAATAATGCTGTAGTAAATAGTCTTATGCACAGGTTTGCTTTTATTTTTTTAAATACTTTTTGAGGCTCACCTTCACAGTAATATCTAGAAAGATTACCAAATTGAGTGATAAGTGCATATACTGTTTTACTAAATATTGCCAAAATTGCTTTCAAGTTGAGTTGCCCTGGTCTTCATCCCCACACAGATGGCCTCTATTTTTGTCTCTTCATAAACTGTGTCTGTTCGGGTGTAGAGATAGGTATGTTCAAGCCACAATAATGGAAATCTTCATGTCTCAGCTAAAACCATGGCTAATACCCTACTAGTCTAGGGTATTAAGACATCTGTGGCTTACTGTAGAAGCATCCTCCTTCCTTCTGGTTTTAATCTCCAGGCAGCACTCAGGGACCCTTCAAATATATGATTCTTGTTTTCCAACAGCTTCCTCTCTCACTCAGAATAAAATCCAATACCTACTGCTGCCAACCAAGTCATAGGAGACCTGGCCTGTGTGTTCGTCTCCTGTCAGCCTCTCTTCACTCCTGCTTCAGCCTGTATGCTTCTCCTTACATACGCCAATAGTTTCTGCACTTTGGTTCTCTCTCCACAGAATGCTCTTCCTCAGATGGACACATCTCTTTCCCTCTTCTTCACAACTCTACTTAAATGTGAAGACACTTTCTGTGATCTCTCCGTTCTCCATCCTGCACCTTGCTTTGATTTCTTCATGACATACATCAGCACCAGAAATATTGAAAGTCAATTTGTGTATTGACAGGTCATCTGTTTGTTCTTCAGAGGAACAAAGGGTTCAGGAAGAACCTTTTTACTGGTCTATAATAAGCAACCAATATAGACTTTGTATTGAATGAACAAGTGAACGCTTGGATGAATGAATCCACAAATTCTTCCCATTGTTCTTTAAAAACCAATAATTATTCTTCTACTGAACTCAGCTGGGATTCATCTTTGCCAGCTCCTTGGTATTAATTACTGCTATCTTGTAAATTTCTTACTCTGTTACTGTCGATTACTACTACTTTATTTCTTTTCATTAACTTACTATCTGCTTATCTTCTTCCAAATGCATCATAAAACCACTTAGAAACAAGAATAGTGTATTATTTCTGTTTATGTTTTTTTTTCTTGGCAATACATGGTGCTAAGCATTAGTCAGGGGCTTATAAAGTATTTGCTGATTGTTCAATAATGATGAACAGTGCTCTTAGTTCAAGTGAACTGAGATAACATTAAAAATTTATAGTTGATGGAAAGCAGGACAAGCTATAAGAATGCTAAAATAATTACTGTTTCGGAAATAAATCTAAGAAATAAATTTCTTAGCTTTGCTCAAATAGAAGGGCAAGTACAATTTGACAGATAGTGAGAAGGAGCCCCTGAAGACACACAAAAGATGGACATAACTTTAGGACATGTATCAACTAAATTTGTGGGGACACTGTATCCACTGAGACCAAATTAAGACAAAAATCCAAATATATGCAGTCAGTGCAACATTAGAGGATGGAATTGTTTCAAACCATTCTGGTACAGCCAATGGGACAAAATGATTGGGCTACGCTATAGGAGACACCCACACACACACAGGCTATAATACTGGCTTCACTAGCACTACCACTGGGCCTAGCTGCACTTCTTTACAAAGTAGCTTGGTTTTAAAACTCTGGAACTAGAGCATGGTAAGTAGTCAAACATGTTCTATTTTCAACATGTAGATATGGCCTTTCTGAAGTCTCCTTCAGAAATATTACATGAATAAGTAAGATTTTATTCCTTTTCTAAGAATGTGAGGATGGGAAGGCAATCTCTATTGCTCTCTCTGGTATATACGCACATATACATATACATGTGCCTCTGTGTAGCTAACAGAGGCCAGAGAATAGTATTGGCTGTTTTCTATTCTAATACTCTCTGCCTTAGTCCTTTGAGGCAGTGTCTCTCCCCTGAACCTGAATCTTCAGAATTTTTTTAGGTTGGGTGGCAGCCAGCAAGCCCCAGAGATCTTCCTGTCTTTGCCCTCCACAGCACTAGAGTAAAGTTGTGCCTAAGATCCTGCTGTTTGCCAGGCGGTGGTGGTGCACACCTTTAATCCCAGCACTCGGGAGGCAGAGGCAGGCGGATCTCTGTGAGTTGGAGACCAGCCTGGTCTACAAGAGCTAGTTCTAGGATAGGCCCCAAAGCTACAGAGAAACAACCCTGTCTCGAAAAAACAAAAAACCAAAAAAAAAAAAAAATCCTGCTGTACTTGTTGTGTAAGTTCTGGAATCTAAACTAAGGTCCTCATGGTTGTGCAGCAAGAGCTCTTAACCACTGACCATCTCTCCAACTCAACTACCTCTATTTTTGCTCTACAAAGAATTCTTTGACGTTCTGACTTTCTCACAAACACGAGCAAAGCTGTGTTCTTGCTTACCATGTCTGCTAATAAACCGAATGCAGCTTTCTACCACCAGAGGAATTGCCTGGCTGGAATCCTGAAAAACAAAAGGGAAGTATGGACATTAGAAACAAGGATAGGAGAAGTGAGTTTGGTCTCAAAATGGAGATAAAACTGCTACCTGGTCATGCTCAGCCTGACTGCATTGATGCTATGGTATGTTTATAGTGGCTATGTTTATGGTGGTGGAAATGGTGGCAGAAGGTTTTAAAAAAGACAGCAAGGGGCTATGGCTTTTAAAAGAGAGGTGGCGGTGGAGGGGGGTGGGAGAGGGAGAGACAGAAGACAAAGAGACAGACACAGGCAAAATATCCATGCACATAAAAAAATAAAGCTTAAAAATCTAAAAGAAAGATTGTTCAAGTTGGCACAGTAACGGTAAGAAAGAAAAGAAAAAGCAACTCTTGTAAATAGCAAGAAGGACATGCGAATATGTGAAGCAGGTTTCCCAGATGTCCATTTTTGTTTTGTCTTTTTGCTATATAATCTTGATTGTGCCAATTGATTTATATGGGTTTCCAAGTTGCTGTCTACAAACTGAGGAAGGGACTAGTGGAAGGACTAGTTATATATACTATTGGTACATGAATATATTCATTCATGTACCAATAGTATATATAAGGAATATATTCATTCATGTACCAATAGTATATATTTGCCTGCATGCATATTTGTGTGCCCCTTGTACAACTGATGCCAAGGAGGCCAGAAGAATGCACTGGATCTCCTGGGACTGGAGTTACAGGTGGTTGTAAGCCATCATGTGGGTGCTGGGAATTGAACCCGGGTCTTCTGCAAGAGCAGCCAGTGCTCGTAACCACTGAACCATCTCTCCAGCCACAGGTACATGAACAATAATGTCTACACTTACAGAGGTGTTGGGCCACATATAGTCTTTTAGATAGATTGCTTCTATGGTATATTATTATTATTACTGTTGTTTATTTTCATTTGATAATATTGAAATGAGGCTTGGTGAGGTTAAATGTCTGCTTGTATCATATAACTAGTAAACAGAAAAGCCAGGACTTAATTTTCTATTACCAAAGACTCTGCTGTCACACATACTGTATCCTGTAAGAGTAGCAAACACTGCATACCAATTATTACTAAAAATCAATAATGAAGCTACATGAGTAATAATTCAGCTGTGTGAAAGAAAAACAGTAAGTATGGCTCTATACCCTTGTTTCAGATGTTCAGGAAAGACTAAACTTTACAGTGGGGTGAACCCATTGCATCTTCTGCCCAGTTCACAGGTTGGCTGCACCCATCTGGCTTTGGACTTTTCAACTGTGGCCATGGGGTTTGGCTACTATAAGGGAAGCAGCTGCGTCTCTGGCTTAGAGAAGAGATGGCTTGGCCTGTGCACGTTCCAAGCTTTCCAGTGATCAGGATGCTGCTGAAGTGGAGCTGGAGCCAGAAAGGTCTCAGTGTCACAAAAACTCATTTTATTATTATTACCTTTTCTTTTTTTGAGACAGGGTCTCACTAAGTAGCCCTGGTTGGCCTGAAATTCAGTAGGTATGTGATATTGGCCTTGAACTCACACAGAAACCTGCCTGCCTCTGCCTCCCTGGGATTAACAGAGTGTGACACCACACCTGGCTCCAAACGCTCATCTTTGTGGCACTCCTCCCCCCAAACCTGACTGCTTCCTCTAGCTGTTCAGGTACAGCGGCAGGGTCTGACATTTTGTAAGATCATGGACTTCTCCCAGTCAGCCCAAAGAAACTTAGAGGAAGAATGTTGGTCCTTTCTTCTGTATTCTAATGAAAACTAGGCTCAACTATTGCAATGGGAAAAGCCTCCATTCATAGGAAATGGTGTATCAGGAGAGATAATGAAGGTAGCAGAAATGGATTTGCAGAATTTTCTGGTCCCAGATTTATCTGAAGTTAAAGAAGAAAGACACTGACTGGCATACTTACAGGTTCCTGGCATTAATAAAGTATGTGAATACAAAGTTCTCTCTGTATGTGCAGGAAATGATCTACCAACAGTAGGATGACAGGAAACAAGGCACCAAAGCTGCATGCTCAAGGCCCCCAATAGCCCACCAGAAGAAACAACTTGAAGGGATAATCTGTGGCAGACAAGGGTAGGTCAGAGATGCCTGCCTGTCCTACTACAGAAAGCTAAAATGGAGTGTAAGGCAGAGTCTTACAACAGCACAGAGGCTTCAGTTTCAGATGTTCTAATTGTCCTCGCTGCTTCCTGTGATGTTTCTAAGATACAAGTGACTCGTTTCCTCAGTTGTGCTGTGTCCCCATGACACCCACAAAACCTAGATGTCACCACTAACTGCATACAGCTTCCCCAGCACTCTCTGTATTTTTCTATTTATTGTTTTTCCTCTTTCCCTTCTTTTCTCAATGTCAGAATGAATCAATGTCAGTTTCATTACTTTGTTCACAATGTTTTTTTTTTTTTTTTATCATATAACCTTAGGTTGGAAAGGGTTTTTAGGACAATCAGGGAAAATTTCCATTCAATCAGTCGGAGGGAATTGACAGTTGGCATAATTTAGAAAAAAGAGTAGAGCATCAGTCAGTAATTTACAGGAGAAAACTGTCAGGATGATAACTATACAATATCCACACAGTTTGATATGGTTTCTTTTAGTATGAAATTAGGTTTGTTTTTTGTCTTAAAACTTATTTTTAAGTGGTATATAAAATCTGTTAATGGGATACTATGTGGAATTTTGATACATGTAGAAACTATATGATGTTTGAGACAGGTTAAACAATTATCTATCTCCATCAACATTTATCACTTACTTACGGTAAGAGTTTAAAATTCTGGGACTGGAGAGATGGCTCAGTAGTTAAGAGCACTTGTTGCTCTTGCTGAGGGCCCAGGTTCAGTTTTCAGTACTCACATGACAACTAACAATCATTGTGGACTCCAGTTCCAGAGGATCTGATGCTCTCTTCTGACCTCCATGGGCACTGCACATATAAGATGCACAGGCATACACATAGGCCAAACACCCATATACACAAAATGAAATAAATAAATCTTTCAGAAAAGAGACAAGCACAGAGTGGATCACACCCAAGGAAAGCACATGGAAGTAAGGCCCGGAACGAGGTGAAAGAGGTGATGGGTAGGAGAAAATGAAGGACGTGAGTGGAACAAAGATGCCTGTAAGTAACACCTGATGGCAGATGGCAGGGGCGGGGGCAGGGCCCTCCTTTTTAGCAAATGCCTAGAGCTGCTTTGGACACAGCCTCTTAGGAAAGTAAGTTTCCACATTATTCCTTATATTTAGCTGATTTGCAAGAAACAAAGACTGATTTCTTGGTTATTTATAGAAGATTTTACTGTTCTGACCATCTAAGAAAAAATTCTTGCTAGAGAGAAACTGGAAGAGCAACCAACTCAAGGCCCTTATTGTACTGAGGCATGCAGTAAATCCTGGACTCTGATGCAAACCTGGTACCAGGGAACACACCTTGCCTGCAACTGCTTTAGTGCAGCAGTATGCAATGTAAACCAGATGGTGCCACTCCCCGCTGATGGTGACCCCAGCCCCGGGCAGACACTACGTGCCAAACTCCAGCACTCCTGCAGCTACAGCAGAAGACACAAAGCTCCCACATGCATGCTCTAGGTCTGTGCAAGAGGTCTAGGGTTAGGTCAGAAGTGGAAAGAAATAAACTTCAAGTTTAAGACTATTCTTGGTGATAAAGGAAGAATGGTTGCTTAGTCTGTAAAATATATGCCTATTAATTTAAAATTCAACAAATTATCTTTGAGAGGCATTCCATTCTTCTCAAGTTTTAACAGAAATCCAGGGATAAAGGAGAAGAAAGAATTATAGGAATAAGATGGTAGGAAGTTACAGTGAAATTTTTTATCATTTTAAAAAAGTATATCCAGGCCTGATGGCAAGTGCCTGTAATCCCAGAATTTGTGAGACAGAGGTAGGAGGAATACAAGTTCAAAGCCAGACTGGGAAGTATAGTAAGTAAGATGCTGTACAAAAAACAAAACAAAACAAAACAAAACAAAACAAAACAAAACTAAAAACAAAACAAAAAAACCAAACACCACACAACAGAAAAAAATGATTTTTTTTCCATTAAAATGATATCCACAGTTAAAAGGAAGGCTAGGGGATATGGCTGAGTAGTTAAGAGGACTTGTTGCTCTAGCAGAAGACGACCCAGGTTTGGTTTTGGCATCTACACAGTGGCTTATGAACATCTGTAACTCCAGTTCCAGGGGATCTAACATCCTCCTCTGCCTTTCCTGTAGGCACCAGGCATGCACATGACACATATACACGTTGGCAAAACACTCATACACATGAAATAAAAGTATTGAGGAGACAAAGAAGCCTGTGTCAAGTGACTTCTATAGCTGGACTGCCCACCAACCAGAGTAGTCAGATCCGTGAACTGAGTGCTGGGGCTGCAAACAGTGTAGAAACCCTGTGCCCTCTGCATTTGATGACTGCCCTATGTCCAAGGGCACCTCTTTGCGTGACTACAATTGACATTTTTTTAAAAAGTTTTATTTATATTTATATGTGTGTGTTTGTCACATATGCACTCATACCCTAAAAGGCCAGAAGAGGATGTTGGATCCTCTGAAGCTAGAGTTACAGGCAGCTGTAAGTGGTATGACATGGTTGACTTCAGCTATACTTAAGTCCTTTGGAAGAGCAGCAAGTACTCAACTGCTGAGACATCTTTCCAGTCCTGCAAATGACTTTTCAAAGGCCTGGGTCAGCTTTTTCTTGGGTAGACAGAATGATATTTTTGAGCGCTGCCTTCCACCTGTTCTTGCTAACTTTCCCTCCTGCAAAGCTGGTGTGAGATGCTTAGGGAACGTGAAGTTGCTTCAGAACTTACTGCTGGCTCTAACTAGTGAATGGAATATTGCTACTGCAAAAACAGGCTTCAATTCATTTTCTTTTTACTTTAAAGTAAGTACAGTTGTACTGAGATTTCTCCTGATGTGGATTACTCAGGCCACTGCTAAGAGTCCTCCTAACACGGGTGAGAACTGGTTGCTCAGTGGTAGATTTTAATACAATGATGAAAGCCACAATGCAAACCTATCAAGTTGAGCACTTCCTTTGTAACATACCCCAAACTGTTTCACAGTACTTTATGACGGAGTGTCAGGAATACAGCTAAGATACAATAAACCAGAAGCAGTCAAAGTCTACAAACTTAAACAAGACTTTTAGACTGAGGATCAGCTACCTCAGTGCTGGTGCGTCAGTGTGTATGTGAGGAATTGTAAGGCCTCTGTAGGGACTCCTAGAAGGACGTCATGGGCTGTTATAGAACAATTTGTCCACGTTTAAACCAAACCCAACTAACAACAAGAATAAATCACAGAGCCTATGATAATTCCAGGAAGTTAAATGAGTGTTTGCTACAATCTCAACCACACAGTAAGTAAAGACACAACCAAGCACAAGCATAACGTTAGAGGAGGCACGCCATGGAATTCAGTCATGACTGTGGCAGGTATTTGGTTTTCATGAGCCAGGCTGAACAATCTGGCTCTGCTGGCTCTTTACCTGTTTCCTCACGGTTGAGCTACGCCTGTGGTTGACCCACCGAATCAGAAAGGACCAGTCCAGCAACAGGAAGGAAAAAGAAAACAGGGACAGAATGAGACAACCACTCCTAAATTAGAGTAAAACTTTAAATCATGTAAAACAACTGTACAGCAGGTAACGGAACACATTGACCTCATTCCCAGAAACAGCTAAGAGACTTGGCTAGCTATTTCCCAACAAAAGTCTAATAAACTTTATTCTTTCATAAAAGCACAGAGGTCCCTGATTTTAATGCCTACCACTGTTTAAAACTTAAACAGGAGGCAAATGGTTTAATCTGTAGTAAAACAGATTCATGTTAGACAATTTTAAGATCTTTCTGTTTGAAAGGAAACAATAATAAACACCAAAGCATATATATTTTGAGACTCTTTGGAAAAAGAAAATGAATGCTTACTTTATTTTATTTTTATTTAGATGGTAGGACATTCAGACTGAAATGAACTCCAGGGACCCTCTGTCAGTGCTTCTCAAGCCGTGTTTAGGTGTATTGGCCTTTTTCTCACAGTGTATCAGATACAGAAGCATACTACTCAAAACAAGAAGGGCAGCACTGCCCTGTTGTGTGAAGGTAGGAGCCAGGCAGGGGTGCTGGGCCTTGCTCTGACTCTCTGCCAGCCTGCCCTGAAGGCACCTTTCTGAAATCCTAGTGCTTCTCTAAATTAACGTAATACTCTTGTCTTTAACAAGAGGAGATGACATTCTGAGAAGGGAGATAAACAGTCCAAGGTTACAAATGGGGAAATAATCCAGCAAAGGACGTCAGTTTGGCTCTATCTAGGCTTTCCAGAGACGCGGCACTTCTGATGAAGTTAAGACCTTACTACCAGGAGACAGATTATACAGACTCTCACTTATCTTAGTTCCCTCCAGTCCTCACAATTCTATAGTAATGGGCCCTGAGCTGTCATCCGCTATGACAGAATGATGAAGATCAAATTGAGTTATGATATAAATAATGAGTCTATAACTGTAAATGGCCTCATGACTGTATGAGTTGTCAGTCTGATACAATGCAATCTGCTTCATTAAAGCGTGTTCTCCTTTAAATCAGCACATTTTTAGGCATCTGAGGGTGCTGGCTGAATGAATGTCTTGTTTTCTGCCAGCTCATAGCAGCATCAATGACTGCGAGGGAAAATATTTGGCTGAGGTGGAGAGGGAGGGAAGGTGGGGAAAGACTGGGAGTGTTGCATACTTGTACATCAGCAAAGTTTCTCCCAGTGCTATTTGGCAAGCCAATGCAATATAATATTTCATTATCCACCAACAGTCACTAATTAGGGCCTATCATCTTTTCCATGTATTAAAAAAAATCAAATCAAATGCTATCACCTTATCTTTCTGTGTTGGAGACTTCCCCAAGGTCACGTGTTGAAGTCTCCCAGCTAAGAGGTTAACAAGACACACTATAGTCTGATGTTTATTACCCTTGCAATAGAGTGGTTTTGGGAGTTTCTGGGAAGATTTTTATCAGGTGATAACTCCCATGACTTATTTTGCTTAGACTTCCCTAAATGGTAACAACTCCACAGCCAGTCAAGAGGAGATGAAGTTAGTAAGGCAAAGAGAAGGAAGCAACTCTTGCCTCAGGCTACTCCTTTGCAAAGTCATCCAATCACCTTGGGCCTTTCCTTATCCCTGCCCAGAGCCACTTACCTAGCAAGGCTACAATCTGTCCGCTGACCTGTGGAAAGAGAAGGGGAAATGTTATTTGTCGAAGCAGAAGGGGTGGGTTGGGTTGTACACCCTAGGAATTACCATACCCTTCATATCTTCCTAGGGAGCCAGTAGCAGAAAAGAAAAGGACTGACCTAACTTCATTTTGGGCAGGAACTTTGCTTCTCCAGTTCCCATGCCAAAGTCATCATCTTTGAACCTTGTAAACTCTACTTTTCAAATGAGAAAACAGGCATGGATGTACGGGAAGAACAAGTCAAATCATATTTTAGAGAAAAAAAATATTGTAAGCCCTTCCCCATACATGAAATCTTGCTTCTCATGTATGTGCTAGGATGTGAGCAGTGGTGGAGAGGGGTACTTTAGGGGACACAGGACATGGAACAAGTTTGTCAGTATATAAGCAAACTACATATGCACACAGTTGAGTCTGGGAAGAAAAGGTAATCTAGAGAGAGGTGGGAGAGGATACATAGCTTCTAGTTTTAGAATCATACTAAACTCTCCTGTTAACTTGCACTGACAGTAAGGCAGAGCTAAGATCCAGTAGCCATGTGGCTAGCAAACGATAGCTTTCAGTCTAATGACAGGTGGTTAAGACTTTCATGGGCCATAGTTAGCTTTGAAAAATGAAATGGAAAATCTTTAAGTTGGTAAAAAAAAGTGTTTTATAAAAATATCCATATATGCATACGTAAACCATGATGTAAAATGTTGCCTTCTTTGGGCCAATAGTTAATGAAGCTTGATCAGTCTTGATAAATCAATGAGAAACCCTGGCAGGCAGTGAGTCAGGAAAGAAGAGATCAACTCTCATACTTCTTATTCAGACTTCAGAAAGGCAACTCAGAGGGATGGGGAAGGCAGAGTTTTTTTTCTTGTATTTAAAGTGTTGCTAATTGTTAAGATAGTTCAGTTCATCTTTGGCAATCCCCAACAGCCTGTTACCAAAGGCTCAGTTTTCATCCATAAAAGTATTATTCTGAGCCATTATTTTCAACATCTGTCCTACTTCCTCCCTAGAATATTCATACACATCAACTATCCCTCTGTGGCAAGAATCAGAGGCTCTTACATTATGGTGACAAACCCTTACCGACGGCAGGGACATGATAATTTGCACATAGGATGATTTATAGCTATTATTTTTCTCTATCTCTGGAACTTGTCATCTTTAAATTATGGTAATTTGCAGCCCCAATGGTCAACCTCCATCCCTCTAGAGTAGCATAATTTGATGCATACATGTGTATAAACACGCACACATACATGGCTCCAAAGCCCTTTTCCCTATCTTCCAGTCTATGTTGAGACTGTCTTCAAAAAAAGAAATCATACGTATACATTTCTTCAAATGGTTCTTTAGGCTGCATTCCCTTAACTCACCACACAGCGATCTGGTAAACCAAAAGTAAAGACTTTCTGTAAGCATATTTGGCCTTCATGCCTAGATATAAACTGTTTGGGTGGAAAAGATCGGAAGGTACTAAAGGACTCTTTTTCACATTAAAACAAACATGTAAAAACAAAACAAAACAAACAAACAAACAAACAAACAAACAAAAAACAAGATCAAATGTACTGGAGAAAAAAAAATTCGGGGGAATTGTCCAGGGTAGGTCAAGGACAAGGCAATAACAGTGGGTAGATGAGTCTGGTCTGAAAAGTGGGATTCTAATTTCTCAGCTAAAAAGCCAGTCTAATAAAATTTGCTATACTTCACAGTTTGTCTGATGAGTGCTCAAGAATTTATTTTAAAATGTTAGACTTGTGTCTGAGTGCAGGCACCAGGTCACCAATGAGACCACATGCTCCCTGCGGCCTCATCTTTAAGAAAGAGATTAGTGGGATAGGGAGGAGGGCAGAACATTCAGGGCATCCCCAACCTGGGAATCCCATTAATCATATGATGCTGAAAGCTAGGCAGGAGACCTGGGCAAGGTGCCAAACAACCTCGGGGAAAGCTTCTTCAACCTTGGCCTTCTGTTTGACGGCTGACTGGGGAGAGAAAGTCCAGAATGTCTGTCCAGTTCTCTGCCTCAATACTTTCCAGTGTCTGGTTAAGATTACTGCCAGAGAAAAATACAGCCCGTTCAGCACTTTGGTCTTACTGCAGCCACACGAGAGAGATGGTTGCTATTTAAGTGAAAGGAAATGAATGTTCACCCTGGAAGCTGAAGAAGCAGCAAGTCTGCCCTGCTCCCTCCATCTTTTTCCAGGTCTGGGCAGCTCTAACAAGTGTCTAGAGAGAAGATAACCCTGAAGCCCCTTTACCACAGGTGTGGCAGGGAGGTGAAGGATGGGTTTGAGTGGAAAGCAGGCACACTCCATCTAAAGAAACAGCTGATGAATATTAGCATTTCATTACACACTGCCCTTTCCCCATCACTCAAGCAGCCATTTAGAGGAGTACTTTCACAAAACAGGCTAGGAAAGGAAATACAGTCATATAGCCAGTGGGGTCTAGCTGGCTGAGGAAGGGAGGCATGTGCTCAGATTCAGAGTACTGCTGGGCCTCTCTGCTCTACCAAGCTTCAGCAGAGCATGCTCACACTCACTTTCTCCCAGGGTTTTCTGCAGGAGGTCATGCTTGGCTTGTAACTTGGTGATCAGGTTCCTACCCTCCAAGTACTCCTTCATTTTCTGTAAGGGAAGAGGAGAAACAAGAGAACTTAGATTCCTGAAGAAACACAAGGCACACATGTCAACTGGACAATTTGCCTTTGAGAAGGCATTTGATTCCTGACTCTCTGACTCACTTTCTAGCAAGTCCATTTAAATTCTTTAAAAAAAAATCTTTCTCTCTTTGCTGATTTTCATGGTGGGTGCAAACCTACACAGTATTTTCCTATGAATTTCATGTTAGCCAGTATAAGAAAACTGTTTTCTAAGTAAAGTCCTTCACCTGTTTCCTTTAGTCCCAGTAAAGAAAGAGAATGGCAGGGAGAGTGGACAACCTTCCTGAGCCTCAGCTTCACTGGTGTGAAGACATGCATTTGCTATCTGCCCCTTAGGCTGATAGCCTGCTCCTCCAGGGAACATTTCATCACCATAGGAGTAGTGTCAATAGTAAACCTCAGCCACAGAGCACCCTTCTCCAAGTCAGACCCTAACAAATCTCATCTACCGAAAGTTGGGAGTTTCTGCATGCTCAGCTGGAGTGGCTGCCACCTATTATATGCATATACAAATTCCAAGCACAAGATGAGCTGTGCCATCACACCTGCAATAGTAGGCGAAGTACGATTGCTATGTTGCAGTTGCAGTTTTGACATCTCATCAGCTCTTGTCTGGTTTGTGAGAGACGATGCTTGACTGGATAATTCACAAAATCTATTATCATTCTTCCTACTCTACTTGAGTAATGGGAAGAAGGTAGCAGACTTGAAGAGATTAATGAAATTGCTCAGGATCAAAAAAGTGATGGAGTCCCCCACATCCCCACTGAAACATTCCATTTCCCAGGGAAGCTCCTTAAGAGAGGAAGCAAACAACACAAAATAGTCCCAAGAAGTTCCTGAGACTGAATAGATTTACTAGGCCCCTCTCTCCCAAGTATAAATAATACAGACTACTAAGTCACTATCAGACAAGCTAAGGGTCAAAGAAAACTCTCAAAACAAGTTCAGCTGCTTTAAAGAAGATAAGGACAGCTGGGCAGCCTGAAAAGAAGCAGAGGCCAGCCACACAGCCTGGAGGAGGCTCAGACTAACTAAGCCACCTAGAAAGGCCACTCTTCAACCTGTTGAGCTGCCTATACAGGCTATGTAGTGTGCCCCAGGTGTCTAGCTCTTGAGAGCTTTGGTGATGAAGATGTCTTTAAGTCATTTATGCTCCTGTAAATAACACTGCACCCATACTCCTACAGGTAACTTCAATAAAACTGACTGGACTTTGATGGTATCTGTATTATGGTCTGTCATGGGATCTCTATCTGGGGTGAGTAGAAGTGTGTGTTGTGTCTTCCTAGGAAAGTTTTTTTTTTAATCACACAATAGTATCCATACACGAAGTCTGACAGAATGGTATGTGCTCTGAAGCATTATCATAAAATGTCACACCTACTACATTACAGAGACAAAGAGAATCAGAACAAAATTTTATAGTAGTCATTATTTTTACATTAGTAGCAACCCAGGAGACACTAGACTAACTATTTTAGCACATAGTCTGTCTCTCCCTTACAATAATCCTATACATATACGAGGAAGATATTAGTAGTTCTTTATTAGAGATGAGAAGACAATTCTAGGAGAGGGAGGGTATAACCGCAGGCTAGTAAACGGTAATGCTAGGTGAGAGCATTTTTCCACTCTCCTCTACAATCATTCTCGAGACCCTGAGTCTGCCTTGGCCATTTCTGCTGCACTGGCTCATATGATGGTGTTTAACTCAGAAGCAAATGGTCTCCCAGAGTATGATCCACGTGTTACTAGAAAGACTTGGGTCTACGCCACCGAAGAAATGTTTTAATAATAATAATAGTTCTGTCTCTTACTGTGCACTAATTAAAAAAGAATTGTATTTCAAGCCTTTGACTTTTATGACCATTTCTAGTTCATAAATGATAAAGAAAAATGAAAAGTTCTGAGTTATTCTTACTTTATATTTTTCTATATAGTATGAACTTTTAAGTAAGAGCTTGCCCTCTCATTCCCATTTAAAAAGCAGGAAAACCTGCTTTTCTGGGAGATGGTCCCTGAGCCTCTTGTGCTTGCCGACGTGGCCCTATGGATAACCTGTAAATCCCCATGGCACCATTCTCATATAGCCCTATCACAGAAGGTTTACTCTGGTGTCTTTCTATCCAGAGACCATGTCATTGATTATCCCGACCATCCATGATGCTTAGTGCCACTCCTAGAAAATAGCAGGAACTTAATAAATATGAAGAATGAATAAATAAGTGAGCAATCTCATTCTCCTCTGAATAAACTGTTCCTTGCAATTACAAAACCAGTCCCTAAGGGTATCCCTACTCTAAATGAAACAAACCAGACAAATCCTCTGCTAAATCGTTTCTGTTGTCTTATTGAAGGCCCGTTCTCTGATCCTTTATGCCTTTCCATGAGAACATCTGCATGAAAACAGGCTCTCTTGTCACCCTCCTCTTCCCATCTGTTCCAGCTGTCAGCTCACTTACTGTCAGTGTTCCCCGGATGATATCCTAATCCCCATCCAATGCCTAATTGTGGGTTTGGAATCATACTTAGGACCCAGAGTGCAAAAGCCTCTAGGAAATATCCATTGCTAATAGTACAATCCCGAAAGGCCTATCTTTGGAAAGTTATCCCAGGAGTCTCAAAGGTTTCTTAATGAAGAAAATCCAAGAAGCTCCAACACAAGACCAAAATGTTCACAATACAGCCAACATTCTGAAAGGGAATGAATAAAAATTCCTTTATCCACTCATGTTTCTATTCTCAATTCCCAACCCTCCCCCACCCCAAGTTCATGTTTACAACTCACTAGGTAACTTCAGCTGTCACTTAGTGAACCATTAAAACAAATAACAATCTAATAAAGACGTATGATGTTACCTTTTCAGGTTTCATTAAATACTAAAGGATCAAACTGTATCAAGATATACTCTACATACCTAAAACAAGGTGGGTTTTGCATCTAGGTGGGAAAGGAAAGGAATCCCAGAGTCTGTAGACTACTATCTATCACTTCCTTATCTCACCTAGAAATCAGGACTGGGGATAAATAATCCTGCCTTTAACAGTGGAGGTGAGGTAGAAGGATTCAGTTGTTGCTGAACAAACAGAGCTGAGGTAGCTAAAGCCAAGGGAGGACTAAGTGGCTTTTTGGTACTTAGGCAGAATATCAAGATTATAATAATCAGACCACACACGCACACGCTCACGCATACATACTCACTTGCTCTCTATAATATACCAGATCACAGCTCTAAGTCTACTGGCTTGCCTAATGGACAAAGGACTGCCTTCTCTTCTATTGTCCTACCCAAATCTACCCCTAAGAATTCAGATAGTTTGGTTTTGCTATTTTATCAGCCAAGTTTTTAATCCTTCTTCATTTCACCTCCCATTTGAAAATGCCATACTTGGTGATGGAGAGTGAAGTTAAGAACACTTACTGTACTTACAGAGGACCTGGGTTCAGTTTCTAGCATCTACAAGGTGGCTCACAACTAGTTATGTACAGTTCCAGGGTTCCAATGCCCTCTGGCCTTTTGAAGGCACTTCATGAAGGCAAAAACTCACACAT
>NW_026067940.1:7441049-7467624 GCF_014885135.2 Alexandromys fortis | reverse complement strand
TAGGATGTTTGGTTTAAAAATAAATATTTAGGAGAAACTCTAGCTTTCTAAGGCTTTGATGATGCTTGGTCAACCAGAGAGGACTTCTACTCACAGCACAGAACTGGTAAAATAAAGATGATGTAACTATAAAATGGAGTTTTGTACAGCTATTGGAAAGGGATCTGTGTGTGATGTGGGACAAATCATTTTAGACTAACATGAATAATGTTCGAAATGTTATCAAAGTAAAGTGGAAGACAGTGAAAGTGGTACAATTCTGTTCATTACATTTACTTCATAACATCTCTCTTGCAGAGCTGAAGACGGAACTCAGTGTCATACATGCTAGGCAGGCACTCTTAACTACTAAGTCCCCATTTATTACAATTTCCAGTGTCATTTATTGTGTTAAGGGGCACTTGCTGATACATCATCGGTTGCCTATGCACACAAAATCTCCGAAAGGACAAAATAATCTAGTTTCACTCCATGGCAGACAGGAGGAAAAGTATGCATTGGGGTAAGGTAAGGCTCTACTTTCTCCTTAGTTTTCTTTGAAATAGCTGAGTCTTTTTATAATGCAACAAGAAAAAGAAGACGACACTGAGGGATGATGTACTACAGAAGATAAGTGACAAACACAAAGACAGGAGGTCAGAAAAGACTTCCCTTCTTATAATAAGGGAGCAGGGCACACAAGGAAAGCCCGTGACGAGCAGCTGACCTGAGTTCTGGGTTCGGCCACTGATGAAGGCCTTGTTTAAGCTATCATCCCCCTGTATTTGTTTGTCCATTTTTTCCAAAGCTTTCAAATGAAAAGATTGGGTTAGATAATATTTAAAAACTGCTTCAAGTTTAAAATTTTAGTTTTCTACAGACTTTGCTAGCAATTGACCTTTGTAAGGCATACTTCAATTTTCTAATTGATATCACATGGGCAAATTAATCTGATGACAGTTATAAGCAGTCAGAAAACTATCTCAAAAGCCTACATGGTCCCTAAAAACACTACCTAGGAGTCAAGCCGTAACGAGGGATCTCTTTACAACTTTCCAAAAGCAGGGAACTTCCAAATGTGCCTCTCTGATTTTTTTGCATGGCTTGACAAGCATAGACAGCCCCTCAGTTTATCTACTTCACAAACACCACCAAAAATGCTGCTATCAGAAGATAAATTACCTGACATATTTCAGATCTGGTCACGAAAATAATGAATTCATGCAAATTTGTTACTAGATAAACCAAAACTAATTTCTAATAGTCAAAGCAATGTGCACAATAATTTGACAAGGAGTACCATGGTCACCAAAGTCAGGAAATGGGCTACAGGACCCCACTGTATTGAGATAAAAGGGGAACAGTTAGGCAGGATTTTAGAGGCCATCAGTTTGAATAAAGTTATTTCTTTTTTAAAAAATTTCATTTTAATTATGTATCTTTGTGTGGACATGTGAGTGCTGGTGTCCATAGAGGCCAGGGAGGATCTAGAGTTATGGGCAGTTGTGAGCGCCTGGATGTGGTCTTCTCCAAGACCAGTGTGAGTTCTTAGAAGCGCTGAGGCATCTCATCAGCCTTCTTGTTTGGGACCAGATATCAACTTCTGAATATATATAGTACAGATTCATTTAAGTCAAAAAGTAATTCTGGCTGGGCGGTGGTGGTGCACAGCTTTGATCCCAGTACTCAGGAGGCAGAGACAGGCAGATCTCTGTGAGTTCAAGGCCAGCCTGGTCTACAGTGTTAGTCACAGCATCTTCCTCAATTGCTCTCTACTTTATTTTTTGAGGCAAGAACTCTCACTGAACCTGGAGTTCAACAATTCACTAGACTGGCTGGCTAGTAAGAGCCAGGGATCCATCTTCCTGTTTTTGTTCCCCAGCTAAGAAATTAGCTGGTTTCTTTTACATGAGTTCAAACTTAGGTCTTCATGCTTGTGTGGCATGCACTTTACAGACTAAGCTGTCCCCCTAGCTCCTAAGCTCCTAAAATTTTTCTTTTTTCCCCCCTCATTTTAGTTTTTCAAGACAGGGTTTCTTTGTGTAGCCCTGGCTGTCCTGGAACTTGCTCTGTAGACCAGGATGGCCTCAAACTCACAGAGATCTGCCTGCCTCTGCCTCCTGAGTGCTGAGATTAAAGCTGTGCACCACTACCAACTGGCATCCTCCAAATTTCTTGACTGGAGGAGTTGAATGGGGAAATGGTCAAATACATTGTATGTATGGAAATACAAATGCAAATACATGTATGGTATTCCCAGGTAATAAAAACTGAATTGAAAATATTTTTAATAATAAATTTAGTAATAATTTCTGGTCTCCTTCACAATCCTGTTTGACGTACTCATATTAAAAACCAAGCACAAAAGTCAGTTTGTGTGATGCTTCCCCTAGCACCATTCTCTGTTGCTGCTCACACATATTCATGCCTTTAAGAAACTGGTTAGAAATATATGAAGTCAAAATCAAAGTTCTCTCTGTATATGCCTAATCCTTCATTATCTTCTTTCTCTTATACTCTAAACATTCCAACTAGTGGCATAAAATCTAGGATATAGTAAATACATGGCAAATAACCAGTGAGTAATTTAAGAATGATTGATGAATGGATTAATAATGATGATGGTAAAATGAATAGCAGTTACTGAGCACCATGAACTAGGCAATGCGTCATTCTATCTCTCTGTATAGATTTGCATATGCTTAGAAAATATAATATGGGTCAGACACAGAGCTTAGTGGTGCAGCTGTTGCCTAGCAGATATGAAAGTTCCACCAAGAAACAAACAAAAGCCCCAAAACAACTAGAATATATAACCAAATGACTTAAACTTACAATACAATAAATACAAAGGTGCCTCCTTTTATAAATATAATTTTAAATACATGCTCATATGTATTTATTTTCTTCCTTTTCATTTAAGTTTTATATAATGACCATGTTTTAAAATGTTTTTGCAGTAAAATGTGTTATATGTTTTCAGTTTTAAAAATAAAATCACTTAAGCTTTTTATGTAACAAAAAATTCAGTTGTTTTAGAACAATACTCTTGAATAATACCCTTTCGAAAGTCTTCACTGGGATTTAAAACAACAAAACCACCAGAGATTTGCTGCTTAACTAATTGAACCAGACTTACAAAAACACCAATCAATCATATTAGTGCTCTTAAAGAAAAAAGGACAATGTTCAAAGAAAAATTAAGCAAATTGTCCTAGCTGGAAGAAAAACATAATTTGCTCCATGCTGAGTGTGCTTCACGACGGAAGGCAAGTGAGGCCCTCTCATTTGGCCAGGGTGCATTTTCAATGGCCATGCTTCTTCTTACAACTGCAAAGTCATTTTTTCCTTTCTTGGACTTTAAAAGATAAGGAAATAAATTTTAGTGCAAGCAATAGGTCCTACTTGGCAAGTTCAAGATAACTTAATTATTAAGAAGCAGCATAGAAGACCAGCTAGCAACCTTTCAAAGAACTATTAACACACACACACACACACACACACACACACACACACCTATCTAAAAGGAGACTTGAGAACAATGGGTAAAATATACTGCTTTAGAATTCTTGATAATTGCCAATATTGCAAAAAAGTCCTAATAATGAAAGTTATATGACTTTTAAATTAAGATACATATTGGCAAAGATATTTAAATATAGTTCTCAAAAACCAAGAAGCTAAGCCCATTGTTATGCTCTTCTGTGACTGCAAGGACTACTTTCAAATAAAAGCATACTATCTGGTTAAAGTTTACTTTCTTTTTCTTAGTAGTTAATTTAGGAGCACCCCTTTCTTTGAGGTCCCTGGTAGATATATACATTTTGTAAATGCATTTGCTTTAAGTGTAGAGATGGTGAGCAAGTATGCCAGATTTAAATCTGATGTATTCAAAGCTTGCTTTTTAGACAGTTGACAAAAACTCTTGATTTCCAAAGCTCCCTTAGGTGTCACAGTCTCTACTCACGTCCCTTTAAAGTGAATGAGTACCCTTACCGTGAAATAAAACTGCTCCGTCTCTTGCTGGTTAGCTCTCCTTTTAGCAATGCTGGGCTTGCTCATGAAAGTTTCTGAGACCGTTGATTTGACAGACTCCATAGAATTGCTGTACTGGAAGCAGTCAGACACATCAAAATCCTCAACAGTCACGATGTCTTGAATGGTCTGCAGGGTAGCCTCCATTGTTTTTTTCACCTATAATCATAATCACCAAAAATATCATGAGAGACAGTCTATAAAATAGCAGGTGATGCAACAACTAGGAAATGCTTGAGAGGAAGTATGCTTCTCAAGATGGGTAGGGAAGGACAGTTCCACTTCTCACTTGACAGTGCTGAGTGATGAACACCACAGGAACTCTGCTCCAGCATGCTGCTCTCTCCGGCAAACACCTGAACACCCTACTCCTTTTCTATGTACCTAACTCAGTTCTTTTATATAATGTTTACTTTTATCAAAAAGACATATTGTAAGTGTAAGGATGTTTTGCCAGTATGCGTGTATATGTCTTGCGGCTTGGTGCCTGTGGAGGCCAGAAGAGGATGTTGGAGCTGCAGGAATTAAAGTTATGGATGGTTATGACCCACCTTGCAGGTGCCTAGAAGCCAAGCCTGGGTCCTCTGCAAAAACATCCAGTGCTTTTAACCACTCAACCATCTCTCCAACCCCAAAGTTCACTTTTAAGATTTAATACTATTTTATTATAATAGAGATACAAAGAAAAAAAAACAAAATAATTACAAACCAATATGGCCATCATACCAGAACTAGCTAAAATATGCGATAAGTCTAGTCCTTCAGTGTTCCTAGAGTCCTTCAACCAATCAATGAATTTGTTTCCCTATTGGCAAACTAACTGATCCAAAACTATTCCTTCCTAGTAAAATTAAGACTTACGGATACACGGTAAGAAGCCATCTGCTCTCAACAAAAAGTTAGATTACTGATCAAATTGCCTTAAACTACTTATTAAAAGAAAATATGCTTTATTTAGAAAGAAAAAAGTCATCCTCTTTTAAGATATTAGAGATGTCTGAAGTGTCAAAGTCAATGGTTTCTTTTTGAAATGCTGGGGAAAGCCAGTCATGAGGGGGGTCATTTCAGAAATTTGATTTTGTTGGTACAGTGGCCAAGTGCTACTTTGATTAAATGTGTAGTGGAGAGGAGCATTTTGTAAAAGCTCAAAATAGAGCACAACCTTTGGCAATGTACGAACAACTTCCTGGATTTCAAGGGCAGGATGCAGCAGCGGGGAAAGCCCAACCTTCCATGTGGCCAGGAAATCTTTGCAATAGCCCGGACATTCTCTGCATGCTCCCTCCACCTGCCCCTGATGGACAGCCACAAGTAGTTCAACAAGCAAACAGTGGCTCTGAGCTGCTAGGAAGGAAACACACCTCTTCGTTCTCAATCTTCAAAGTGGATAAGCGAGACTGCAGTTGCTGGCATCTCTGCACCAGCTCACTCTGGACAGGCTGCTGGGCACAGAGCTGAGAGGCCTGTCAGAAAAAGCAACACAGGTCAGAAAGAGGACACAGGTTTTTTGAGGAATCCAGAGTTCTCACTATTGCTCATGAAAAGATTCACACTGTTTTGTATCCCAACTACTAGACAACTTGCAGTTTCTACATGCAAACAAAATCCAAAGACAATGTGTGTGAACTTCTAGAGCAAACAATACAGAAAGAAACAGGAAGGGAGATCTGTTTGGAAAGTCCCCATTTCTCTCTTTGGAATCGATAGGCAGGCAAGTGGTTGTCAGGGGTCTACAGTCTAGCAGGGTCTCCAGCTCTATGGAATTCTGAGGCGGCTAGAAAAAGAGTGCTGCAGGCAACCTCTGGTCCAGAAACCCAATGCTTTGGCATAATGAAGAGTTCTTGGCCAAAGGTCCAAGTAGTCACCTCTCTGGTGCTTCCCTCCTCCCACTTCACACACTAGAGTTAAAAAGCAGGAGAGAAGTGGTCCAGGAAGTTAACTTGCTGCTGTTGGAACTCAGTATGTTTATAAATCTGGGCCATGCACGAGAGCTTTGACTCAATGGGAAAGAGTTCATGTGAATATGGGACACGTTCATGGGCTATGCTAGAGGATTCCAGAGGGCATGAGATCAGATGGAACTTGATGTCCTCTAAATAGCTATCATTATAGCCTACTAGGTATGAGATCCCCTGCACTCCAAACCCCAGTGAATTACCAACCAACTTTATCTTCTGTGAAGGAACAGTTGACCCTTGATAAAGGTAAGGCTATGGCATGTGTAATCTAATCCCCTGGATGAGTGATGAGAGGCAGAAGACTGGGAGATGGAGGGTACAACGCCATGTAGAGGCAGTGTCCTTTAGCTCTTATCAGAAGAGAAACATCTGAATAGAATTGGGCTCCTTCACCCTCAGCAAAGAGTGAGTATATTCATATATTTGTAAACCATTCTCTTACTCAAAAAATAAAACTTCTCTTCAAGTGTTGGGGACCAGAAATAGACCTTTTTCTTCACTGGTATTTAAGATTCCAACTGATTTGACCTCTTCTTCAGCTGAGAGGCTGGCCCAAAATTTAGAGCTGATTTCACGACGGCTTTTGGATAAGCAGACATAATGGAGAAAAGCTTGGTGGCCAGTTGGGTTAGTGCCAAGAATGAAATTTCTGTCTCTGACTGTCTGATGTCACCAGTCAGGCATCCAGTGTCCCTCAGACCTCTGGGTGCACCAATTCCTAGTGCATCTGAGAGCAGCTGACATCAGCTCATGTGCTACGGCCCAAGAACACTGATATTGCCTATTTCAGAGCTTCCAGTTAAAATGCCACCTGAACTTTGGCCCTATTTTAAGGACTTCCAGGCAGCTCCTTCCTTCTGCCTCATACAACCCACAATAATTCAGAAAGACTGGCAGTGGGGCCCAAGGATGACTTTTCATTTCTAAGCCAAAATGTGAAATCTTGTGAAGTTTTAGCCCTTTTTCTGGTCAAGTCACTGATCAGTTGTACAATATACAGGGCAAAAGAATTAATTATCAGTTTTTAAAGTCACCCAGGCCTACCATGGGAGAATTAAGAGAAAAAATTATCTCCAAGCCTGTTTTGCTGAAGAGCAGCAAAGTTGCTGATGCATGCTTTGCCAGTGATCTTCAGCCAGGATGCAAGGTAATGCATTCCAGCTGTGCTTTAGAGTATGGAAATGTGGTTCTGACAGGGGAAGGAGGGGGCCTGAGTACCCATCATCTGGATTTCCCTTTATGGAGACAAGCTGTTTGGCTCAGAAAAGAACTCAGAGAACACCAGAAAATACACCAGTCCATTCAGTTAGTCCTAGGTTCCACTCATTTTGGGAAGGAATCTCAGTGGCAGCTAGAGAAGACAAATTTGAACAGAATTCAAGGCAGGTGAAAAATAGAACTTCCTGGAGGTTGGTAATATACCTCCCCCATCTGTTTAGATGCTGACATCTCCTCAGCCACAGCAATGCAAAACAAACTGTAAGAAGCTTGGTTTTCCCCAAGAAGAAAAGGAGAGAAACTACCTCACATTTTATATCTAAGACAGAGATGTCACTTCATCATGGCTTGTCTATGAGAGTTAATCGTCTGGAGATATATATATATATATATATATAATCACCATTGCTGTCAGGCTAGAGCAGGGTTTCCTAAAGAGTCCAGCTGCTAATCCCAAGGGAAGCACTGTGCATGGCAAGAGCACACTGCTGATTTGAGTGGCCTCTTCTTATCTAGTCCTCTAGGTCTCACTACTGTGGAAAACTGAGGAAGCTTTGAGTGAATTTGTAAAAAGTGGATGAAGTCCTGAATGAATGTGTATTGTTGGCATGTGCTTAGCCATGTCAAGGATCAATGCCTCAGACCCGTGAGAACAGCAAAGTCTTCCCCATGCTGGCTAGACTTTGTACTAGCAAAGCCTTCCTCTGGTCTGAGTGTGAATGTTGACAGTGTGTGCAAGAAAAAGTGTTTATGATCAATGATCAACTGATCAATGTGTGCAAAAGCTAACAATTGAAGCTTCCATATCTAGGATGGTCACAGCCTGAGATTGTTAACCTATTGATACCTACCAATATCAGCTAACTCCTCTTCTTGTGCTCTATATAATAAACATGCTGAGGTCCTGGTTTATTTTATAGTTGGATCCTCCATCAGAGTTATCACAACTTATGTGACTCTTGCTTTTCAGACCATGTATCTGTGCTTTTCTTCATTCCCTGGGCACTCCCCGTCAGGTTTCTGGTACACAGTTACTTGGGACTGTGGACTACCCTCTGGGAGACTATCCACTATACAGCTTCGGCCAGTCCACTTAGATGGAACATAAGTCTAGGCTCAGGGATAAGCACATCAGTCAAAATCAAAAGGATATACTGCAGGATCTGAAAGAATAGAGTGCAACTTACCTGACAGGAAGCCCCTCTCCTTTGGATGTGGTCTATATGTAATACAAACTATACATACATCTAGTACATTCAAGTCCCGTTGGGGAAATGTGCAGGACAGGGAAAGGTCTTACCATATCTCCCATGTGGGGCTGGAATTCAAATTTCATAGGGGGACAGAAAACATTGTTGTACATCTCCATGAGTCGCTGTTTGTCACTGGTGGCATCTAAGTTTTCTACTGCATTTTCGATAGCATCCAGACCCTCATGTTTCGATTGTTCCAGATTTAATTCAGCAGACAAGAAAGTGCGCAGGGCCCGGTTCAGGCTAGCATGGTAGCCTAGGTCACAACACTGCTGTGGGAAGGAGAAGGCAAATAAGTATATCTCAGCTATTCCAAGGCCTGACAGAAAGGGAAGAAGTCTCTGGGGGCAGATTTGACCATATCAAAGTGACTGACTGGCTGCAATAGGAAGGAAACTGATATGACTTCCAAGACCTGGGTAAGATTTCTTAGTTTTGGCCTTTTAGGTCAGAGGTTAGGCATACCATGTAGGGCACTGAGGTGGTTAGAAAGAAGATCTGTAAGAACCCAAGGACAAATGCTATTGCATAAACATAAGAATTGCCAAGAGTTAAAGAATTCGGTTCTATTTTCTGGTTTGTCTGGGGATGTCATGATGACAAATTTCAACAATAGTAATGCAGCCTGTCATGGCTCCTTGAGGGCTGTTATGGTTAGAAGCCACTACACAACAAGCTTGACAGGCCAATGCAGCACTAAGAAGTCAAAAGTTTAGAGTGGCTGCCTTAGTAGCAAATTCACATACACTCAACTCTAGGTAGGCATGGGAAGGAGGGAATGGAAGGTTGATGCGGTCATGACGTCAACGTTCAGTGCTCTGGGACAGGACTGAACTGAAGAAAGCTACACCAAAAAGTTCTAAAGTAAGTGGTACTGGGGAAATTCTAATGATGTTTCTGATTTTCAACAACAAAAATGAAAAGAAGAAAATGCTATGAAAGAGGCAACTGCAGGGGTTGGGGAATGTAGTCAACTGGAAAATGCTTTGTCTAGCATGCAAGAAGACTTAGGTTTGATCCCCAGCACTGCATAAACTGAGAGTGGCGGTATAGGCCTGTAACCTCAAACATTCAGGAGGGGAAAGCGGCAGAGATGGAACAGAAGTTCAAGGTCATCCTCAATTTTCAGTTACACAGTCAATTCAAAGCTAGTTTCTGTCTTTAAACAAACAACAAAAACCAGAGCTAGAGGGATAGCTCAATTACCAAAGTCCTTGTGGTACAAATAAGAGGATTTATGTTTGATCACAAACCTACATGAAAGAGCTGGAGAGGTATCTGTAATCTTAGCACTGATGAGCTAGCTGAAGAAAGCGGCTTGATGGTTAGCTGGCTAAGATGAACCTTTGAGAATTTGTCTCAAAAAACAAGGTCAGGGCTTGAGAGATGGTTGTGTAGTTAAGAGTGCTTACTTCTCTTACAAAAGACCTGAGTTTGGCTCCTAGTACTCATGTCTAAAGCTCATAAATGCGTGTAACTCCAGATTCAGGAGATCTAACACCCTCTTTTGGACTCACATGGGTACCTGTACTCATGTGCACATATTCATTACACACACCACCACCACCACCACCACCACCACCACCACCAACAACAACAACAACAACAACAACAACAACAACAACAAAATAATCAAAACCAGAACATGGTACACTGTGTTGAGAAAGAATAATACTTGATGTTATCCTCTGGCCCCTCTTATATGTGTATGAACCTTTACATATGTTAGCATACATACATACAAAGGAAAAAACCAAAATAGTAGAGGCAGAATCAAACAACCTTGGAAAAGCTACTCCTACCCCTAGACCTGTTTCCTTGACAGTCAGTGGTTTTCGAGCTATAGATCACAGCTCTGAAGTTCAGGGTCAGCACTCAGGTTACCTTTGAGAAGGGGAGAGGAGGGCTACTTAGTTGGCCTGGAGGCCTTTTTATCTTTATTTCAACTGAGACAGCTCTGATCCCGTTTCAGTTTAATAAACTGGGATTCTATGTGTGGTCTGGTTTGAAGAATAAGTTCTTAAGAAAAAAAACCTGAAAAATTGTTGGATTAAACATAATCATCAAGGCTCTTTTCAATGGCATTCTCTAACACTATGACAACATTCCCTACCCCTTCAGACCCAGAGATCTAAATTCCTTGGCCATCAATTATCACCTCTATTATTTACACAGCTTTGATGTCCAGATCCTGAGAGGAAATGTCAGAGAAAAATCACTGGATAGGGTAAGGCCATCTGCTTGATTGTAATTTCACTGCATCAATAAGCATCAAATTAATTTCCCTAGCATTTCCTTCTCATCATGATCACTTCAGGAACAGCCACTATTGGGGAAGAAAAAACATGTGACAGACCGCCTCCTTCCTGGCATCTGACAAGAATATCAGCAATGGAGCACACATCGAGCTGAGCACTGGTGCAGTGCCAACAGACTCTGGCAGGTGCTTGGCTTTAGCAGAGTAACAGCAGCGACAGCATAACTACAGCCAGAGGATGGGAAAACATTAAATTCAGTTGGAGGAAGAGCAAAAGGAATCTAGACAAAGGCGGCTGATTGGGAGACTGCACGTGCAGGGTCCCTTCCTCCTCTAGGAGATGCTGTTGAACTAATCAGGCCTTTGAACCTGTAAATCCTCTTGCCTAGCTCTCTGTAGTCCCTAGGATGAACTCTATACTTAATAGTGTAACACTGCCAACAGTGTGTGGTGGGGGACTAAGGGAAAATTAGGAGGAGATAGGGATATTTCTGGAAACTTCACTTTCTCCATTTTTACTATCTGTATCCTAATCCACACCTTATTTTACAACAGTATTGTTTGCTCAGTGTCATAAAATGTGACTTTATCATGCCCCCACTGAAGAACTTCAATCACTTATCCTTGCCTGCCTAAGGTAAATTCACCTTCAGTTTGTACATGTAAAGAATGCTTCTACCCACTAAAGATGTTCAAGTCTCAGACAGTCAACTAAGTGTTTTATACAGTCTTCATCTTAATCTTTATAACTACTCCCACTGAAGTCTGTATTATCTTAGCTTTCCATACAAGGGAAGACAAAAACTCAGTGAAGCAATATAACTTGACCAAAATTAAAATGGGAAAAAAAAAACAAAAAACAAAATCAAAACTGATGTGGCATTCCCCTCTGTAATGAGTATGTTTTATTACCATTGCTTAATAAAAAAGCTATCTGGCATATGGCAGGGCAGAATAAAGCCAGGTGGGAAATCTGAACAGAGATATGAAAGAGTCAAGGAGATGCCACTTAGCTGCCAAAGGAGTAACATGTCAGTACTGGTAAGCCACAGCCTAGTGGTAATACATAGATTAATAGAAATGAGTTAATTTAAGATGTAAGAGCTAGCTAGAAAGACACCTAAGCAATTGGCCAAACAGTTTTGTAATAAATATAGTTTTTGTGTGATTATTTGGGTCTGGGCAGTCGGAAAAGCAAGCATAGTCTCCGCTTACAAAATGGTACCAGTGTGGGGCACCTACATCCACACAAAAACTGAGAGAACTTGGGAAGGAAGTCTAGACACAAAAGAACACACTTAAGTCCGGCTTCTTAGTAGCAGCATTTTCTCGAATGGGCTCTGTTTACTGGCAGCGAGCAGAGGCACAGTTCCTTTAAGAGCAAGCTTCCTGACTCAGCATTAGCAACAAAAACTAAGCGGCTTCTTTATTAACCAATGGTAATAAAACATACCCATAGCATACAGAGGGGAATCCCACATCACAAAACTACAATGTGTGTAGTCTATCTACTCAACGTCACCTCTCTTTATGCCCACCTCAGCCTCTTCTGCCAAATTCCAGTGACAAACTGGACAAATAGGACAAAGTGTTAAAAAACATAGGCCTCTAACCTAGAAAGCAAGTTTATCCCTCTTGGCCGAAAATGGGGGTAATACCTGCTTTGTTGATGGTTGTGCGGCAAATGGATAATACATTTCACACATATGTTGGTACTGTGTGTACTCAAAACTAACACCAATCACCAGCATCCCCCCATCTATGGATTTCAGTTTCTAGTAGTTCTTTACCTGAAACGTTACCCTTTACTTTCGCCTTCTGGAAATAGACTCAACTTTTAAGATCCAAATTAAATTTGGCCCCTGGGAAGCCAGCCAGCCAGCCCTGCATTCCTGGTCCACTAACACCCAAATGCATTCATCCTCATATGACCCTAGTACACATTCTGAGGCCAGTCATTTCATATTACCCCAATCAGAATGCAGGTTTTTTTAGTATCTTTCTTTTGTTTACAATTTTTCCTATAAGGTCTTATTCATAGAAGACATTCAATAAAGCTGACTGACAGACAGCACAGGCAAAGACTCTAGCCTCTCAAGAGATCATCTAGATGGGCTGAGTACTGACCCACATGCTTTGCTGTCTATAATCTAAGACTTTCAGGGAGTTTTCCTATGCTGGGGCTCTGCCTCTGGATGACCATCCTTTAGCTTTTGCTTTTCTGTGCCAGTTAGTTAGGATCAAACTTAGAATGTGCCCTCTGGTTCTGTCATGCCCTCAGTTAGCCTAGGAAGTGTGGACAGAACGCTGACCATCTACATATTTATAGGGGTAAAACTAAGCCCTCGACAAAGAAGCCGTATCTGACAAGGCTGAGTAAATGAGATATAAATATTTCCCAGGATAATCCCAATGAGTAGAGAGAACACACAATTTTGTTTATACTGGAAACATAGCATGCTTTCCATTTTGATTTTGATGAGTCCCATGGCCATGCTAGGTTCCCTTGGCCTTTCTGTGTTACACAAGTGCAATAAAAATTCTCAGGAGAAATAAATTTTTTTTATAAAATTGAGTAACAGACCGTCCCAATCTGTGAACTTTAGTCCACAGTTCATTATCCCTTCATCAGCTGCTATTCTCCCTCAGAGAATCTAGAGAAGACCTAGAAAAGACAAATGAGTGTTCTATATCCCCCTTCAAGTTCATATGGAAGAGAAAAACAACGGCCTTCAATAAAACATCATAGTGGGAAAACCAAGTTCTTTCATGTCCAATTTGGGTGTATATGGATGGCATCACAGACTTTCTATCCAGGTACCTGGCCCTCACAACATTCAGCTACCCATGATGACAAAGCTGTGTACTTTTTATTTATGTTCAGTGCCTTAAGTACAGGTTGAGTTAAACTCGTAGAAAAAAGGTAGAATGGTGGCACATGACACGTGCGGCAATGGACTGGAATGACACAAATCCCATGTCTTGAAGCAACTTCTGGATACCATTGAGATCATGATGCCAACACACCCAGGTTCCTTACTCACTCTTGGTTTTTTTGCTACAGAACAGTTTGGGTACTTTTAATTGCACAGAACAGCATGAAAAGGAAAGAAACTATTGATAGATGCAAACAATGTGGATGGTGCTAAAAAAAAATCCTGGGTGGAAAAAAAAACTACATTCTGGAGCCAGCAAGATGGCTCAGAGGGTAGAGACTCTTGCTATACAAGCTTGATGACATGAGATCAATCCCTAGAGCCCATGTGTCCTGGTTTGTTTTAATCGTCTAGCTGATGTAACCTAAGTTATCTGGGAAGAGTCTTAACAAGAAATTATCTAGATCAACTTGGTCTACAGAGATGTCTGTGGAGGGCTGCTTTGAGTGTTAACTTATGGAAAAAGACCCAGCCTATATGGCAGGCAGGACCAATTCCCTCTATAGAGCTCCAAACTGTAAACGAGAGAAGAAAACTAACTGAAAGCAAGCAAGTAAGCAAACAGCAGGCAGGTGGCAGGCAGGTGCAGACAAGAACATTTATTATCTCGACTAAGGATGTTATATGACTAGCTATTTGAGTCCTGCCTTGACTTCCCCAAAATTATGAACTATAACTTGGGACTGTAACTAAATAAATGTTTTCTTCCTGAAGTTGCTTTTTGTTAAGGTATTTTATCAAAGCAACAGAAATGAAAAACGCCACATAAAGGTGGAAGTGGAAAGAGAAAAATGAATCCACAAAGTTGTCTCCTTGCCTCCACACATACACTGTGGTATGTACATCTTCACACTCAAATAATAAGCAAATAAAATAATATATTATATATATTATATTCTGTATAATCCTAGCTTTATGTCATTCTCCAACAGTTAACATTAACTTAGGGATGAAAGAGTTGGAACAGTGGTTGCCGTGAAGTTAAGAAAGAAGAACTTTTGAAGTAATGAGAATGTATCTTTCATATTGTCTGTCTCCTTGTTGTGAAATAGTCTCAGAGCCTAGACTGCCCTTAATGACCTTAATGCTTCCACCACCCAAGTGCTGAGATTCCAGGTGTGTACTGCCATGGTGGCTAATGGTACTTCTTGATAAAAAAAAAAAATACAGGTTACAAGAA
Organism: Alexandromys fortis; assembly: GCF_014885135.2. Classification (NCBI taxonomy): domain Eukaryota; kingdom Metazoa; phylum Chordata; class Mammalia; order Rodentia; family Cricetidae; genus Alexandromys; species Alexandromys fortis. Next base: position 7,452,808 of record NW_026067940.1, on the reverse strand, counting down.
TATGTAAATTTGTCAAAAACTCTTCAAACTGTAACAATCAAACCAAACAATCAACTTAGTTCATCATTAAATGTAAATTACACATGTAAAGAACATTAAAAAGATAAAATTAAAAAGCAAATCTTGACTTAGGAGACCATTTTTCCCACTTTAATGAACTATGTGCTAAGCTACATATTACTATTTAAGGTAAAGTAAGTCTTGATTCCTGTCCTTTTCTATCTAAAAAGAGACATACAGTGACCATCATTTTAACCTTAACCTCACAGTCACAGTAAGAAATGCATCACACACACATACATACATGCATGCATAAGCACACACACACACACAATCTAACATAAAAATTTCAAAAAAAGATCTTAAGACATATAATATTGTGATATGATCTGATATTTTCTACTCTAGTCTAGTTTAATCATTTAAAATAAGTTAAACGTACAAAAATGATTTTATTGCTCCCTTAAAGGATCATGGTTTGAGAAAACTAGAGTGTGTGACTGACTATGTCTTAGGTGAAAACAGTTACATTCTATTTATAACGTTGATGCTGAACACACCTTGCCAATAAATGAACTAAGTGATTATGGAGAATAGTAGTGGTATCGGCTTTTTGGGAAGCAGAGATAGGTTGATCTCTGTGAGTTGAAGGCCAGCCTGGTCTACAAAGCAAGTTCCAGGACAGTCAATGCTACTCAGAGAAACCCTGTCTCTATAAAACAAAACAAAAACAAAAAAATCCCCAAGAACAAAAATAGTAACCTTCGTTCTACAAAAATAAAATACCAAACAAAAAATAAAATAAGATACAGTCAAAATACAACCCAAACAAGAACAAATTTGCTCACGGCCTGGAATGCTGCCACCCTGGACTTGTTCACCACCCCTACACCCATGCCTGTCAAATAAACACTACAAAGGCTGTCTTCTTTTCCAACGCTCTTCAAATCACAACCTATCAAAGTTAGGCTCTCAGCGGGCTACTTTTTTATTTTGAGGGAAAAAAGTACAGAACAGTTTGCTTCTTATATGGTTTGTAAGACATCTGCCCATGCTTGATGAAGTGCCTACTTGTTACAAAGGTTGTAATTCATACAGCAAAAGCCTCTTTTCTCCTGAAGTAAGCAATTTATTGAAACTGGTACACATATCCTCTAGAGACAAAAGAAAGAGGACAACCCAGTAAAAGGGGTACAATACCCTGTCTGGTCTAATTTTTAAATCTTATTTATTTTACCAAATGTGGGGTAAACAGCAGAAAGTGAGCATAAAAAGTGACTGTCTTCCTCATGCTGAGAATGGGTCTCCACCAACAGTGAAGCAGAAGAATAAAAGGACTGGTTTAGGGTTTTGACCTCCACTGAAGGACAGTGTTCAGATTGGCATCAACAAGCAGAGAGAACAAAGGAGCCTGAACAGAGACCAAGGCTCCACTTTCCAGCTGAGACGATGATATCTAAGGCGTTAGGAGGCCAAAACCTGCTGATCAAAACTCCCTGCTGAAAGGAAAGCAGGCTGTATTTTAGAGACGTTCCCATCAACCCTGATATAGGGCAGATTTCAACTGTCCAGGTCTTTATTTTACTAGGGGTAGAGGAGTAGGAAATAGAGCAGAGTTCCAGAATAGTTGAGCAGCAAGCCTAAGATGTGCTAACTAATTATACAATAGTGAATCTGAGCCCAGATTCCCCACATGATGTAAAGCACAGCAGGTGTACTTATGAAGAAACCAAGGTCATGTGCAATTTGGACCAGAATCTTGCAAGCTCAGCTGCTGTTGCCAAGAACCTAAGGCAAACAGCAGGTCTCAGAACGGATACTGCTGGTGTCCTAAGACTGGACGGCTGATGCTCAATCTGCTGGCTCTAGACCCACTTTGGCGGTTGGAAGGAGGCATGAGAAAGGGTATGCTTATATAGTTTCATATAAAGCTTGCCCAGGAATTGGGCCAGACTGCAGTCTGCATGTGAGAGACATTTTAGGACACAGAGATTGAGCAGAAGCAATAAGAAACCAAAGCAAAGACTAACCCAGGAGGTCAAAGACAAATGGTTGCCTACAAAACATACATGCAAACTAATCCTCTTCTCTCTCTCTTTCATTTTTGCGGCACATCTCAAAAGAGAACAGGGCAGAGTATCAGTAGCATCTGGATGTTTTCTAGACAGGGCACTAATCTGCAGCACAGCGCAAACCCATAACCTTGGGCAAGCATGTCTCTTAACTCTCTGGATGACAGATTAAGACAGTAAGGGTGATGTGACAATGAGATGGGAAAACACCAGGAAACAGGAGTGGATATGTAACTATAAGCATGGCATTTTAACTCCTCTTGTTGCTGCTTTCCACAAGCTTCTGACAGTCTGATGTAAGAGACTAGTTTTTGATAAACAGAAGAGCACAGCAGTCATGAACATGGGTTTAGGAATCAGAATTTGGTTTCAATTTTGTCCCATCCTTTTACTAACTCTGGATAAATCACTAAACTCTCTGGGTGTCAGTCAATAGCTACAGATGGTTGCTTTTCTCTCACGAATGCTGTGCGGCATGAAAATAGCAGTGTGAAGCTCATCCTGCCTCGTTTCAGAAATGTAGTCACTAGTTCCCTCTTTCTGTGTTTAGCCATCTCAGCCTTTTTGAGAACAATTTGAAGATGGTGGCATGATCCGCTGTGTAAAGGTGATGCGCTTACATCAGACATCCAGATGCTCCCACCCCAGCTTTAGTACTTACATCAATAATATCAGACAGGTCATGGATGTAGTACTTGAAGACAGAAGCATTGGTTGCCTCCAAAGCCAGTAAGTACTCATTCCGGGCTTTAATGGCTTTCAGCTTATTCTCTGTGTACTTGGCTTGTCGCTGAAAAGAAAACATACGTTCACTTTTAGGTTTTTTTTAATTAAAAAAATTAAAAATGTTTACTTATTTCATGTGAAGTGGTGTGTGTGTGTGTGTGTGTGTGTTTAAATGCATACAGGCCTTTGTGTTTTTATGGAAATTGGAGGGCAACTTGTAGGAGCCATCTCTTTCCTATCCTGTGGGTTCCTGGGATTGAACTTGGGTTGTCAGGCTTAGTGAAAAATGCACTTACCTGATGAGCCATCTTGCTGACCCATTTTTAAAAAGAGGTTGAAAACGTTATGTGAGAGATGAAGGACAGGACATCAAGAGCCTCCACTTGCTGCTACTCCCTGTGTACATCTGCTTTAAGCTGAACTCTAAGTCTGACTAATGAGATGAATGTGGTTTGAGTCTATCTTCACATACTATTCTCCATCCTTGCTGTCATCCTGGAGAGGGTACCTTCTACTTCTCCCCCTGAACACTGGTATCTAAACCGAAACACAAGCACCACAGTCTCCCCTGTTTCTCAAAGCAATAAGACATTTCACCTGATTTGGAAAATGAGCTGAGAAAAGTGACTACTGATTCCTGTCAATATACTTGAAGGTAAAGTCTGGGAGTTCATATGCTTAGGTTTTTCCAATAGCCAGGACTCATGGCAAGACACAGAAGGACTCTGGTCAGTAGGCACTAAAGGAACCCAGAGCTACTTTGTTTAGCTCTTCATGATACCTACTTGAAAATTACTACCAATCTTGCCTTCTGGGCACCCCTTTCTGTCTCTACAGTTGCCAGAGCACATATACCTTCTCCTTCATCTTCTCAATCTTCTTCACCGAGCTCCTTCGGACATGTTTATCCTCAATGCGGACATTGGCAGTGGAATCAGGGGAGCGTGGAGTTTGCCGGTCCTCTTGCTTCACTGATTTACCAATTTGCTTCTCTTCTTGTTTCTCTGCTTCCTTTAGTTTGCTCTGAGCACTGATACTGTCGGCATTGTACATGTGATATGTTTTCATGACCTGCAAGACATTTCCCACCCAGAGGTCAAGCCAATGGCGTCAACTCTATTTTACAGACTAATAGACTCAGCCAGACCTATCCTATATGAAGCAATATTCACATTCTTCTATGGGGAAAATCCAGAAATGTCTGGTTCAGCACATGTATATTAAGGACTACATGTAAGTTTAGACTATGCTATTACAATGATTTCATATTAATTTTATCATTTTTTACTTTTATTCATCATTATCTGTAAGCATGACCTTTATATTGGCTCAGTAATTTCTATTGCTAAGTCACCTTATAATGCTAAGTAAAACAAGAAATAAGAACACCTCAAAAGGCAACATGACCAAAGGTGTAGTCTATATTTTTATAACTTTCAAATAGAAAGCAAGGAAGAAGAAAATGTTTCAAAAGTTCTGGTCTGCTTTATCTCCATTACACACTTGCTCTCACAGAAATACATCAATAGCAACTGCTACTTGCTGAGCAGTTAATATATTTTTGGCTTTGTACCAAGTGACCCCCCATGTCCCACCCTGTTAGTTTCATTCATGTAACAATCCTACACCCCAGACAATGTCCAGTGAAGGCTGTAGACTGTACAATTCAGGTAAGAGGCAGGAAAGAAGAAATTTCATATACGTGTAACTGGGATTGGCCACAAGCACAAAGTTATATAAAAGGAAGGCCATAGGGCCAGGTGTGGTGGCACATGTCTTTAATTCCTGCACTCCAGAAGTAGTACAGAAAGATTTCAGTCAGTTCAAGCCAGCCTAGTCCACATAGCAAGCTCCAGGACAGCCAACACTATACACAGAAACCTTGCCTTAAAAAAAATGGAGGGTGAAGGAGGATGTAATTTTCAAATTTTCCAAAAGAGCTATTGTCCAGGAGTTAAATATGATTTTTTAGCAAGAAGGCCAGGAAGATTGAATCTCAGGTAATTTTCAGTGCTCCCAAATATATTACTTCTAGTCACACAGGGGCTGACCCTACTCTGCATGAAATTTCTGTTTCCACACAGGCAGCTTCCAAATTAAAACACTTGATAACAAATCGAGCAATTGGAAATTCTTGAGTGCTGAAACTTTGATGCCATGAAGTTTATTTGAAGAGGAGAAATAGAAAGTCTAGGAGTAGGGTGTACTCTTGTGTGGCTGACAACAGAAACTCACTACTCAATATTTGCAATAATCTCTAGCATTCAGTGCACACTGTTTACCAGCAGTTTTATGTGTGCCACTTGACTTAATCCTCATGATAACGCTATGAAAGACATGTTGGTATATCTACTTTTAATGATTAAGGAAGTAGGTCTCAATGACATTACCTACGGCACCCAAAGTCTTACAACTAGTAAATGGCAGTCAGAATTCAAACCTAGGTCTGTCTAACTCCAAAGTCCACATCTTACCTACTAAGTGACAGCCTTTTGCATAGAAATGAAGCTGAACTAGCTGGGAGGCAAGACAAAGGACAGCTGAGGAAATTCCAAAGGGAGAACTGCTCAACTGAGAGCAGTGCCTCAATCAGGGGCTGCGTAGACCCCAGGGAACAACTGGCAATGTCTGGAAATATTTTTGACTTTAGAAACTTAGAGGTTGCTAGTAGCTAGAGACAGGATACATGGAGAGTCCATAAAGTGTCTGTTTTAGAATGTCAGTGGTGCTGAGGCTGGGGAAAGATGGGACCTTGTGGATGTACTTAGGATCACATGGAGATGCAATAAGGAATAACAAAGAGGTGCAATGCAGTCTCAATTATGTCTCATTTTAGATACAGAGTAATTTAAATATTCACCTTACTCCAAACTGACATTTCCTGGAAGCTCTACTCTGCCTATACTCTGAATACCAACAACCAATGGAATTAAAGAGGCTTTTCTTGGAAGGATCTGACTAGATCACAACTTTTCCTGTTAGGAGGTAAGAAAGGCATCTGCTTTCCTGGCTGAGGAAGGACAGATGAGGAGCTTTTTCCTTTTTTCACTTGAATGTAATTAAGGAATTTAATCACTAGAGTAAAGCATTATAACAGTAGTTTGTGTGTTGGTGGTGGGTGGTTTCGAGAAAGAAACTCTTTGTAGGCCTGGCTGTCCTGGAATTCATTTTGCAGACCAGGCTGGCCTCAAACTCACAGAAATCCACCTTCTTCTGCCTTCCAAGTTCCGGGATTAAATGCATGTACCACCAATGCCCAGTGTTAAAAGTAATTTTTAAAATATTGAATTTTTATTTTATGAAGTACAGGATAAGGAGGAAACATGGCAAATGAACATGAGAGATCAGAACACTCAAAGAATTCTCGTACCAGATAACAATGAATAAAACACCAGCTTATATTGTTCTTTGCCCTCAAAGAATGTAAAGAAACCTCTCATTGAAAGAAAATAAAACATTATCCAAGCTAAGAAACTGAATTCTCAAAGATAGCATGACTTTTTTCTTTGCTTTCTCTTCCATAGTTGGGAAATGTCATATAAAATGCCTCACTTTAAAATACGAGCAGGCAGCCTAGTGTGTTGGCATATGCCTTTAGTCTCAGCATTCGGTAGGCAGAGGCAGTGGATCCCTGGCCTCAAGCCTGGTCTACAGAGAGAGTTCCTGAACAGCCAGGGCTACATAGAGAAACTCTGTCTCTAAAGCACCCCACCACCACCACCACCACCACACACACACACACAAGTTCCTAATGTTTTCTAGGATAAGCAAGATCAAGATAGGCAATTTGCAGGAAACACAGTATTAGAGAGAAAAAAAAGGGCTGAAAAGTTTATCAATAAGAGCCCCAGAGAGATGAATGAGAATGGAAAAGATACAGCACCATAAATTAAGTCCTCAGTCAGTGAAGGGAGTTAGGGAGAATATAGGGTGAAAAACTGAAGAGTTCTTGGCAACTGGCAATTAAGATTTAATTCCTGTACTTCTCCAAGGAGCTTGACCAGATCTGTAAAGGCATTACCTCATTTTGCTTGCTGCTTCCTCTCTCTCCCAACATGAAAATGAAACGCCTTGAATTTAGCACTCTCTCTTGTCTTTGTGTCCCTAGAGCCTAATGATAGGGTCAAACAGACAAACAGTATCTGGGGACTACTAGCTGACAATGTTTCAAGGGAACAGGTGCTGACTTTCAATTTAAAGCAGCTCTTCAACCAGCTGCTGCACCAAGTCAAGGAGACGTACTCAGGGATTCAGGGATAGTACATAAGCCTAACACCTCTGGAGTAAAGACAGTCCCGCTATCTCTTCTCTTCTCCTCTCCCTCCCCTCGTTAGCATTTCCTTGGCTCTTCATAGCCAATCCATATGGCTTCCCTGCCTCCATATACACTCTTTCCTGTGGGGCCTTCATGGGATTTTCCAGACACAGCCTTTCTGTACAGTTGAGGCAGACAATCCCAGAGTTCTTTGGGAAACACTGAGCTCTGACTTCAAAGGCATTCCTACAACATCAGAAAGAAAATGAAAACCATTTTACCGTGGCTTACAAGCTAGCCAGCTCATTGTGATGGAGGGGGGGGGGGATAACGGACCAGCATACATATGCACAAGAATCACTGGGACTGCTCTCTGAAGAACAGCTGTGGGAAAACTCCCCCTGGCACCAAATGCTAAGTCAGGGAAATCAAAGCCCCTTCAAACAGAAGAGGAAGGTGCAGGGGAACAGCTGGCTACTTGGTTGGGTTCTTAATCTCTTGTTCAGAGGCATCTTTATTTAGAACTACCTGGGCTCTACCCCTTGGGTCAACAAGGTTTGAAAGCACTTAGATTATCAACCTTTGAGCAACTGGTCCCCTCAGATGAGTATTCAGGGGTGTTAGGGCAGCTGCAAGAAGAGCACTGAGAAAAAGAGAGGGTTTCTTAATAACTGGATCTCTTTTCCAGTGACACATGAGTCACAAATAATTTCTGTTGTTGACATGATCAGTGAAAGCAGAGAGCTTTCTTACACAGAGCAAATAAGGGAAATGCTCTTGGAAGAAACTCTCCCTGTTCTTTTCCTAACACCTAAAAAGTTTATGTAAAGCAAATAGCTTTCCAAAGCCAGCATGCAGTAGTATCAACTTCCTACTTGAGGAAACCGCTATCTCATGCAGGGTGACTAACATCCTGCTTTCCTCAAGACTACCAATTCAGCACTAAAAATACGTCCCAGGAAACTGTGTAGCTCTGGCTGGCCTGGAACTCACTGTGTAGATAGATCAGTTTAACCTCGAACTCAACAGATCCACCTGCCTCTGCTTCTCAAATGCTGAATGATAGTTGTCTGACCACATCTGATTCTCTCTTATGAGCACGAGGCTAACAAGCAAAAGGGGATGGACAGTCACCCTAATCTCAGGCCTTTTTTCAGATCAGCCCTAAACTAATCTTATCCTACATAAGCAACAATTCTTAATTCCATCCTGCAACTTTTCTAGTGACCTGTACAGAATCTTCAAGCTCACTTGACTCTTAACTATAGTTTGATATTTTGGAAGTATGAATTCCTTGATCACTGACAGCCACATGGCATGCAGGTATCAGAATATGGTGTTTGCTGCTGCTTCTGGGCAAGAGTAGGATGGAAAACCCACAATCTTCACATCAACTCTCATCATCATGCTGACTTTTGCAGTGGGCGGTATCCCTCTACATGTATGCAGCTCATAGTCTGGACAGGAGAGAACCTTGGGGGTCTAAGTTAGTGGTCTATAGCCAGCACGCCCAGGTTTCTCAGTCTTGATACTATTGACATTTGGAGCTGGATAATTATTGTGGTAAACTGTTCTGTACATTGTAGGATGTTAGCAACATACTTGACCCCTACTTTTTAGATGTTACTAGGCTATCAACCCTTCAGATGTGACAACTGAAAACATCAGCAGACATCACTACACATTCCATTTTGTGGGGGTGGGGGAGAGGCGATCACTCTGCTTAAGACTCATTGTACCAGACTGTTTGGCCCTCTCTGGAACTTCTTGGTGTCCTCTTCTATTTTTCTCTTTTTATTTAGAGGTAAATATCTAAGTCCTATTTGGGACTTAGACAAATGACAAGTATACCAATTCACGGAAAAGCAGGGGGGAGCACACTCACTAAATCTGCATGTGAATGCCAATGAGAAGGCCTTATGCTCTGTATTAACTGAAGGCACATGGTGGTCACAAAAGCAACTAGCCAATATTGATCTGCAGACTAATCGTAGAAGTCTTAACTGACTAGGTAGAGGCCTAATGACCTGAGTTTGATACCCAGATCCCACAAGGTGGCAGGAGAGAATCAACTTCCAAGAATGGTCCCTAATGCACACACAAAACATCTTTTAAAAATAAGTAAGTAGGGAGTGGGGTAAGGTCTCCCAGCTTGTCCTTTATCAGACAAACCAGCAAGCTCCACAGTTTTCTTTCTCATTCCAGCACAATTTATACACTATGACTTGCTTTTTAAATCAAAGCTTATGAAGTGATCTACAACACCGGGTAAACTAAGTTAGTTCTTCCTCCGCTGCCTCACTGCAAACGTAGTATGCTGGGTCTGAGCTGGTCTGAGGTTTGCTGCTTGACTCCTGAGCAACAGCAGCAAATAGCAAAGGCCCAAGAAGCTTTGTATTGGGAAAGGAAAAGGAGTCCTATAATAACTTGTCACTTGTCCTAGAGAATTCTCTAGGGAAGCAAGTCTCAGCTCTTCTTGGTACCTTTGAGATGCTCTAAATATAAAGAGAATTACAGCAATGAAAAGATAAGGTTCAGGAAATTCATTCAGTTTGAAAATGGCTCACAATGTCATGCTTCTATTTTTAAAAAGTATTAACTTCATTTGAGAGAAATGAAAACTTGGGGTACAAAAGGTACCAGCTATTATTTGGTTTCAGAGTATAAGAGTCACAGAGTAGAAATTCAAAACAATTGGAGCATCACTGGAGGCAAATAAGATGACCACTCTGCTCTATTTACCAACAGTTGCCATGACATAATGGCCACACCTAGGCTTTTGGAACAAGAATGTGGAATTCTCTGATCTCAAATGCTTGTGACGCATGTTACCACTGCCTGCCCATCCTGTGAAGGAAGGGGGTGAAGCAAGGAAGGGGTAAGAGGGAGTGAGGCAGAAGCAAACAGAAAATCATTTTCACCTTCCAAAAGAGTAGGGCAACTCTGGAAAATTAGACGCAGTGTTGATACAATCAAACTTTGGAAAGGGTCTATAAAAGCTTCAAGTTGTACAACTGAAGCATTCCTTTTATGACAACAGGAACTTCCTTGGTGGGTGCATGTTTTCAATATAACTAATAAAACATAACTGAGACAAAATAACCACCAGCCTTCCTGGGGAACATAGCATATATCTGCCTATGAGACTGCAGTCTGAGAGAGTTTGAAGTAGACTCGCTGTTTCTTCCAAGTCCATAGCTTACCTCTCTGCTGTGTTTTTGCAATACTTTCTTGGCCTGAAACAGTACTTCACATTGCAGACGTTAGGAATCTGTGCTTCCCTTTACAGAATCTTCTCTAACTCAAACCACAATGAATATAAGATCTGATGCATAACTTAAGACTATACATGTTTTCCAACAAGAAGTAGTGCAATGTAGGTTACATTCTTTGCCATGAAGTTTGGGGTTCCTAGCTTGTTGGTAAGGGTGACAGCTGTGCTGGTAACCTAGCCCTTCACTGCTCTCTTTCAGTGGTGCCCCAGATGAAGTCACAATAAGATTGCACAACTGGAAAAAATATTTTTGGCTCATTTGGTTTAGAAAAAAATTGAGTGTGGAAAAATATATGGGTGGGGTCACCCCCAATAGGGAATGTGCACTGTCCTCAGCCTCAACTGAGTTCTGTTGTTGACATTATTATGGCTGCAAACTTTCAAATGCTGCTTCTCTCTATGATCACAAAGCCAGGCAGCCGATCTGATTTACCGAATAAAGCTCGTTCAGGACCTTCATCAAATCATCTTGGAGCTGCTGGCCAACTTCTTTACTCTGTAAAGAAAAGAGGAAGGAAGGTTAATTGAAAAACAGAAGGAGATGGGAGGTGCAGCAAAGGCAAGAGCAGCACAGCCTCTGCAAATGACACAGACTCAATTACAGCCCATTATTTAACCTAGCAAATCAGATAACCAATTATGGTCAGATTACTCAAAGAGTTTTAATGAAATGAAACGAGCCCTTTCTATAGCCCAGTAAAGGTAATCGTGTAGAGGGAAAATGGGTTATAGCCTTTGACTTTTCAATTGGTCCCAAAAGGAGGCCTGAGAGCCACATCCTCCCTAGCAACTGTGGTTAGGTAGACAATGCTTTCTCAGATATTTGCAGGCAAACACTCCATTGGATTATTACTAAGGAAATTATGATGTACACTATGATGAGACAAAGAAAAGGATATAAATATTCAGAGACTCCAAAAGACCTTAAACTCAATAGAAAACTCCAAGCAGGAAGATACTGTACTTCTAACCTGACAGCACACAAACCGCAGCAAGCTAGGATCCACAGGATTGGCTTGCACATTCCTTCTCCATAGAAGGAAAAACCACCTAAAATTGAGTGCATTTGTTTTTCCTGGCACACATGTTAAGGGTCATCCGATTCTTACTTGCTTCATTTCTTTCCCAAATTCCCAAGGCAGTAGTTTTTTTTTTTAAATTTATTTATTAAAGATTTCTGTCTCTTCCCCACCTCCGCCTCCCCTTTCCCTCCCCCTCCCCTACCCAAGTCCCCCTCCTTTGTCAGCCCAAAGAGCAATCAGGGTTCCCTGCCCTGTGGGAAGTCCAAGTACCACCCACCTCCATCCAGGTCTAGTAAGGTGAGCATCCAAACTGCCTAGGCTCCGACAAAGCCAATACGTGCAGTAGGATCAAAAACCCATTGCCATTGTTCTTGAGGTCTCAGTAGTCCTCATTGTCCGCTATGTTCAGC
>NW_026067940.1:7396548-7440773 GCF_014885135.2 Alexandromys fortis | reverse complement strand
TTTAGCTTCTCTAAGAACCCGAATTGTAGGCTCAATGTCCTTTATTTATGGCTAGAAACCAAATATGAGTGAGAACATCCCATGTTCCTCTTTTTGGGTCTGGCTTACCTCACTCAGGGTAGTGTTTTCTATTTCCATCCATTTGCCTGCAAACTTCAAGAAGTCCTTGTTTTTTACTGCTGAGTAGTACTCTAATATGTATATATTCCATACTTTCTTCATCCATTCTTCCATTGAAAGGCAGTAGTTTTTCAACAACAACTTCTTGCAACATTTAGTTAATACTACCTGACTCTATAATATATGTTGAGGAGAGTCTTACTGGCTAATTCTGAGCAGCAGTAGCTCTCTGATACTTGCTGCTGCCCACCCTAGGTTGGCATCTAACCACACAGAATAGTAGGAACAAAAGAATGAGGAAGCAGGAAAGAAATGTGTCTTCTATTCTGAATGTTAGAAGTCAAGCCTAAGAAGGCAGAGAATAAAAACAATTGGTACTGCCAAGGTACTGTCCTTCAGATAACTACAACACTCAAGCACACTTCTAAATTTTTACTTATTCATACTGAGAATTGAACCTGAGGTCTCATGAACGCCAGGCCAGGACTCTACCACTGGGCTGGATCTTCAACCCCTACATGACACTCTCCATAGCTCATTTTCTGGGCATGGGATGAGTCCTTTCATTCATACTGCTTCTTTCAATGTGTGTGTACTGTGTGCATACGCATGTCCCCACACCCCACCGCAGGGCACACTGGGGACAGAGAAATCTTGCATGAGTCAGCTATCTCCAACATGGAGTTTCTGGGCATCAAGCTCGGGTTGCCGGGTTTGTTAGCAAGTGTCTTTATCCACTGAATTATCTTGCCATCCCAAGCCTGAACATTTTAAAAACTCTTTTACCACTTTACTATTGAGGTGGTCTTTGCTCTTCTTTTTCCTATTAGGGTATTCATTATGGACTATAACACAGGTGTGACTTCTATCATTAATAGCTCTATGTTTTGTACTTGATAATTTTAAAAACAAGCTGGAAGGACCCTAAAATTAACAAATATAAAAGTTGCTGCTAGTCTTAGCTTTCCTATCATCTGATATATTTGTTATATTACTGTTTTGACAAAATACCTCTCAAGAAGCAATTTAAGGAAGGCATGGTTTATTGTGGCTTATAGTTCAAGAGGATACATTCCATCTTGGTGGGGAAGGCATGGTAGCAGGAATGGAGAAGCTGGCAAGTCAGGAAGCAGAGAATGATCAATCTGTGAAGATGGGTTATAAAACTTCAAGGTCTGATACCCATGACCCACTTCTTCTAGGAAGCTTCCAACTCCTAAAGGCTCCATAACCTTCCCAAATCTTCCTATCTGGAGGACAAACTCATGAGCCTATGAAGAACATTTCATATTCAAACCACAGCATTTGCTATAATTTATCTGCTCCGGGCTTAATTTCTCTTCTGTAAAATGAAAGTCTTTCTTACTATAAGATCTGGAACTTAAAAACAACTGGAGAAAAACACAGGGAAGATATTTTAAGATATAGCATTTGCAAGTACTTTCTGAAAAGAACTCCACTAGCACAGGAAATAATCTTAAAAACTGAGAAAGTTTTTAAGGCAGTGGTGGCGCACGCCTTTAATACCAGCACTTGGGAGGCAGAGGCAGGCAGATCTCTGTGAGTTCAAAGCCAGCCTGGTCTACAAGAGCTAGTTCCAGGATAGGAACCAAAAGCTACGGAGAAACCCTGTCTCGGGAAAAAAAAAAAAACCCTGAGAAAATGGATTACATCAAATTAAAAAAGCATTTTGTATAGCAAAGGAATCAACCACCAGAGTAAAGAGAGCCTACATCATGGGAGAAAAGTCTTTTCCAAGTATGCATCTGGCTATCTAGAATCCACAAATACCTTAAAAAATTAAACACCCAGATAAGTGATGTTCCGTTTCAAACCCAAGACAAATGCCTCAGGTGCCTATTTAACACACCCCAAAGCCCAAATCATCTAACCAATAAATGGGCTAGTGAACTGAACAGGTATTTCCTAAAGGAAGAAATTCAAGTGGCTAGTAAATAAATATTTAAAAAAAAATTCAAGATTTCAAAAAAATATTCAGAGAAATGCAAATTAAATTGCTTTTAGATTTCATCACACTCCAATAAGAATGGTGTCATAAGACAACAGTAACAGCAAATGCTGGGTTCTCAAAAACTGAAACAGAGCTCAATGGCCCAGCTATACCAATCTTGGGAATATACCTGAAGGACTATAAGTAAACGTACCAGAGACACATGTATACATGTTTATTGTCGCACTATTTATAATAGACAGAAAATGGAACTATCCTAGATATCCATCAACACATGAATAGGGAAATAAAATATGCATATACACAAGAAAATTTATGTAGTCATAAAGAAAAGTTAAGTCATGACTTTTGAAAGAAAATGGATGTAACTGGAAACTACATGAAGTGAAATAAGTCAGACTCAGAAAAGTAAATACCACAGTTGTTCTCTCACAAAGAATCCTGATTTAAAATTGCCTGTGCAGGCCATGAAACTAGAAAGAATAATATGAAAGGGGAGGAAAAGACTTTAAGAGAGCTGGGAAATAGAGTAATGGAATACATGTAATAAGAAAGCAGAAGTTGGTGTCAACTGGAGGAAGAAAGGGAAACAGCTGGAGGGAGGAACATAGGAAGAATTCAGAGGGAGGGAAACAAGTGAGAGCAAAATATAATGACATATATGTGTTAAGGTGCCAGCAAAAGCCAGGCAGTGGTGGTGCACGCCTTTAATCTCAGCACTCAGAAGGCAGAGGCAGGTGGCTGGCTCTCTATGAGTTTGAGGCCAGTCTGATCTACAGAGTGAGTTCTAAGACAGCCAATGCCACCCAGAAAAAACAAAAAGTGGGGGGGGGCAGAATGAAACTCATTACTTTATACACTAACCTAAAATATTAATTAAAAATTAAGACCTTTACCAAATGTCCTAGTTTGGTTTCTCTGATTCTATGATAAAACATTGATCAACATTAGCTTAGGGGGAGGAAGGGTTAATTTGGCTTCTATAACCCAATGTCCACTATTGAGGGAAGCCAGGGCAGGAGCTAAAGCAGGAACTGAAGAGGACCATGGAGGAAAGCTGCTTACTGGTTTAGCTTCCAGGCCCACCTGCCTAGAAATGGTACTGCCCACAGGGAGCTAAGCCCTCCTACTTCAATGAGCAATTTAAAAATGTCTCACAGATATGCCACAAGACAATCTGATGGGGGTAATTCTTCAACTGAGGCTTCCTCTTCCCAGCTGACTCTAGGATTGTGTCAAACTGACAGATGAAGCTCACTATGACACCAACCTCTACCATTCTATGGTTCTACACGATGTTTTATTGTAAGAAACATTAAGTATTAGTCTTTTTTTTGTCAAATACATAAAACTTTTGCTTACAACAACGAGTTCAAATCTCCTCCACCTTGTAAGACTTTTATATAAAGGCTTTAATCACCCACCTAGTAAAACGGATTCATACAAAGGCTCCCCTGTATTCTTGGATCTTATGTGGCTGGCCCCTTTCTTATTTCCTTTGTGCTGATTCTTATAAAGCTAGCCAGTGGTGAAAGACTGAAGTGGGGGGGGGGGGCTATCCCATGGAAAAGACAGCCACCACTTGCTTTAGAATAAAAATCAAGAATATTTCTTGGCCTTGTGTGCTTGATCAGAAATAAAATTTATCTTGTTTACTCTTGATCAACATTAAATTTCTGCCTTATAGAGACTTCATTTGGAATGATGGTCTCTTTCTTGGGGGCTCGAATGTATTTCTAACAGTATGTTCATATTAGAGACAAACATGCTGGCTTCAGATCAGACTAAAAGGCAATGTACAAGTTCTCTGCAAGGCCCCAGATGCTAGCAAAAATGAAAGCTTCAGGGATATCTTTCCTGTTTTAGATTTTCCATTCTTTCATTCAGTAACCTGGGAAAGAAAGCAGTCTTCAAATGCTGGGAAAAGCCACAAGAAAGAATGGACAAGAAAGGATGCCTCTCATCTACAACTTCACCCTGCAGCCCCTTCCACGGTGAGGAATAGAGGAGCTAGTAGGTGAAGAGAGGAGAAAATGACTCACCATCTGCCTCAGAGTCAAACTCAGAGGTGACCATGAGTATCACTATCAACTGCCCACCCTCCCAGCTCCAGCAGCTCCCCTTGCCAGAGCCTTCCAGTCTTTCTCACCCCATCCTTGTCTAAATGGCAAAGGTTAAATGAGATTGGACCTGAATCCTATGCTATGTTGCTTAGCTGTGGCTTAAACTAGTAGGAGTCCAGCAGTGGAAGAGGAAGGGAGGGGGAGAGGAGGGAAAGTCTAACCAATAAAATAGCAATTAAGACAGGCAGATGTTTCCTTTTGTATTCTGATTAGTTGGGAGGACCAATGAACTATTATCCCTGTTTATTTTAACAAGCTGCTGAAGCAATCAGATTTACCACTCCCCTCTGGCTGGGTTAGGTAGCTAGCTCAGTTAAAATATACAATTAAAGCTCCTAACAGGAGCAACGCTGACCCAGAAGACAAGCAGGAATTGGCCAGTGTCTCTCCTTTCACAGATGATAAAAAGGCCACCTGTTCTCTATCTCAGAAGCCTCAGCGGTATGCCTTCAGGAAAAGCAAGGCATCAGGAAGTGCTTCCGTGCAGACCTCTTCAGAGGGGTTAAAGGAGCTGGGAGGCTAACATGCAGCCCCACCCAAAGACAAGGAGCACATTTGTTCCTAGGAACAACAAAGCTGATCCAGCCAAGAACAAGACAATGAGGGCTGCAGAGCTTTCCCTTCTCTATAAAGAAGCAAAGGAGTTTCTAGGCAGTGGAGAAAAGGGATTTACAGTGCAGTCTTTGTGCACCAACACACGGCCTGGATCTCTTTTCTTTAAAATTTCTTGGAAGAGAATGAGTCATCTAAACATTGCAGGAAACCAAACAGAAGTTGGGGGTGGTTAACTTTGGGTAAAGTTTTTCTTTTGAAAGTTTGCATAGTTATCTTTGTCAAAAAGAAAGAAAGAAAGAAAGAAAGAAAGAAAGAAAGAAAGAAAGAAAGAAAGAAAGAAAGAAAGAAGAAAGAAAGAAAAACACGAAAGGTAGTTAAATTTAGACTAGAAATGTGACATAATTAACAATAGAATAGGAAGTGTGATGGTGTGCTCAGATCTGGATCTTTTATTTTGAAACTTATCATAACCTTTCTTGGCCTGAGTGGAAGCCCCACTCTGCCTACTACAAAAGCAGCCTCATCACCACGTTGTCCCAAAGTTCCCCACCACTGTGCCCAAGAATAAGGCAGCAGAGATATAGGCTCTGCTCTGCCTGAATGTAGGAGTGTCACTTGTTCCTGAGGCCCAAGGCATCAGTTCGCCTGGGTCTGTACTAACAGAAAGTTATGAGCTGACAGACGGTGTGGGTTCAGAACCTAACTAAACTTGGGCCCTCTGGAAGAGCAACAGTGCTTTTAACCATTAAGTCATCTCTGTAATTCCTTCCCCGCATCTTTGTACTTTCTTAAGCCAATATGTTTTCTGAATGTTAATGGGTTTTGTCTGTTACCTTAAACAAAACAAAAAAACAAACAAATAAACAAAAATCCCACCAACTATAAGTGGGTTCTAAAACTAGTCTAGAAGAATCACCAGAAGAATCACTAATTATTTGATTTTCTACTTATTCAGACTAGCGTAGCATAATTTGCCTATCTACACTACAAAACTTTTACTAGGCACAAAAATCTCTCCTTATTTGTGTGTATTTACGAAAGCATTTTTCTGCCATGTGGTAGGAGCTAATTTCAGTTGGTCCCAAGGCTGAAGCTGTCAGCAGGTATAAACAACAGGGTCATTTAATTCGGTGACATGAGACTGTATCAGCAGCTTTCCAAAAAAGAATCCAATTTTCAAGTGCACAAATCTCCATCAGTGCTAGCATCCTCTCTTCACCCCAAAGATACATCAGAGGCCAACTGTTCAAAAAAAAAAAATCTAGTTTAAAACTAAATTGACATTTCCAGACCACAGAGGAAGGGTTATAATGTTCTATTAAGCTCTGCAACAGGAGGCATGCCACCAAATCCAGGGTGGAGGTTTCAGAGGCAGTCTATTTCAAAGAGGCTGAGTTCCTGAGCGGGCAGCACTTTGCCCAGAATTCTTTGAAAGGTTAGGAGTGGTCTATTGGA
Organism: Alexandromys fortis; assembly: GCF_014885135.2. Classification (NCBI taxonomy): domain Eukaryota; kingdom Metazoa; phylum Chordata; class Mammalia; order Rodentia; family Cricetidae; genus Alexandromys; species Alexandromys fortis. The sequence goes on along the minus strand of NW_026067940.1, from coordinate 7,434,548 downwards.
TATCAGGGCCAATGTTAGTGATGGTGGTAACTGAACCTGGCTGACCTCTCCCATCCAGTTCTTTCAACAAAAACATGGTGCAGTGGAGGCTATTGCTGCAGGGGCGCAGAGTAGTGACCTAGCAGGTCAGAGCTGAGAAACAACTTCTGAATTTCCCTTCAAAATGTGTATTAAAATGGTCTTGCTAATCCCCATTCACTCACTGATGAATCAACAATAACTCTAGGTTGCGCTCTATCAGGACCTAATATTCTGGGGAGATCAAGATCATACAATATATGAATACAGTGCTAGGGGTATGTTTTGGTGGTAGAAGCCTCGCTTACTAGCTCAAGGCCTCAGTGGTGAATCTCTAGTGTGAAAAATGCTAACAATAATAGTAATGACATTGCAGCACAAATATTTTAAAGAAAGGTTGGCTTGGAGTTGCCATGTGAGAGACACTGAGAGTGCTTTGACATTCTGAATGTGAGTAGGAGGCAAGGATATTCAGTTCTGAAATTATAATCCAGTATGTCTACAATGAAAACCTACATGTAGTGCATAGTGCCTTACTGCATTTCATATTCTTTTCTATTTTTTTAAATACTAGTCATAACTCATAAATTTAAAGCAGTAGTGATAGGATTAGAGCCCTCCAACCAAGACAGGAGCTAAATAACTTCTCCTCTTGAGATAGTTGATTATAGTTCAAAGTAGGTTTAGGTTTAATTACTGGATTCTGACAAGGGGAAAGACAGCTGGATTTAGAGAACGTAAAAAAAAAAACCAGCAAATATTTATAGAACATCTATTTTATGTCATATACTTGTGGCTTAAATATAAAACAGAGAGTTTAAAAGTTCACAGTCTGCTGAGAAAGATAGACACTGACCTGATGTCTGAGCCTATCAGAATGTAATTCTTTCCATCTCAAAGGCATTAGCAGAAATGGAATGATCTTAGTTTAAGGATTGTTTTTCTTATCTCAGTCCAGCTTGCCAGAAACAGAAATCTGAGTTCTTAAAAATCCAGTTATTATACAGTAAATCCTCCTCCTTTGCACTTGCCTCTCTAATTACAAATGGCTGTTTCGGTTATGAAGACACTGCTTCAGTATAAGTCAATCTCAAAAGCTTCTATACTGGCTAAAAAATAATGTTTGGAATCTTCTGAGTTTGTAAGCACCACATAAAACAACTTCACCATAGCCGCTTCACTCAGAAGTTAGTGGGCACAGCTGCATTTTCCTGGGAAAAGTCGTCTTACAGAAGAAACCTGACATACTATAGGTCTGAAATTACTTGTTTCGGATTCTGTCCAATTATCTAAAAAAACCACAGTGTTAGAAAACCCAAAGCCACTAAAATATAAAACCACTGAAAATCAATGGAGAAGATATATTTCTCTTGAGAAGTTTATACCTGTATCTTGGTTATATACTCCAATTTATTTATTTGCTTGTTTCAGACTCAGGCTGGTCTCAGTCTTCCTCTGTAGCCAAAAATGATCTTTTAAGCTTTTGAACCCTCCTGCCTTCACCTCCCATGTGCTGGGGTTACAAGCCTACACTACCATACCCTAATCACTGTCCTTTTCTAAAGCGCCTCTCTCTCTCTCTCTCTCTCTCTCTCTCTCTCTCTCTCTCTCTCTCTCTGTCTCAATTTTGCCTAAATCTACATCAAATTCTTTAAAAAAACTCAAAACAGTAAAACAAACAAAACCCAAAAAAACTAAATGGAAAAAAAACCAGATAGATCCCAAATCAATAATAATACAGAGTGATTTTGATAACCTATTCTCATATTTAAATAGGCCATCCATGTAGGAGCCAGAGAGGTCAAGGACATTTATACGAAAGTCCACAGAATCAACTAACCTGGGCTCATAGGGGTTCAGAGACTGAACTGACAACCATGGAGCCTGCAGGGGATGACCTAGTCCTTCTGCATATATGTGACAGCTCCTAACAGTGGGAGCAGGGGCTGTCTCTAACTCTTCTGCCAGTTTTTGGTACCCTATTCCTCACACTGGGTTGTCTTGCCCCGCCTTAACAGAAGGAGAAGGGGACCTGCTTAGTCTTACTGCAACTTAATATACCATACTTCATGAATATCCATGAGGGGCCTGCCCTTTTCTGAATAGAAATGGAGGAGGAGGAGTGGAATGAGGGACAGGGAGGGGTGGGGAGTAAGAACTGAGAGGTGAGGAGGGAGTGGAAATTTGTAGTCGGGATGTAAAATAAATCAATATATTTATAAATAAATAAAATCCATACCAAAATCCAGCAAAGAAGCCTCGGGACTAAACTACACAATAGCTCAACTGGATTTAGCAGATAAATACAGAATAGTCTATCCAAAATTTATAAAACGTAAGTCCTCAGCATTTCATGTACCCTCCCCTAAAGTATGCCACATTCTAGCCACAAAGGATGTCTTATACAAAAAAACTGGATTAAAATTAATTATGTCTTATCCTATCAGAGTAGAATTAAACAAGAAACAATAGTAACAAGAATCGTAGAAATTATTTTAAAATATGTATATGTAAAATATACTCTAAGATGAGAAATTAGAAATTTTAAAATTCTTGGAATCAAATGAAAATAAAATCAAAACTTACCAGAACATCTGGGATACAGCTTAAGTAGTTTTAAGAAGAAAATTTACAGCTATGAGTACTTACATTAAAAAATGTACAAAACAACAACAACAAAAACCCAAACCTAATAATAATTGCTTTAGGACCTTAGAAAAAAAACAAGAACATACCAAACCCCAAAGCAGTGGACAATAAGATACAATGGAAATAAAAGCAGAAGTTAATATAATGGACACTAAAAGAGCAATACAAAGAATCAAAGAGTTGGGGTTTTTTTTTTGTAAAAATAAACAAGACTGACAAAGTATTAGCTGATGAAAAACTATTAGTCTTTTATTTGTAAACAGAAGACTCAAATTTATAAAATTAAGAGATGAAAAGAGGGAGGCTACTATAGATTCCAACGATATCCACAGAATCATTAGTGTTTAGTATGAAAAATTATATCCCTGAAAATTTAGAAGATATGGGCAAATTTCTGTACTGGGCTACTAATGTTAAATAAAGAAAACACAAACAGGTCAAACAGATCTGTAACAGTAACTGAGAATGGAGTAGCAACATCTCCCAACAAGGAAAATGTCAGGATCAAAAGAATTTGCCACCAAATTTTACGAAGAGTTTCAAGAAACGTGAACACCAATGCTCTCAAATCTGTTCCATTACCAGGAAGGGAGGGAACACTGTGTTAAACTTCCTATAAGCTACCATTACCTAGATAACCAAACCAGGCAAGACACAACACAGACACAAAAATTGTTGCAAACTGAATTTAAAAATGCATTAAGATCATACACATGACTAAGTTTTGTTTTTATTTTAGGGGTTTAGTTCAACATATTCAAAACATTAACTATGACATAGTAGATTTAAGGACAGAGTCACATGAGCATCAAACGAATATCCCTAACAAAATTCAACATCCCTTCACGATAAAAGCTCAGAAGAAACAAGAAAAACAAAACAAAACAAAAAACTTCAGTATAATAAAAAGCTGCATTACAAACTCATAGGCAAGATTATACTGCATAGGGAAAATCAGTCTTTCCCCCTCTTAAACCTAGAACCTACTACATTTTGTAAGTGAAACAGATAATCCAGACAAAACTGAATCCCATTGGAGTGAGACAGGTCAATAGTAATAGGAGGCAGGGAGACACTGAAGGCCATCTGTTAGTCTGAACTTCATGTGTGTTTCAGTTTCTTAGAAAGATGCATCTTACACTAAGAAAGAAAGATCAAAACAACATCCATGAAAGAAAAATCCCATCTAAGTTTTCCCTTTTAAGTTATCATCGTAACTGCTGTCTTGGCAAATCTCCATCTGTTGTCACTCTTCTGGATAATGCCTTGAATGAAAATGTGTCTTCAGGTTCTTGTCTCATTTCAAAAACATTTACTGAAGTTATTCAGAAGGTGAATGCCTACTGCATTTCCAAGGCTGAACATTTGAGGCACTGAAACTGTATCTAGATGAATTTGGGCATCCTCAAGTTGACTGGGACACACAAGGAACAAAAGACAAAAAGGCAAAAAGGACACTCAGTAGACATAAAATGAACTCAGGAGGAAAAGCAAGCAATGGCTTAGAAAGAAAGAGTCAGCATAGTAAGGTGCTTGCAAGCATATGCCCTTAAACAACAGCAAATCCCAGGAGCTGGAGAGTAGGAAGAATTGCCTGTGTGGTTCCCAGATGGCTGGGCTGGGAGGAGAGGTAACAGAGCTCATCTGAAAGTTGGCATGCAAACACTGAGAAGAGGAAAACAGCCTAGTAGGAAATGAAACAGTCAGCAGCACCCTACAGGAAATGCCGAAACAAGAAAACTGCTGATTAAATGAGAAAGAGGAACTTAGCAGTAAAGCCAATTCATCAGGAATCAGTGTAGTGTTAGAAGTCTTGACCTGCCTTAGAATCCAAGTATTGAGAAGGGAAAAAGCTCCAGGGGGTTTAATCATGAATATAACGTTTTCTTGACACTTCAGGTGCCAGAGTTGGATCTAAGAGGAACACACTGCCAACTTTAGAGTATTGAGTAGATCTCCCCGGCTACAATGATGGTTTATAGCCTCTTCTCTCTGTGCATATTAATTACAGGAGCAGCTATTCCCATCCATCATGGCCCATGAACACTTTTTAAAAATCGAGATACTTGCCAGGTGTAGTGGCGCACACCTTTAATCCCAGCACTCAGGAGGCAGAGGCAGGTAATCTCTGTGAGCTCAAAACCAGCCTGGTCCACAGAGCAAGTTCCAGGGCAGCCAGTTTCTAAGGAAGAAACTGTTTCCAAAAACAAAAACAGCAAGAGAAAAATCCATATCCTTTTGGATAGCAGGAGGATTTCAAGTCCAAAGCTAGCCTGGGCTACACAGCACATCTCAAAAAGGTTTTGATTATTTCTTTCATTGTAGGGCTTCTGGTGATTTTTTTTTTTTTGCATTTTCTTATGTGTAAATATCTTTAGTTGACTTTCATTTCTTAAAGATACTTCTTTCCATTGTCTTCTATTTTTTATTGCTCTTTGAAAACTCAGCAGTTAACTTTGCTGTTGCTTCTTTGAGGGCAGCTAAATCCCCTTCCTCTGCTGTGAGATTTTTCTGTCACAGCTTTCATCAATTTGACCATAATTCACCTACATGCAACTTTCTCTGTATTCACACAACTTGGAGTTCACCAAAGCTTTCTTGCTCTAGAATAACATGGTTGTTGGAGGCAATTTATAGCCATTTTTTCCTTCAAATAATGCTTTCCTCCGTTCTCTTTGCTTTCTTCTGGAACTTCAAACATACACATGCCTATTCATCACCTCCATAAATTCAAAGCTGTTTTCTGTATTTTCCATCCTTTTATTACTTCACTATTTAGTATATTGTTTTATGACTCATCTTTAGGATAATTCCTTTATTTGTCTTTTTTTTCCGTTTATTTATTTATTAAAGATTTCTGTCTCTTCCCCGCCACCGCCTCCCATTTCCCTCCCCCTCCCCCAATCAAGTCCCCCTCCCTCGTCAGCCCAAAGAGCAATCAGGGTTCCCTGCCCTGTGGGAAGTCCAATTTGCTGGAGAGGTTGTGGAGAAAGGGGTGCACTCATCCATTGCTGATGGGAATGCAAACTTGTGCAACCACTTTGGAAAGCAGTGTGGCGGTTTCTCAGAAATTCGGGATCAACCTACCCCTGGACCCAGCAATACCACTCTTGGGAATATACCCAAGAGAGGCCTTATCATACAACAAAAGTATATGCTCTACTATGTTCATAGCAGCATTGTTTGTAATAGCCAGAACCTGGAAACAACCTAGATGCCCTTCAATGGAAGAATGGATGAAGAAAGTAAGGATAATTCTTCATTCACCTTTGTTTAATCCATAGATTAGGTTTTTATTTTAGTTGCTGCATTTTCCTCTTAAAATTTTTTGTTCTTTTTATTACTGATATATAATTCATGTAACACACAATCTTCTAGTTTAAATATTTAAAATTCAATACACAAAGTTTTCATAACCATCACCACTAACTTCAGAATACTGTCATCACACTAAAGGAGACCTCATAACTGTTAGTAATCACTTTCTATCCTCCCCTCAGTTCCTAGCAACCACTAATCTACTCTGTCTCTATGAACTAGAATAGTCTAAACTTTTCCTATAAACGAAATCTTATGGCGTGTGATCTTTTTTATCTGGCTTCTTTGATTCAACATAGTGTTTTCGGATCCTGTAGCACCTATCAGTACTTCCTTTCTTTGTGGGCAGGACAATGGCTGAGGATTGAACCCAGGGCCATGCACATGTTAGTGAACAGGTGATAGAATACTTCCCTGCTCCACACCATATCTTTTCTTTCAATGGCTGAATATTACAAATAAACAATCAATTTTGTTAATATTGCTTAACTTCTCTATGAACGAAGGTCATTCCCATTTCTTGATATTATAAATAATGCTATTGTGTACAAGTTTTTCTGGAAGCACATATTTTCATTTCTCTTCAGTTTATATCTAGGAGTGAAACTGCTGAGTTGTAGGATAATCCTAGGTTTCAGTTTTCACAGAATTACCAATTTTTTTTTAAATACAGGGTCTTTCTAGGCATCTTCTAAACACTAAAATTATTAAAATGTATCATCATGTCCAGTTCTTCACTACCATTTTATTTTCTCTCACTGACATTTTATTTTTTCTCTTTTTTTCTTAAGTTATAGCCATCTTTATGGGTATGACAAGTTACTTCACTGTGGTTTTGAGCTAAAGTTCATTAATAACTAACAATGCAGAGATCTTTACATTTCTTATGGGCTATTTGCTGATATCCTTTGGAGAAAAGTTTATTCTAGTTTTAGTTCATTTTAAAATTGGATTGCCTTTTGTTTTGAGATAAAAGTTCTTTTAAATATACCAGATACAAACCTTTTACAAAATACATGACTTGAACATATTTTCAGTATGAAAATAATGATGATATGAAATAATAAAGCTCAGTGTGTTTTGTTTTTCTTTCGTTGCTTGGTGTGGTATCTAGGAAACTATTGCTTAATCCAAAATCAGGATGACTTATATTTATGTGTTCTTCTAAGGGCTTTATAGCTTTAGCTTTTACATAGGTATCTTTCATTCATTTAAATTTATCATTTACAATTTTGTCCTTGTCATTTAATTTCTTAGACTACAAATCAAAGCTTAAAGAGTATGTTTGATAACATAATTATTTAGTTCTCCTATGAGAGGTTATTACTTCTCAGTTTTTGGTCACAGATATCTTATTTCCACATATGCCTATTTATAATTGGGAGACATTATATATGAAAAATGATGAAAAATAAATTTTTATTTTCCTTGAGGGAGGATTTAAATATGATTCCAGCCACCACCTATCCTGGATCACCTTAGTTCAGTTAGAGATTAAGACAGTTTGAATTTAGACTTCAGTCCCTGTGAGATCACTGAAGTCACTATGCCCTGCCTTTACTTCTAAGTTTATCCCTGTGGTGTTCCAGAGTTTGTGAAATTATAATCAGTATCCTTTGTCTCCCTGCACTCCTAGCTACACCTTGTACTAGGAAGTGAATCCAGGGTCTCATACATGCTAGCAAAAGTACTCTATCTCTGGGCTACAATCCCAGACCTTTTAAACATTTATTTTGAAACAAGTTCTCACGAAAATGTCCAGGCTGGCCTTGAACTCACTATGTAGCACAAACAAGCCTAGAACTCTCAATCCTTCTGCCTTAGCCTCCAGAGTAGATTATAGGCCTTCACCATTAAGCCTGGCTTTTCCTTTGTCTCCGTTTCAGATTTTGTTTGTTTAGCCCTTCAAGTTTATTGAAAGCTCTGCTCAGCTTCTTGCTCCTCAGTTGTCTTCTAGAATGGCAGATGCTTCTTATGGGAGAGTAACTCCAATGAAGCATAATGTTGGCCCAAAGTACCTAAAATGGCCTATCTTTAAACACTGAACACAGAGATTACTTTGTAGCCTTCACCAGGTTTGGTACAATTCTAAAATTCCCAATAAACACTGTGTTATGTGCTTTACATGGAAGAATGAATGGCTAGTGGTTAAAAAAAAAAAGGCTTGCTACACTTAGGCCTTTAAGTTGTTCCCTTCTCAATACATTCTGGGAAAACAAGAGAGAACAAACCTCAGGTTTTAAATATGGTTCCTCTTATTTCCCCAGTGGCTTTTCAAAATGCATACTCTATAAAGAGGAGGTTGAATCTAACCCAAATAAAGGGTATCTTTTGAAATCAGCGAAGTGATTGAGAATCAAAACTTAGGGATCATTTGGTAGCTCAAATCCCACCTGATAGAGAAATTCGACACAAAGCTCTGCAAATAAACATATAAACAAGCTTTAAACAGGGCAGGCATGGCACATACCTATAATCCTAGCACTGAGGAAGTGAAGACACAGGATCCTTGGGGCTTGTCGACTAGTAGTGTTGCTGAACTGGGAAGCTTCAGAAGCGAGAAACCCTATCTCAAAAAACCAAGATCAAGGGGCAGGCAAGATTGGGTTCAGTGGCAAATGCGCCTGCTGCCAAGCCTGCCAACCTGAGTTCTATTACCAGAAACCACATGGTAGACAGAGATCCATCTCCTACAAACTGTCTTTTCATTCCCACTGTCATTGCTACCATATTGCATTCTCTCATTACCCCATTCATAAACCACAGTCCCATAGTCTCTGAAACCTACTCTCACAATAAAGTTCCAGCTCCTTAGTCTGGAATCCAGGGGTCATTCTGGCATTGTTTCAAGCAACTTATCAACGCAGTGATTTAGCTGACCATCTTATTTATCACCATTATCCTGCTTGGAAATCTTGAAGCCTGTTCCTTCCACATGTAACGTCCTATTCCAGCACCTCTTTTCACTCACTAAAAATCCAGCTCAAATTTCACCTTGCTACTGTACTGGGCACACGTGTGCCAATATATAGATAACAATGTTCATGTTGTAAGTGGAAAAATATCCCCACCATCAAAAAAAAAAAAGACCAAAAAGAAAAAAAAAAAACAGAAAACCAGCTCAAATGTTCATCAAAATAAAATAGATAAATCAATGTAATATATTCATAAACAGAACTCAATAGTAATAAAAATAAGTTCAGGCAGCCCTTTATGAAATAGGAAACACCAAACAGAAAAGGTTAAGACTCAGACTCAGCCTATAGAAAGGTGAGATGAAGGAAGGCTGATGGCTGGGTTGCTCACTGGTGACCGAGATTTAATGAACTACACTTCCATAATGATGCTTCTAGGTGGGTGAACATCTGGGGGTGCAGTAGTGTGCCTGACAAGGGCGTGAAAGCTCTCAATTCCAAATTTTTTCCAAATTTATCTCCGTTTTACTATATTGTAGCCTTTTATAATAAAATAATTGGGATATGTATACTGTTTTCCTGAGTTCTGTGGGTTGCTGTAACAAATGATCAAATATACAGAGGAGTGTTACAGAAATTTTACTTTATAAACAATACATTAGAACCACAGGTGACAATCTGAATTTTTAATGAGGATTTGAAGGGAGGTGGGTAGTCTTGCAGAACTGAGCCCTTAGACTGTAAAATGTGTGCTAACTAGAGGCAGAAAATACTAGAAGTGAAGTAAATTATAGGGTACCCAGTTGCATGTTCAAAGAAACAGAGAATTGCTTAGTGTGAGCAAGTCTCCACACACGGTATATGAAGTGAAGTACTTAGAGTAATAGAGTATTGAGAAGAAAAAACCATTTTGCCTACCCAATAAATAAAATTACACTATGTTGTTTAGAGGCAATACTAGGGGATATAAGTAAAGAAAGACAAGAAAATAATTATCACAAAATTAAGAGAGCAGGAGTGAAACAAAGGGTTGTAGTTCAAGAAGCTCACACCAGAGCTTTTAAGTGCTGCTAAAAAGTTCAATGCATTAACCTGTGTGAGCAGTCACTTAAGAATATGGTTTATAATTGCTCATTCATTATAAGCTACTTAACACACTTTACATCTCATAAATTTCAAAAACTAGGGGTGAGGAGTTCTATGATTAATAGTATCTTTGAAGGCTACAGAAATGATGATGTTTTGGGGGTGTTTGGTAGTGTATATTAGCTCACTGTCTTCATTAAACAAGCAAGCTATATATGAAAATTTCCTTTACTAGATGAACTGTATTCTTTAGCAACTATTACCTATGCCATCTGTAGAGCCCTTTTCATACCTATATTGCCATGATAAGAGTTATTCATGCAAATATCTTCCTCCCTTTCAACAACATAGGTTTCTGAAGTATCTGGATTTAATTATGCAATTAGTAATTAAAACAATAATTATACCTTCTACTTAGTGTTTAATATGTGCTAATTTATGTCATAATTTAATTTAACTCTTGCAACAACTTTATCACTATCTCCATTTTAAAGATGCTAAATCTTAGAAAGGTCAAGTGATTTGTCCTGGTAACAGCTACTAAATGGCAGAATTGGAATTTGAACTCATAAACTGTTCCACACCACCCATACTATATATTCATATCTTAAACAAGTCTTACTAGATGAAAACAAGGAGAAGAATGTCCATGAATGTTGACAGCAAGACAGAGATGAATAGCACATTTTCCCCTCAAAGATCTTTGAAGAAGAGGGAATAGAAAAATAGTAAGAGCCAAAGTTCATGATAGCACCAAAGAAATGGTGTTTTCCAGACAGAAGAGGGAAGATGCAAATATGAACTCATATTGTTTGGACAGCATGCACAAGACCCTTGCAAGATCAAGCAAGACAAATTGCTTTCCCAGCATGGTAAAAGGTTAGTTAGGCATGAAATTCCATCACTAGCTGAGGAGCTAGTGGCATTCAATAGCTGCTAGGAGAGGGAGTCAGTTTTTCTTAATGATGGGACCCCTGGTAGGTCAACTCCAGAGCATGCCCTACTCCCAAAAGTAGTTGGGCAACACAAATTGGACTAAATGAGGATTAAAAAAAATAAAAGAAAACTCAAAGTTAGGTGAGTTGGAAGGAGAGGGTAGATACTGGATGTGTGTGGGAAGTATGAATATGATCCAAATACAATGTAAGAAATTCTCAAACAATTAATGAAAAAGCAGTATTTAAAAAGATAGTACTAAAGAAGATGATTTGTGTTATCAAATGTTAGTTATAGCGATGGCAGAAAGAAAGCAGCCATAGGTCTTTCTGTATTTCTTCTTTATGGGCCAGGATTGTTTCTCAATTTGGAAATGAGGAGCATGACCTCAGCTGGCCTCTCATCTGGTCATCTCTATCCACCAACTCCTGTGGATAATACCTGAGCTATGCCTCAAGCATGTATAGAACTGTAGGTCATGGTAATATTTAACAAGAACATTCATTCTCCATAGGCACTATGAAGTTAAAAAAAATGTCCATTGTATCTCTGTGCCTTTTTTTTTCAAATGCCACCCCATAATTTAATCAAGATGTTCTTTTATTTTGCAGAAAGGATTGTCAGTTCCATATTCCTTATGGAATAAGGGCTTCACAGTCAAATATGCAGGGTTGAAATAAACAATCTGAAAAGCCAGGGACAGGCTCTCCAAGACAGAGCACACCAATCTTCTGTATAAACCTAGAGAGAAGGGAGTAAACTAAGCCTGCAGTTGTATCATAATTTTAAATTATTCCCAAATATTTTAAAGAGGTTGAAAACTATTTTATTATACAGAAATCTAAAAGAAAGTTAAGAAAATGAATAAATATATAATCTTACTTTTTTTAAAATCATAAACATATTTCTAGAATCAAAAGAAAAAAAGCAAGCTTGTCACAACTAAGACTGGTCTTTTTTTAAACCTTGGGCCTCAACTACTCATTTAAATGTTGTAAAAATATGAATGAATATTTCAGTTGCTTTGCCCAAGAACCAAATTTTAATTCCAGTTCTTCAAACATTTCTCTAGTCTACAGGTAATATCTAGAAGACAATGTCAAAACTGTGGTAGAAAATAATGAAACCACTAAGAAGATAAACAAAATAACAATATGGAGTCCCAGTCATGATTCAGGCTAATTACTGGTCCAATGCTCTTTTTCTATGCTGCAGCATCTTTCGAAATGCTTCATCATTCTTTATTACTTTCCACAGCTAACTTGTGGATGCCTTCAGCATCTATTTAGCAGTTTAATACATTCAAATAAGCAGTGGAGGAAATATATCCAAAGGACTACTGTTTCAGATAGAACGTTAGGTATTTTCAGAAACCCAGCAGGACTCGAGAATGCAGGAGGACTCTCAGAGCAAAAGCTCAGGTTTCTCTCAATTCCTTCTCTTTTCTGCCTAGCTAAGACTACTGATCTCAAATCAGAAACAACCCTAAGTGCTCAGACTAATTCAAAACATTTCAAGTACTTCCATATCAAACTCCAATTGTGAAAACCCAAAAAAGTTGTTTTCAGTTCTCTAACAAAGTTATTCTGGAAAAGTTTACTCTCTTAAGTAAATAGTCACCTTTTCCAGGTTCCTTCTTAAGGCAAAAACTAAGTCTTTGATTCATTCCTCTCTCTCTCTCTCTTTGTTGGAACCCTAGAATCCATACAGTGGCAGAAGAATCAATAATTTCAGCTGAGAAGCATCTTTTGAGGTTATAGCTACAGTACACACCTGAATAAGCCCAGCACTCAGGGAGTAAGGCATGGGGATTAAAGTTAGAGGTCAGCTTGGGCACATAGCAAGTCCTGCCTCAAAGAATGGATGAAGAGAGATGATATTTACATACTCTCACATTTCCTCATAAGACATTTAATAAAGCACAAAAGAAAGTCACCACTCTAAATAAGTGATCGACATTACTACTACCAGAGATGGGACAAACCTAGGCAAGGCCTCCTACTGTAATGTACTGAGAAGAACGCAGTACCACATCTATGATGGGATGCCAGACTGTTTATCCTGAATCTAATCATGAAAAAAAACATCGTATAGGGAAAAAAAGTGAGAGATACCTATAAAATAACTGGCAACCACTCTTCAAAAATATCAAAACCATGAAATATAAAGATAGACAAAGGGACTGTCAGAGATCAGAGACTAAGGAGACAGTTTACCTCAACACACCTGTGATTCTGAATGGGACCCAAATGAGACCATAAGCCAGAAATTGGGTGTCAGTGGGATAACACGTGACATCTGAATAAGAGCCACAGATTAATGGTATTTGTTATGTTGACATCCTGATTTTAAACATTGTGCATGCTTTATGAGATCTTAGCATTTGGAGATTTGTATGAACAAGCTGCACAGGGATTTTTCTCCTTCTTTAAAATCAAATTTATTTATACCTGAAGTTATTTCAAGATAAAATGTTAAAATAACATTACAAGTGTTAAGTCACACTGGATTCAGGTATGATAATTCAAAGGGATTAAAAGAAACAGTACCTCAGGCTTATATAATTTTTTACCTTCTTGTATGAAAAAGGAAAGGAGAAAAAAGTGCTTAAGGTTTTTCAGGAGGCTGTGATAAGTACAAGTTCCTGAAGATTTCAAACTCAGTCAAACGTTATTGTTCTAGTCCCATTCTTCTTGACTCCTTCATGTACCAAGCATTTACGTAAGTTGTGAAGTTCCTCTTGTCTATTTAATGTGTTCTCTCCTCTTTTCTAATCTTCAGTCTTCTCTCAAATGGCCTTTAATTTGAATACTTACTTTCTGGTCTCAATGTCCATTTTACATAACTTGTTTTCAGATCTTCCTTCCAGCTTTTGCCCTCACAAATGCTTCCCTTTCCAATATCTGAAATGGAACTCAGGAAGTGTGATATTAAGTCCTGGAGTGAGCTTTAAATAGATTTAGAAGACCTGGGAGATTAAGTTCTATCTTTATCACTACCTGAATGACCCAAGGCAGGTCACTTCTTGGTTCTCAGAGTCTTTACTAATTACAAGGCTGGATTAGAATGAGTGGCTGTCCCACATACTTTCCTATGTGGGCTTTGAACAAATAGGAAGTTCAACTTCCCACTGCTCAAACCAAAGTGCTAGGAGCCGTCTTTAACTTCTTGTTTTTCCTCCTGTGCCATATTCAATTTAGCAGCAAATCCTATTGGTTCCATCTTTAAAAATACATCCTTAAAGTTAACTACTTCTCAGTGTTGCCATAGTCACCATTCTGCTTTACTCTATCTTCTCTGACCTGAACTGTTTGCAGAAGCATCCTTTACTCATCTTTTCTCCCTGATTCTAGTGTGTTTCTCCTTCTGTCCTTTAAACCCAGAAGCAAGCTGCTGGGCTTAAGCAGCTTCCTGAGGCAAGCCTCTGGTCCTATCTCATACTCAGCACACATCCTCCCTACTGCATCTCTAACAGATAAGCACATTCATAACTCACAGTGTTGATATGTGCCATTTTATCTACTAGAAATATCTTTCTCAAAGATTTTAACAGCAATATCCATAATTTTCTCCAGGAATCAGTTCAAATACCAGCTTTGCAGTGAGCTCTTTCCTGGTCACTCTATATAAAATAGCAATATTCCTGGGACCTTTGGGATAACCGTCTCATTTTATCATATCACCAGCACGCACGCACACACACACACACACACACACACACACACACACACACACACGGGGTGGGGGGAGGAACTTTCTGATGGTGTTTCTTTTACTAGAATACAAGCTCCATGAAGGCAAGCACTTTTTGTTATTTTCTTGTGCCAGCTGGTACTTAGAACATAGAAGATACAAGTATCTATTAAATAAAGTCAAATTTAGCTACCTTCCTGTATGCTCCTTCAAGCACGTCTACAATATCTTGCTCTGCCTCTTAGTAGATCTCATAGTTTCAGTTTCCATCATCTCCCTGAGTTACACTAGCAGGATTCCCAGCAGTTTCTTCCATTCTAAACTAAGTGAGATATTGCCACCAATATGACCAGAAAATATTGTCTTCAAGATATCACTGTTCTCCCTAACATGTCCAGTGTTTTTTTTTACTATATACACTTCAAACTCTCTGAACCCCACCCAAAGCTCTTTTTTTTTTTTTTTTTTTGGTTTTCGAGACAGGGTTTCTCTGTGGTTTTGGAGCCTGTCCTGGAACTAGCTCTTATAGACCAGGCTGGTCTCGAACTCACAGAGATCCGCCTGCCTCTGCCTCTCAAGTGCTGGGATTAAAGGTGTGCGCCACCGCCCGGCCCACCCAAAGCTCTTGACACTCATGCTCCAAACGATCCCGATATACTTTCCCACTGCTTGCCAAAATACAGCCTTGGTGCTATAAGGTCAGAGTCACTGATGGCATTTCTAATGTAGATCCCCTCTAAAATCAGGACAGGAAGTTAAAACTCAGATAATATGGTAACATTCAAAAGATACTTTCATCAGATAAGAAGTAAGTTGATAATTGAGAATCCTGGAAGTGAATAATTAAAAGAATGAAAAGCTCAATTCTTTTCCCTCTAATGGATCTTACCTGACTCACTTTCATGAATCTGCTCAATTTCCTAGTTCCTATAGACAAGAAATTATAAATTACCAATCAAGAAACTGCTATCTTTAGTAACTATCAGAAGCTCAACCTAGCTATGTGGCTGAGAAGTAAAGACTCTGACCTCTACAGCATTTTTATAGTGTCAATCTAAACACTGAGCAACTATAGACAATCACATAATACCACTAAATTGAATGGATTGAACTAGTAGTGATTAATTATGCTTCTAGATTTAAATACAGAATTTTTAAAAAAAATACCTTTTATTTTAAGAAGTCCATGAAAGAAGGGTCAGGTAAGCCATGTAATTTTTCTTGCCTTGAGAACAAACACCAAGGCTCAGAAACACCACTAACTCAGAGAGTAGCAAAATAGAGAATGCCCCCTCTCTGCTTCTACTCTCTGCCCTTAAAATGAACATCAAAAGGGAAACAAGGTCATGGGAAGAGGCAAGACAGGAATGGATGGGATGTTTCTATGGGTGCAAGGACTGGCTTATTCTGACTTCAGAAAAGAGATGATTAAAGCTAGATATTTGTCTACTTTATTTCCTTTCTAACATATGTGATAACAATGCTGTTAAGAAAGATTAACTTAGAGATGCAAAGACCACTCCAGCTGGGGAAAGGTATACAATGTGCATTAGTCTCCAGGAACACACCCAGATACCATTCGGCCACAACAGCTCTATTTTCTCCCAGTTTTTTATTTTTATTTTTTAATTTAATTAATTAATTTATTTATTTTTACTAATTCCTGTGACGTTCTAGGAAGAACAAATAAAGATATGAGTGATTTCTTTATTGTAAATACAAGAAACTAATATTTAGCATACTAAGAACTATACTGAGCAATCCAGGGCCCAGTCTTAGGCAAAGCTTTGAGACCATTCTTAGCTAAGATTAAAGACAACAACAAATAAAGAAAAAAGTGAAAAATTATGTTTTGCTTTACATTAAATAGAACAAATAGAAGTAGGGTAATATTGAATGAAACTGTAGGCTACTTAATCGCCTTAAAAACAAGTCACTCCCTGAAGATATCAAATAGAATTGGGATTACTTCTGCATATATAAGAGCATGGTCCAATAGAGTCAAGGCAATAGAGATATAAGAACCAAAAGAATGTATGAGGACACCAAGGGAAACAGAATGCTACAGTTATAGAAAGTGATGGATATTTTTTGTTCATTTGTTCATGTTTTTAAAAAAGCTGCAATGATATGGAAAAAGATGTTTACTAAAGATGTTAAATAAGAAAATATGCAAAATATTCTCATATATTTCTTGTGCACAACAAAACAGACATCATATAATCGTAATTTTCCACAAAATACATAGAAAAAATCTGAAAGAAAATATATCAAATTGTTCTAATGATTCCAAATAATTATTACTTTCTATTTGTTGCTGTTTCCTCTCAGTGTCTTATTAAGTAGCTCAGCCTGGCTTCAATTCACCATATAGCCTGCATTACCCCTGAACTCATGGCAGCCCTCCTACACTCATCCTCCTGAGCACTGAGATCACAGGTGTGAATCTGCAGGTGTAATTAAGGAGGTTCACACCAAACAAAAGGGAAAAAAAGAGCGAGCAAGCTTCCTGTCTGTGCTTTAGTACCTCAAACCACACACTAATGGGTAGGATCCAAAAGGCTACTGGCTGAATGAATTCCCACAAGATGAATCCAGCTACACGTACAATACAATACAATAGAAAATAAAGTGACAAACAAAATACAACTAAGCTCCAGGACTGGTTTGTCTATTTCAAAATGAAATTAAAAACAAAAACCAGAAAAATATCACTATTCTTGTTCCTGGGATTTAAGAGTAACTGCTTGGATAACTTCATGGTCAGAAGCCATGAAGAAGAATGCTTTTAGGTTCCTACAGTATGATCTTTCAAGGCTAGAATTTCAGTTCAGATAATTAAAATTAATCAATGTCTGGATTTTAACTTTGGATAAATACTGAAGAAAGCTGGTTATACAAATAATTTGTAGAGCACACAGGGAAAACAAAGAAAGAAAAATAAAGCAGTGGCACACACTTGAAATCCTAGCATCTAGGTGGCAAAGACACGGGAATCTTGAGGTCAGCTTGAACTGCACAGAAAGTTTGAGGCCTACCTTGGCCTTGAACACTGAGACCCTGTCTTGGGAAAGAAGGGAGACAGAGGCAATCAAAGAAGGATCTGACTGGAAAAACTCAGGGGCCAGAAAGATGTCATTACCAAAGATGATATAAAAATGAGAAACTGGCTAAGCGGTGGTGGCACACGCCTTTAATCCCAGCACTCAGGAGACAGAGGCAGGCGGGATCTCTTTGAGTTCAAAGCCAGCCAGGGCTACAAGAGCTAGTTCCAGGACAGGCTCCAAAGCTACCAAGAAACCCTATCTCGGAAAACCAAAAAAGAAAGAAAAAAAAATGAAGATTCTGTTTCAGAAGAAGGAAAAATTTAAGTTCTGTTTTCATTTTAAATAAAAATCATGTCCAGACATGCTGGTAGAATCAAAGGGTTATTCCTGACAAAGATAAATTAGAGAACCAAAAGAAGCTAGTTCTGCAAGAAAGGAACTGAAATCAAGAGTGTATCTTCTCTCTGGACAAGCTGAGCAAGAAGAGTAGTAACACAATAGAAAGCCTAGCCTGATAACAGCATCAAAATGAATGACTGCGGGATCCACAAGCCATTAGTCCTTGCACAAGAACTGGTTCCGCAGCTTGACCACATGACTACTTCCTTCATGCACACGGGCAGCAGAGCATGATGGTGTGAAGAAATGACTCAGAGGATACTGACTGCTTAAACTTGAGCCGCAATTCTTCTGTCAGCCAGATGTATAACCTTGAAGAAACTGCCCAAGCCCTCTGCCTATGCTCATCTATAAACAAAATGACAAAAGCAGTCTCACCTCAAAGGCCTGTTGTGTTGATTAAATGAGCTGTACATAAATACTTAGCAAAGTCCCTGGACGTAGCTAGCACTCACTTTGTTTTAGTTATAATAATCATTTTTATTACTTCTGTGAACCTTGTAATAAAAAAATATTGGTACCAAGTTGGCTTGCATACTATTAGTACATTGTTACAAACCAGTGTCTGTTTGCTTGGTGCCTGGTGAGCTATATTAATAACCTCTCTTTTTCACAGAATATAAGAGGCACAGAGATGGTAATTGATAACATGAATAATTATCAGATGATATTTAAACTACCTGATAGATGGCTGAACATCCCTATGACAGCATCATATATATTTATAACATCTTATAAATTTTTTTATTTCTTGTGACAAAAAAATTAAAGGGCAGAATTGAGGGTTTAGATTGTTAATGCTTATGGAGTGTCTAGTTAACCAAGGGATTAGCTAGACATTTCCTAGTGCGATTCAACACAAAGTAACTGATAATAATCCAGGCCAGTGTGAGCTTGACAGATTCTGAACGTCCCCCCTCCTCCCTCCCTCTCATTCTCAGTGCCCCCTCTCACTATAATGATTATTATTATTATAGTAATATAAAACTTCATTTAGGTATTTAGAACCAACTTCCAATGCATAGGCAGAAGCCAAGCAACAGTAAATTTTACAGGATAACTGCTTCAACAAATTAATGTCACTGAAAGAGACTGGTATTAAGTTAATGCTGGTCTAATTTCCTAATTTCCCTAAATTTCTAGAATGTACATATACTGTAAGACTTAAAGATTACTCATAAGACTAGAGGGAAAAGGATACAAAAAAGGAACAGGAAATGGGGAAGAAAAACAGAAACTAAAGGAATGAGAGGAGAGAGTGAACAGCAGGCTCTGGTGTGAATTCATCCCTGAAAGCCCGGCTTGTGATCAGGTACAACCACCTGATTTTAAAGTTATTGACTATATATTCTGAAACTTTAGGGTGGCGCTATGTTGTAGAAGAAACGGCATGGGAGTTCAGATTTCAATGTTATTTCATCCTGGTCTTACAAGAGTATTTTAACAATGAGAATTTTAACTTCTTAGCTATATATGAGGAAGAAAAAAAATATAGTATAATGTTCATACCAATATTAATAATACCAGTTTTAAAGTAAAACCTTCCCAAATGCCATCAGGAGCAGAACAGTTAAGCCTAGAAGGTCCAGTCTCAGAAGCTGCTCAGCTCCAAGCAAACTGGGATGGGTGTTCATCTCAGGGATTACTGAGCTATATGCTTTATAATATGTATTCTTGAAGTATTGAATACTTCCATGAGAAGACAAAAGAATTACAGCAAATACCCATTTACTCTACAGAGTGGCAAACATACCACCACTGGATGAAAAGGAGTTAGCAGTACTGAGCATCACCACTTTATGTAAAGCTTGTGGAATCCTAAGGGAGATGAAATACCTTAACAACCCCAGGGCAAATCACCCTACTGAACTGGTTCAAGCTAGTTTCCAGTAGTCTGTTTACAGTAGTCACTGATATATTTAGTGACTGCATGGTTTTCTAATTTAGGGCGACTTACAAAGCTGTACTTAGACACTTGTTTTCTACTATCCACACCCTGTACCCCTTCCCTTATTGTGCTTCTTCAAATTCTCTTATTCTTTCAGTTTCTAAAAACTGATTTACCACTATATCTTGGAAAATTTTATATCTAGCACTGTGAGCTCCTTAATAAAGAACAGCTAGATACAAAAGAATTAAAACATCAAAAAGGCAAACACATAAGCTCACCTCAGCAAAAAACTTCAGCTGCCTAAATCAAAAATAATCCTGGACACCCAGAGAGATACCTCTAGGGCAGCACATAGACAGATGCTGCTCGGTGTCACAGAAAATAAAGCCATGAACAGCTGTGGCTTCAAGATTCCTGTGAGTTGGCTTTGGTGGCAAACCTGACCCCTTTATCAGCAGTCTCACCTCTGAAGCACCCAGCTGCCTTCCACTCCCTACTCTACTCAAATAATTCAGCTTCACATCCTATTCGCTTCTCCAAAGACAATCTCTTCATCAGAAATGAGAGAATAAAGTTTCAAGTAATCGAAACAAATTCTGGTTTTTTTTTCTTTTGCTTGTTTGGTATGTGTGTATGTGTGTTTGCTACCAAGAGGATAAACTATAACTGGAATAGCTGCTGTCTACAAAGCATCATAAAATGCTCTTAGTGACCACATTGTATTGAGGAAGAAATTCCATCACTAACAGATACTGAGTTCAGTGGGTGACAGGTAATGGAGGGGGACAGCAGGAGGCCTAAATCACTCATATATTCTTCCAAAGACATCTCCAAGTTAAACCCTTTCTCAAAGAGGCAGAATACAGGGCCATAACCTTTAGAAACTATTCTTTTCCTATTCATTCAATCAATCAATAGCATAGTCATACCTTAGTGTCTTCAGGGCACTGGTTTATTGAACCCCTGAGGATAACAAAATCCAATGATGCTCAAGTCTGACACAGTAGCAAAGTATTTGTATGCAATCTACTTGCATTTATATCTCCTTTATACTGTAAATCATTCCCAGAGAACTTACATTAACTTGACATAATGTAAATGATGCTATGTAAGTACTTGTTACACGATTTAGGAAAATAATGACAAGAGAAAAAACTTACACATGTTACAATACACATGCTCACTTTTCCCAAATATTTTGAGCCTGCAGTTAAAAATGTAGAAACAGAAGGCCAGCTATACCTGTCTGAGACAATGATCAATGCATATACAAATATGGGTCAGTTTTCCTGTTATTACTTATGATAATAACACCATAGAATACGCTTCTTATAGTATAATCATCTTTGCTCAGCATACATAGAAAATTAATTACCCATCCAAAGGGCAACATATACTGCTTTTAATTTAATATCTTTTACTACCAACCCTATTTCTTTGATATGTTAGCTAATTTTATGTGAACTTAACATAAACTAGAGTCATCTGAGAGGGGGGAACCTCAAGAGAAAATACCCTCACCAGACTAGCCTGTAGAGAAACCTGTAGGGGTGTTTTCTTTTCTTTTCTCTCTGTTCTCTGCTCTCTCCCCTCTCACCCCCCACTCCTCAACAGGGTTTCTCTGTGAAACAGCCCTGACTGCCCTGGAACTCAGAGATCTGCCTGCTTTTGCCTTTTGAGTTCTGGGATTAAAGGCATGCACCACCATGACTGACTTTTTAAAATATGGAATGGTCCAGCTCACTGTAGGTGGTACCATCTTTGGACTGTACAGGAAAGAAGTCTGAGCAAGCTACAAGGAGCAATAGTCGGTAAATAAGCAACATTCCTCCATGGTTTCTGCATCAGTTCCTGCTCTCACTTCCCTTCCCATGCCTCCAAGTTATGTTTGGTCATGGTGTTTTATTTATCACAGCAACTGAAAACTGAACCAAGATAGTTGCTGTCTAAAAATCTGACCAGTTGTAGTAATTCTCTTGTAACTAGAGTACTGTGCCAGCAAGGTTACTTCTGCTTATGGCTCTCAGGAAGAATTTGTGTCTTTGTATTTTCTAGCATCTAGCCCTTAATCTGCTCCCACATGTTAAACCACTGGCACAGCATTTTCTCTCTGTAACTCTTTACCACATGGGCTCCTTCTCTTCTAACTGCAATCTCCTCTCAAAAGGACACTTCTGACTACATTTAGAGTCTATCTGGACACTCAAGGATACACTCCTCAGCAAAAAATCCTTAATTTAACCAGAAGCTGTTATGAATATCCAGGTACAGGATTGGTGCAAACATATGCCTTTATTTCTCTTGAATAAATGATAAGAAATATCTAAAAATGCCAAATCAAGATGGTGTGTATATAATGTTTGAGGAGTTATCAAACTATTTTCCAAAGTGATTATTATTCACACTCTTACAAGCAACACAAGATGTCTACACATTTTCAATAATACTTCATATTGCCAACTTTTCATTTTAAGCACTTTAGGGAATTGATAGCATATGTCCTAAATACTCTAATATGTATATACCTGATGATGAACGACATCTTTTCATATGCTGATGGTCATTTATATATCTTTATTAGAAAATTGTTTACTAAGATGTTTTGCCTATCTAAAAAACTTTAGGTAGTATGTCTTTTTATTACTGAATT
Source organism: Alexandromys fortis (assembly GCF_014885135.2). Lineage (NCBI taxonomy): Eukaryota > Metazoa > Chordata > Mammalia > Rodentia > Cricetidae > Alexandromys > Alexandromys fortis. The sequence goes on along the minus strand of NW_026067940.1, from coordinate 7,411,946 downwards.
TTAAGTTTTTTATTCGCCAGTCTGATACAAGCCTTTGTCCTATGTATGCTGCTATGATTTGAATGTGCTTAATCCTCAATGTTGTAATGGTGAAAGGTGATTAGGTTAATGGATCAGTATCTTTATCATGGGAGTGGGTTTGTTATTCAGGACTAAGTTTCTGATAAAGGGTGAAAATAACCAACCCCTCTCTCTCTCTCTCTGCTCCATCATCAGTGTCATGCTTTCACCATGCTAGGACACTCTAAGGAGAAGGCCCTTGCCAGCGGCAATCCCCTGTGAATTTGTCTCCATAACTATCAAAAAATAAACCTCAATTCTGAATAAATTATTCAGTTTCAGCATTTTCTTGAAGTTGGTGGCTTTTTGTTTTCTTTAAAATATCTTTTCAAAAAGTTCAGGACTTGATGAAGTCTGACTTATCGTTTTTTTCCTCTTATACCTCATGCTTTTGAATATTCTAAGATACCATTTTCTATTCAAGGTCACAAAGATTTTCTTAAATTTCCCAAGTAGCTCTTTTATGCACAGGCAAAGTTGAGAACTACTAGTCTGTGGGGAATGTGACCTAGCTTTTTAAATTTAACCTGAGTTTCTGCCAGAGAAAATTAGAGCACTAAAAGCAAATTAAGAATATAGTTAACTGGAAAAACAGGGTACAATCAAGATCCACAGGACACCTTTCTGAAGTGACCAGCTTCCAAGCTTAATTGTCTGTCAAGAGCCAGAATAAATGAGCTGGAAAAAAAAAAGCAGAGCCAGAGGTGTTTTACAAGTCACCCACAAGGTGGAAGGAGGAAGCCAACAAAATTGTCCCTTCCCTCTGAGGGAAACAGCGAACCTACATACTGATAAAATGGGAAAAATTATTACTCTTCCATGTAGGGGTGAGAGTCACCATTTTTGAAGCTACCATTTTAAATAAACTAAGGTGGTAGTAATAATATTTGTTCAAACTTTGCTTCCAACAGGGGTCAGACAGACTTAGCTTTCATTCAATTGAAGAGATGTCAGGAGCACCAAATAGATTCAAGTTTCCCTAGAATCCTAGACAAAGTGGGTCTGTTTCTTAGCTGTCGACAGGAGGCTACTTTCCAGATGTTATATTTAGCATAAAGGAATCTCCAACACAGCTTCATGCAAAATATATAGTATGCCCCAGTAGGTATAACCACAAACCAGAGGGTCAGCAGGGAGTATCCTTAAGAGGGTTCAGCAGCATAGAGGGGCCAATTGTGTAGCCAAATTGACAACCCAAACCAGTTGAATTAGCTATGAGCCTGATTCTTCTCTGTACCTCATATTTAATGAGCCTTTGTTTCCCTTCTTCCTAGCAACACTATACATGGGGAAGAAAACATGCTGCCTATTTCACGACAACTCTGAACTTCTAGCCCACATCATGTAAAAGTAACAACAGAGTTAATGTTTTGGGGAGGCTTGTGTACAAAAGAAAATGTTAGTCCTACTTTCTAGATCCAATGGCAAAGAGAAAGGCCTCTTCCTTGCACACCACAGCTACAGCTTCCTGAGAGGACGTGTCGATGAAAGCACGAGCTCTAGATCCAGATGACAGGAATAAACTACCAGCCTCAATGCATCTTTGCTTAATGTCTTCAAGCCTTAGTTTCCTCTTTTATAAAGAGATAATATTAATAACTACAAATACATTGTAAGTATTAAAGGTGATAATATATGTGAAAATGTTTAGCACAATACTCGGCACATATAGATGATTTTTTCTTTATCACTACACTTTATAGACTAGCATCAAAACATAGCCATCCTCAGTAAAATCAGAAATAAAAGTACCTTTACTGAAGCCAGTGTCTGTGAAGAAATTGATTTTATTTTTGCTACTAGATACAAATTTAATTGATTTTATTTTTTGCTAATGCAAATTTACTGGTAAAACAAAAGACACTATGCTACGATTCCACTGTGCTACGTCTTGGTTGCTGGTCACTATAAGAGCCTCTGAAATTATGCGTCCTTCCTCAACAAATGTGGCCTTTCTACTGCATAAGTCAGCTCGCTGTATACTTACACTCCACTTGTATTTGTCTTTATCTCAGGGTCTACAACCTTTCAGAAGAAATCTATAGTGTAGGACGGAGGTACCATGAAGATTTATAACCCAAATTGTTTTTTTTTCTGGGGGAGGGGGGATGTTGTTTCTATCTTTAGAGAACTGAAGCATATAATGAAGTTCAGGTCTTGAGCTCAGTTTCTCAAAGTTAGCAGCAGATCCAGCATGAGAAAGGTCCCTTGGATAAGATCTCTGATCTTATTCATCTTTTATGAAGCACAAAGCATCATAAAACAGAAAAGATGGTCTCTTATCTGATTTCTATCTTTATCAGTGGAGGTCTAATTCTTCAGGTGCAATAGACTCTACACAAGATAGCAAAAAGCTGGCTGAAGAATGTGTTTTTGCCTAGAACTAGAAAGCAGAAAGGCTCTCACCCAATTCAAACAGAATGAGTCTTTTCTTATCTAATAGACAACTTTGTAGAGAGTTCTTTCCATTCACTTGGACCCCAAGGGGAAGAGAAAAGAGATTTTAGAATAATAAACACTGGCCATTCCATAATCCTATTTATATCTCTAATTAGTAATAATATATTGAAACCAAGTTACAACAACCAAGAAACAGTCTTATGATCTGCATTTATACAATTAAAATTATAATATGCTTAAAGACAATAATGAGAGAAACCAGGCCAAGTCTATAATACTGCATGATTCTATTCATACAAAATATGAATCTATGCACAACCAAAGTTTGCTATTAGAAATAAGTGTGTGGCTGCTCCTAAGGCATCTGGAATTGGGAAAGGAAGATAAGTCTTTTGGAATACTGAAATGTTTTGTTTCCTGATCAGGGAGCTGGTTGCATATGTATTCTGTTTGTGAAAATGTACTAAGCTACAAACTTATCATATGTTTGCTTTTCTTCTATGACAGTGGTTCTCAACCCAGGGTTGAATGACCTTTACAGGGGTCATTTAAGACCATCAGAAAATATAGATATTTACAATACAATTCCTAACAGTAGCAAAATTACAGTTATAAAGTAGCAATGAAAATAATTTTATGGTTAGGATCACCACAACATGAGGAACTATATTAAAAGGGTGCAACATTAGGAATGTTGAGAACCACTGTTCTATGAAGTATCATAAACAATCTTCAGAATTTTTCTTTACATCATCAATATAAGAACACAGCTTACAGAGGTCAACCTTGAGGTCCTGGTTAGTAATGTTATTAATGGAAAGATTTTTCTTTCTAGAGGTTAACATGCCCCAGATCTCTGGTGAAATGTAGATGGGTACTTGAGGAGCCAGGAATACTAGTAGCTTTGATATCTGGCTATTGCTACCACAGACTTCTCTGAGATGTGGACAGGCTACAAATCTCTCTCAGCTAATTTCTCTCTATGATGAAGAATGTCCCCCATAGTCTTGGACATTTGAGCACTTGATCCCCAGCTGTTGGTGCTATTTGGGATGTTTAGGTGCTGCAGCCTTGCTGGAGGAACTAGTCATTGAGGTGTGCTTTGAGAGCAAAGCCTCACTCCACTTCCAATTTAATCTCTGCTTCACACTTGCATGAGATGTGAGTTCTCAGCTCCCTGCTCCTGCCACCACTATGCCTGATGTCTACTGCCATGACTCTCCACCATCATGGACTCTTATTGCTCTACAACCATATGTCCAATAAGCCCTTCTTTCTATAAAGTGCCTTTCTCCATATTGTTTTATCATAACAACAGAAAAGGAACTAATATACTCCAAGACTAGAAGAAAAGGAAGCCAACAGACTGCCCCAAATTGAGTTAGGCAAACACCTCTCATGGAAGTACTGTTCTCAGATGAACAGAGAAAATGAAGGCAGAAACCACCAGTTTTGCAGGGCCGTTTAAAACAGTCTAAACAAGCTGGGTGGTGGTGGCACACACCTTTAATCCCAGCACTCAGGAGGCAGAAGCAGGCGGATCTCTGTGAGTTCGAGGCCAGCCTGGTCTACAAGAGCTAGTTCCAGGACAGATAGGACTATTACACAGAAGAAACCCTGTCTCAAAAAAAGATAATCTAAGCAGGTATCAAGGTCACAAAGAGCAAAAGAGCTGAGAGTCCATCTAAAAAAGTTATTTGAGTCACAGAAACATACATTACTGTGTGTTACAGAGAAGATGCTGGAAACCAGAGAGATGGCACTAAGTGCCCCGAACAGCAGGGTCACAATAGACTGTCAGTGAGTGTTGACAGGAGTTACCTTTCCCTCTTTTTCAGATGTTATACCCTCAATACCCCACCTCTAAACACAGAGACTGCCTCTTCATAGATGCAGTTAAATACAGAATCGTACTCAGTCTTTTGTTCAGGACAGTAAAAATGGAAGAAATCCTGTACTACTTCCAAGTCTAATCAAACCTGAAACACTGTCCAATGTTAAAAACTAGGAAATTGATTAAGAGCTACAACCACATCAATGACAATTCTGATTATTAAACTATTTTCTCACTTAGCCTCTAATCTTAATATTGGATGTTGTCATCTAGAAGTCAGCAAATAAATAGCTGTATATAATCTCTCCCTGTAACATTCACTTTCTGGAAATTCTCTGGGGAATGTCAGACATGGTATATGTGATGGTCTGAATAAGAATGGCTCCCAGAAGCTCATAGATTTGCATGCTTGGTCATTAGGGAGTGGCACTTCTTGAGCGGATTGTTGGAGTAGATTTGGCCTTTTTGTAGAAAGTATGTCATTGGGGGTGGGCTTCATGGTTTTAAAAGACCAAGTCAGTCCTAGACTCTTTATTTTCTTGCTGTCTGGATTTGGATGTTGGCCTCTCAGCTACTTCTCCAGCACCATGTCTGCCTGTGTGGCGCATGTTCCCTACCAGATGAAAATGGACTAAATCTCTGAAACTATAAGCAAGCTCCAATTAAATATTTTCTTTTATAAAAGCTGTTGTGGTTATGGCATCTTTTCACAGAAATACAACACTGATTTAGACTACTATTTTGTACAGTATTCAGGGTCTCTGCTAGCATTTATAACCAAGTCTCATGAAAGAATGACTCCACTGAGAGCTTAAGAAAGGGGGGTTCCTGAGGTCCCAAGAGGCTAGTTCCAGTACTAATAGGAAAAGGGGTATTTGACAAAAAGGTCTTAAGTTTATGACAATTATTTTCAGCTTTTCCTTGGTCAAATTTCTCAATCTATATGCAATAAATTAAGTAACAATCAAGTTTCAGAAAGCAGTAAGGTGTCCATTCTGAGAATAACCAAATCCTGGAGTCCAACTGGCTAAGACAGAAGTTAGAAAGAAAACTAAATTCAAAATATAAACAATAGGAATTAAGATGAGGAAAACACAACACTAAAGATCCCTAGGTCCCAAGAGTTTCGCGAAGCACAAAGGAAGCTCCCAGAACAGTATCAGTACAAAAAGCTTATGGCTAATAGTGCTGATCCACTACTGTCTTCCCAGGATTATCAATTCAGCTTAGAAGGTTAAAACGTTTGCCACTTCAAATATTCTTTTTCTTTAAGACTATGTGGTATATAATGGTCAATGGAAAACCTGCTACGTGAACGAAAGTATTTTTTCTCTTATTTACAAAGCCGTGCCACTGCTCCAGCCAAGAACCTTTGTGACTAGGGACATATATCCATATACCTTTTTAAAGAGTCTTCCTGAGTCCTCGCTGACTTGAACAAATCGAGGAATTATATTATTCAAGTAGATGTCACTCAGGGTGGTATGATCCCTGCTCTCCCGCTTCACCTGGTTTAAGAGGAGGTTCCAGCAGTTTACTGGAGAGAGGACATTCTGGTCTTTCCTGCAGAGAAATGGAAGAAAAAAAATTAAGTGTTAGTAAGCAGGCAGGGCCAGCAGCTATGATGATAGTACATATCACAAAAACCACAGTAATCAAAGCAGAAGCAGAAACAAGGCTATCTTCCCTAAAGCCTACTGCTATGATTTGAATGGGAAATGCTCCCTGCCCCAGGCACATATATTTTTGTACTTTCTGTACCCCAGCTACTATTTGGGGAGGTTGAGCTTAGCTGGAGGAAGAGAGTTGTTGCAGGAATGAGCCTTAAGGGGTATAGGCCAATTCATTTTAATAATTAGAAAACTGAAGCTCACAGGAATTGTCATTCTCTCACATCAATAAAGAGCAAGGGGAAGTCAGAGTCCGCAGTTCGGTATTGTCTGACTAGAATGCATCAGACTGTCTCTCCACAGCACACATCTTAGAGTTAGGTCATCTGGTCATCAAAGTTAAAGAGTTTATCTATCAGAGGGGCTGGAGGGATGGCTCAGTGGTTAAGGGACTGGCTGCTCATGTGGAAGACCTGGGTTCAGTTCCTACGGCCCACAACAGGTAGCTCACAACCACTCCTAGCTCTGACTCCAGGGGATTGGATCCCTCTTCTCACATCCATGGGCACCTGCACTCATGTATATAAACCCACACATGTACACATACACATAATTAAAAATAATTTTAAAAATTATCTTATCAGAGACAAATTCTATGGAATACTACAGACTAAAACCTCTACAAGTTTGCCCACAATAGGATTCCACAGAAACAATGCTGAAGATATCTGCCATGAAAAAATTCACAGAAGACTCTCTAGTTCCATGTAACACATAGAAAGAGGGTTGTTTTTGGACAACACTGACTAAGCCATTATCTCAAGTCCCATATAATTAAGAAAACAACTGTATTTGAATATATGTATTCCTAACATTCATGCTTTGGTAGAGCCATAAAGTTCTAAGTCTTTATTCAAATGAAAATGTGATTCCCAAAGCATATCAATTATCTTCTCTGTCTGCAGTACTAATCTGAACAGATAGAGAGCTATACACCTTGAAGCTGGGTTTCTTTTAGGAGAGAAAAGAGAAGTAGGATTCATTTACAGTGCCCTTTACATTGCTGTTTAAATCCCACAACTAGTCAGAAAGTGAGCTGCAACACACTTCAGTTTGAAAATAAGCAAGTCAACGAGGCATTTTTTTCACAGCGGTATAGCAAGGCCCTACAGAGCAGGAAGCTCTACTGGAAGGGAGCACAGGAAGGCTCTGTTGGATGGCTTCCTGCTCTAGTAGTTTTGCAGGCTTCTTTGATTTGGAGTCGATAAAACTGAGGGAACTTCATTTGGTTAGGAGATTAAAATTTGTCTTTATATCTTTTCCATCTAGCATTTGTTAGTACAAAGTCTCTGCTTTCCCTGTTCTTCACCCCCACCCCACCCCCAGTCTCAGGCTGTACAATGCCAGGACATCTAGGGAAAGGGGTATGCATCCCTTAGGAATGTACTGAACACAGCTGTGAACCTCTTTAAATATTAATCCCTAAAAAGTAGACAAAATATCCAAAAGTATTTTTCTTATTTAAAAAAATTCAGGAAGATCAAGAAAATACTATACTGTGTTGCAGAAGAGATGACTAATCAAAAGAAAGGAAACCCAGAAAGTCATACGCCAATGTGCACCTACAGAAGGGATTATCCTACAAACATACTGGACAAGATAAACCCATGGAACTGAATCATGAACATTAATTTGAAGACACAAGCCTAGTTTTTCTTCCTCAATACAGATTAAATCTATGGATGCTCAAACACTTAACAACAGATGGAAAACGAACAAACAGATGGCTAGAAGGATTTCTAAGATGGCCAAGGAAAAAACAGCTCCATAATCATAAAATCTCTACATTATATATTACCACACCCCTCATATTTCCTATGGTTGTTTCAATAAACTGACATACAAAATCACCACAAGTCCCATCAATTTTCTACCAGCTCATCTACAAAATGGCCAGTGCCCCATCGAGCTCCTGAAAGAGCTTCAGTAGATCACTGCCTAGTTCCCAGAAGCCCCTCCAGTCGGCAATGGCAGTTAATTAACAACGTCTACATTTGTGGCTCTGCAGAGCGTAGGTTTGGTGTTAGTGGATGGCTTGAGCTTCTGCATGGCTGTACTGAGGTTCCCTCCTTGTCCACAACCTATTATTTGCCCTTTCTCAAGGCTGTTGTAGATCAGCTGAGATGACGGATGCAAGAGAACTTTAGCAACACAAAACACTATGCAAATGTGAGAAATATTATTATTTTCATTTCCAAACAAATGAAGACTTAGCTTTCATCCATTTCCAACATGTTCCTCAACAGGCACTGGGCCACAGCCAAGAAAGCAGCCTGCTAAAAGTGCATAACCCTTTGCAAATCACAGTTGGGATAAGACAGTGACAGGCAATTAACCAAGCAGCTGTATGTGTCTGGGAAGACATGAAAGATATACCAAAAGGAAAGCAGACTTCAGTACTCCACTATAGTTTCCCAAAGAGACAAGGTAGAACAATAGTCCTGTGTTCCTCAGTGGGCACTGAGTGCTGAGGTTGACAAAGAATTCAAAGGGAGCCCAGAATCCCAGAAGCACCAGCAACTTCCAAAGCCCCATAGCAGAATCCCTCTCAGACCTGCCAATTTCTAAAAAGCTGGCAATTATCAATGCATCTAAGTATATAATTTCTCACTTTTAGATAACAGTTCTGCAATGACAGACTAAACTCTGAATGAGTTAAATTCATCATTCAGTTTATGTTATTAAGTATCCAATGAGAAAGATTTAAAAAAACAGGTATATGCATGATAAAAGAACTCATTTAGTGATGGTTTGACAGCAAACTAGTGATAAGAAAGAAGCTGAATGCAAGAAATAAAATAAATAAAAAAATGCAAACCTAAATTCCCTTCTGGCACTTTGATTAAAATGAAATGAACTGAAGCAGTCAAAGAGATTATTTTATTCAGATGAGTGTTATTAGCCTTTCTGGCTTATTTTCTTTATTATGCATTTTGCTGATGCTGACAGAAACAGGCAACCTCGATAGAGGAAAAGCTGCAGCGGATTTGTGGTCTGACAGCGCTGTGCATAAAATCAGACCCTTGCTGACCCAGATAAGCCAGAGGATGGATTGGATTTGCTAGGGAAGGTGTTAAAAAAGGAGAGAATTTAAAAATCAAATCACCAAGGCAGAAACTGATTTAAAAAGATTCTGCCTATAATGGTAGCTGCCAGTTGTGTGTCACAGTAGTACAGTGGCAGCCTGAAGGTACCTTTCAAAGACAAGCGGGCAGACAGGGGGTGGGCACATTTCTCTGGATTTATCACAGCTGTGGCTTCAGCTCTGCCAACAATGAGATCAGAGTAGGAAAGCTCAGAGACAGGAACAGAGAAGTACCAAAAGCAAAACCAATATACATTATGTGAAGAAAGAAGCTTTCAAAATTTCAAGTTAGAGCCACATACTTGCCTAGACAGATGATTAGAAAGGATTCAATAAGCTGTCTACGTGTCTTAAAACAATCTAACTGCCCCCTGTAATCTGGCTTGGGGAAAGAGCTAGAGCAAATGGGATTCTTGTAGCTCTGGAGTATTCCCATGGAGCTTAGCTATAACCTTGGGAGAGAGGCATACTTTCCTTTCCCTCCTTCCAAACTAGGAATCTGCTTTGAAGTAGACAACCACTCCACAGTACTTTGACCTCAGGGGAGAGGAGACAGCTGGAGGCTCTTCCCATCATCCAAGACAGTTCAGTGGGTACCCTGAGAACAAACAGGAGGTCTACTCCAAACCCATCTCTGCCATCCCCAGCTCTTGCCTAGATTTCTGACATCTTATTTCTGGTTCCTTCTGAGTTTCCAATCTCTTTTTATTTCATTCATTCACTCAACAAAAAATCAGTAGTTAGCTATGTGCCAAAGCCTGTTCTGTGGACTAGGGCTAAAAAAGGTTCATCATTCTTGTTTCTTATATCAATCCATATTTGTGGACTTCTGAGAACTAAAACATGGCTTCTTCCTCCTAAACTGTCCTTGTGGGTGAAACCCTCATCTTGTTTATATTGATCTTGCTGTTTGTGTATATATAAAAGAGCCCATTGAAAAACCCCCATTTGACTAAATTAGAAGGTCTGTCTTTTGACAGCTTTCTTTATGACTTCTGCAGACCTGGAGTCTTCCCCTTCTTTACCCTACTCTCCTTGTATACTATAGATATGATCTAAATACTGGTGAACATAAACTATGAACTCAACTTCTGTCATTTGAACGTTAAACATACCTCTCTCAAGGCACACCAAAATAATCAATGATCAATACTATACATAGTTTATTACTACAATCCTAGAATTTGGAGGGTAGAGGCAGGAAAAATTGCTGCCAAGTTCCAGGTTAGCTAGAACTATACAATGATACCCTGACTCAAAAAATATAGTGACCCATCAAAAGGCCTGAAGAATAGTCAACAGAATTAAAATATAGCAAGAAAAAGATACAGTAAAGATATGAACAATGACCAAAGACACAAAGTCATTTGGTTTCTCAACTGAAAAAGTTTATAATCATTGCTATTGAATTTTCAGTTGGATCCACATGTTCTCTACAGGAAAATCTGTGAACAATTATACAATTATATCTTTAGTTTTTCCCTCTCTAGTTAATTAAGATGTCACCAGAAGCCTTGTAAGTACTGACAACTATATAGAGAAAATCGCAGGTGTGTTAGCGGATTTTTAAAATAAATAAAACCTTGGAAGATGGTTGAGACACACTGCCTGGCTCAGTTCTGGTCATTCATGCTAGAGAAAAAATACCTACAAGTACCAAAATACAATGGCATCATTCTGAAATTCACACACTGTTTCAAATCATCAAACGCTCCCTTTAGGAGCAGACATCTTCCAGGCACCAGACACAAGTACAGAAATTTGATATATAGCCAGTAAGTTACTAATTTCCAGCCAGAAGGAGTTACATATGTCAAGTACTAACAACCCATTGGTAAAAAAGGGCATCCATAAGGGTACCCCCCTTTTCTAAACACATGTTCTTGGGACAAAGAGTCCCTTTATATAACTCATGATAACAATGAGGAAAATAGTTTGAAACCAAAGATAAATGGAACAAAGCCATACAGTCCTCAGAGCAGCTTCATATACCATTACTACTTCTTATATGTTTATTCTCTGAGTAGCTGCCGAGTGACTGAATATGTATCCCCATGGGCTTGTGTGCTCCAAACCCAGACATATTAATAGCCAGGTTAATACTTCATTAGTGAAACTTTAAAGGGCTGGGTAGTATAAGAATGTTCTAGTCAGTTTCCAGGTTAGTAGGTCAGATTTTGAGTTTAGTTCCTTATGGAATTTGGATGAATAATGACTCTACTCCAGCAAGGAAGTATTTTGTATAAAGCGCCCTAAGACCCAGATTCAGCTGTCACTTGATAACCAGGTAATCTTAAGTGACAAATGTACTGCAGGCTTCACATTTTCTTTTCCTGTTTAAAAATATAAATGGAAACAACAGATCCAATGCCTAGTCATCTGGCTCCTGTTAACATTAAATCAAAGTGATGTTCATGTAAAAGCTTTACTCACAGGAAGTGTTCTCCAGCCATGATTCAGTATCACCATCACTTATTACTTTAACAACTGTTATTACTACTTGACAGCCCACTCAATGAATCTGCACTCACAAAACAGCACCAATAGAGTTGTAATTTTCCTAAAGACAAACACACCTCAAACTTCTCAGGTCTTCTCCTAAATATTACTATCAATTACGTTTGCTACATTTAGACTACGTCAGTGCACTAAATAGGAATATGTTTAGCTACTACTAACATATCACCTGATTCTAGGGAAATTCCAAGTTCAGTAAATCTGTTGCACCCAATCTTGCCCAGACTTGAAAGGGAAAAAGTTTAAAGTGTAAAGAGAAAAGCCAGAGGGTACAAAAAATAGAATCATGCAATTTCAGGAGTAGAAGAGACTTTCAAGATGGTGTAGAGTCTAAACCAAACCTATCATTTTCTATGGGAGAAAAATGATACTCAGGGATCTTGAGGTCACCCAAATAGTGGTGTAACAAGACAAGGGCCCAGGTCTCTTGACTGGCAGCCACTTTCTTATTGTGGTGGTGGCTATATTTCAGTCAAAAAGCCTGAGTTAGTGTCTACAAAGAACTAGTGCTGAAAGAGTTAATGGACAATGCTTGGCTCCCCAGAGCACAGAGCTATTCTAAGACAACACATAACAGGAATACCAAGGGTCCATGAACCCAGAGGGAGCAAATCTGCTGGTGACTAGCGGCGCCAGAAAACATGTTGACACACTGCATGTGGTTATACATGAAAGGCAAGTGAAGAGAAAACAGTTTTGAATCCCACCCATTCTAATTTGGGACTGGCTCTAGGCACCTACCAGAGGGTTGTGCCATACCCGGTCACTCTGTAAAAGGACCTTTCAGTTCCTTCATTCTCTATTCTGTGGCTTTAGTTAAAATGTTTTCTGCTGTATAAGAACCATAACAGACATTTTAAAAAGAAAACTGTTACAGCACAGTAAGATCCAGGAGTCACTGTAGATGATTTGGGTCACTCTAAAATGGAAGATTCTCAATCCGGATTTAAATCCTACTATCGACCTTTTTTTTTTTGTTTTTCGAGACAGGGTTTCTCTGTGGCTTTGGAGCCTGTCCTGGAACTAGCTCTGTAGACCAGGCTGGTCTTGAACTCACAGAGATCCGCCTGCCTCTGCCTCCCAAGTGCTGGGATTAAAGGCGTGCGCCTCCATCGCCCGGCCTCTATCGCCCATTTCTAAGCAAGCGTGTAAACTGCAACTTTCAAGAGCCAGGCTCCTAAGTTCCTAAGAGAGCAGTTTCTCTAAGTGACCTTGCAACAGAATCAATCACCTGGATGCTTGCTTAATCTGTGAGCTGGAGTAATGCCCAGAAACCCTCCTTTTAAAATAAGCATTTCAGGTAATTCTGCACACTGCAAAAAACACTTTAGAACTAATGTTCTTATAGGAATGTTTTTCAGTCAATGGAAGAGGAGTCACTAATATAGCTAAAATAATGATTAACTTAAAACTAGCTTTCTTCTCCCCAATCCCCAGTACCTAGAAAACAGTAGAGCAGAATAACAAAATACCACCCAAGTGTGGTCAGTAGAAAGCATCCTGGGGCTGGCAAGATGGCTCAGTGACTAAGAGTGAGTATTGCTTTGTAAAGGACCCACATTTAGATCCCAGTACCCATGCCAGGCAGCTCACAATCACCTATAACTCCAGCTCCAAGGGATCCAATGTCCACACACAGACACATAACTCAGTAATATTTTTTTTCAAAAAACAAGATATCAGTATATACTATATATAGAAAAATTTATTTTTGAAAGAGATGTTCTTGGTTAATAATATAAATGCACATTGTCTTGTATTTTTCTGCTTTTGTTGATTTGCTTCGTTCTCCTAGCTATTTGCTTTAATCAGGGTCCCACTATGTAGCCCAGGCTAGTTTAGAATTCATGTTCCCCTGCCTCAGTTTCTCAAGTATGTGGATTACAGTTGTGCACAACCATGGCTGGCATATTTGTCTATTTGTATGAGTAGACCTGTGTGTTTCAGCTTATAATACAGGTTAGAAGTCTAAGGCAATGTCCTAAATTCAAGGAGATGGTCAGATACCCAAGCCCCGTTTAAGAATCTGAAAATCTCTTCAAAGTATTTTTTTTCAAAGACGGAAGTGAGGGAGAAAGAAGGAAGAAAGAAAATGAATTGAGGGGAGAGGCGCTGGGAAGAGGACTAATTGGGTAAGAAGCACTTGATGTGCAAGTGCAAGGTCCTGAGTTCAGATCCCCAGCACACACACACACACACACACACACACACACACACGCACACACGAGGATGGTGATGCACATCTGTAACCCCAATATTGAGGGAAAGACAGGTAGAGAAAGGATTCTGGGAGTTTGTTTAGCTAGCTAGTCTAGCCAAAAGGTCAAGTTGTAGGTGAGAAAACTTGTCTTTAAAAAAAAAAAAAAAACAGGTACCAAGGGATAAAGGAAAACACTAATGATCTCTGGCCTTCATAAGCTTATGTATAGAGGTGCACACCACCACCACCACCACCACCACACACACACACACACACACACACACACACACACACACACAGAGGAATTGGAAGGAGAGATAAAGCTAGGACAGTATTTGAACACAAACTTCCTAATTTCCATGTAAATAAAGAATTCCCTCAACTTCTGGAAGCCATTCCCTGAGAACCTCTTTTCAGGACAATCCTTAGAAGTGTTTAGCATTCTGGTCACACTGGGCATCCCATAATTACTACATTTTGCACTATCTTCTTCCTGACACTCTACATTTGACAGCCACCATCTTTGTTGTGCATCTGAATAATAAATAGTCCCACTATATGGATTTCTTCTCATATTTACAGTGACTAGAAATGCTGAGCTAAACAAATTTCTAAGGAACATGGAAAGAAAGAGGTTAGCAAGTTCCAAGAAGAAAGATTTTGAAAATGATGATATAGACACAATGTTACTTGTTTCCTAAGTGACATGCTTGATATCTACAGGAAGTACCTACACACACTAGGCAAGGCAGGCAGGCAGCAGAACTGGCTCCTTTTTGCACTCTGATGGATAAAATCAATAGAAGAGCATCATCATTCTTAAGTGGATAACTTCTTGACCACTGACAGAAGTTGAACCTCATTTCCTTTACATGATCAAAAGGACACAAATCTCTTAGCCCTAAATAAAAGATTCAGAAGCAGCGCAATTAGAAAAACGTCAGCATCTCCAGCTTGGTTGTCAATAGAGCCATATAAATAGCTAAAACCCATGAACATGGAGGGAATGAAAATGGTGCAAAAGATTTAGGAACTAGTCTTTTCTAAGGAAGGCATACAAAGAAAAAGGGAAAGTGATGAGGGATTATGAGGGAAGAGGCAAGGGGAAATGAAGGAACTGAGAAGATAGAAAAACCAAACCCTAAAACGATTCTAAAATTTCCTGATCCTTTTTTAGCAATTTGTTTTTAGGCTGTAGAAATGAGCACAGCATCAAAGATTTGAGCCCATCTGCATTTGAATTTAGGCTGTAGGAAGATTCAGAACAGCTGGAAACAGCAGCACTGACCAGGTTGCAGGTATCTGGAGGAAAAAGAAATAGAATGAATGTGTGGGAGGTGGAGGGATGAGGGTTAGGTAAGGCATTGGAAGGAGAACCCTGAAGTCATCCTCAGAGAGAAGGACAATAACCAGGTCAGAATTAGTGTAATAGTTGTTGGAGAAGTGTAGCGAGATGCGCGGAGCCGCACCTGACTCCTATTATGGCTAAGGCCTGATCACGCAATGATTGTCAGCTGCTTGCATATGCGTGGACCTATGGGCAGTGCCCACCTGGCAATCCGGAGTTTTTAAGGGCTGGGAGAGGTTTGCGCAGAGAGAGAGAGAGAGAGAGAGAGAGAGAGAGAGAGAGAG
>NW_026067940.1:7252867-7396429 GCF_014885135.2 Alexandromys fortis | reverse complement strand
GATTCTGCAACAGGGTCCTAAATAAACTGTCAGCAGGAAGAGCTCTGGTGTCACATCATCCTTTCGGGTCAAGGTGGACGTGACAGAGAAGCCAGTCTGTCTGGGTAAGAAAGCCAGCAAGGAAAAATAAGGGGCATTAGAACAGAGAATTAGGGACAGTCTAGCAACCAGGGTTAAAATTCTGCAGGGTTAGTTATCTACAGAAGAATGTCCTAGACCAGCTCAAGATTGCAAAAGGTCCTACACCATGTGACATGAGCTGATGGTAAATGGTCTACACGATCACAGCACAAACCTGAGATAAAAACTGGATTCTGGTTCTGGTCCCCTAACTGTAAAAGACTGTTAGACTGCCCAGATGGGAAGGGAGAAGGTAAGCAGAGTCATACGAAGAGAAACTGGCAGGGACCCACATCCATAAACAGAAACAGGGAGACAAATCCACAGACAGCCCTTGAGTACATTCATCATCTGACTTATGTGACCCCATTGCTGACTTTCATTAATATCCTGACATAACCTATGGATAACCATGTCCCTTGTTTTTTCTTAAGCTTTTTTTTCTTTTCCTTCCCCCCCCCCTTTTCTTTTCGGTTTTTGAGACAGTTTCTCTGTGTAGCCCTGGTTGTCCTGGAACTCACTCTGTAGACCAGGCTGGCCTCAAAACCAGAGCTCTGATTCAGAGTACTGTCTCTCAGCGTTGAGATAAAGGTGTGCGCCACCACACATGGCACTTTATTAAGGTTTTTTGATCTCTGGTCAAGAAAAAGATTTGGAAGCAAGAATTTTAATTAAGTTCTCAACCTGGAGAAGAAAAATTAAATATAAATAGAATTGTATTTCCAATAAATAATATGACTACAGTGAAAGTCTGAGGTTTGAGGGAGAAAGCACTAAGGAACAACTCTTTGAACACAATTTTGGCTGGAAAACAAAAACTTGAATACTCTAAGCCAGTATAACAACTGAGTCAGTATTGTCAAAAGTATGAGTTAGCAATTACGAAACTACGTTCTGTCTACAGTCTAGGACAGAATAACTAATTAAATATATTATGGCTAATAGGACTAGACTCCTCACTGTTCAGAGAAGAGAATTACAAAAGTGGAAAGTGGGAACATTTAAATAAAACATTTGACATCAGAACAGAAGTAAAGTTTAATGTGAACTCACAGGCTTTAATATAAATAAGTAGAGATAGTTTCTGGATTAATAATGGTTGAATTTAAACGTTTTTTTTTTTCTTTTTACTTCACAATGGTGTCAAAGCAATAAGCATTCAGCAGAAACTATATTCTAAATTTTGAGTTTTAATTTATTCCTGGATAGCCACAGGCAGTATGACTCTGGTGATTCTGGGCAATCACCAACTTGTGATCACAAGTATAAATAATTAATACTCCAAAATGTGCTATATTGCTAAGTTATGGAGCTTATTAAATTAAGTGTATTAAATGCACTTTCAACTTATGATATTTCCAGCTTACTATGAATTTAGCAGAATGTTATCCTATCATAAATAGAGAAGCATCTAAATATAAATGGAGAAAGAAAGTATAAGTACATGGGTGTTGGTTCCTAGACCTACCTCTGTCTACTACCTTTGCTGACAGAGATAAATAGTTAAACTCCAGTAACAAATAGCATGCATAAGCAACCATTGTTTCTAGATCAAATTCCATACTAAATGCAACCAGGATTCTCTAAAGAAATGACTTTCTAGAGCAGAAACAAGGCAAGCTCCGTCTGAGCCTGGACCATTTTACACTACAAAGAAATGAAAATAAAACATGTCATAATGACACAGGATCCAGTTTGACATAATGTCAATAATCAAATATAAGACACCATGAACACAGATATAAATAAAAATGTTAAGGTAAACTACTGAAGGAAATAAAAATCCAGTCCACAGTGATATAAACAACCTTCTACAAAATCTCATGCAAAAAAAAAATGTATAAGGACTCAGAGAATTAGAGAAATGACTCTTTGGTGACTATCCTCCTCAAATTCAAGCAAGAATTATCAATAGATGATAAAACTACTGGTAATTATACATAGAATTAAAATGTCTCCATGATATGTCCTTTAATTTCAAAGCACAGGACAGAATAGCTTTTAGAGTTACATAAAAAATTAAGAAACCTGATATATAGCACTTGATCAAAGTTATTATTATCAGTAACAAAGCAAATCACCAGCAAGTGGCATACTGAGCAAACCATGACAGTAACCCCGACAGCACTTCTACCAAAGCTTGTAACCCAAATCAAATCACAGACAGTATTATCACAAGATTAGAATAGCAAATTCAGTAGCAATTTTTGGGTCAAATGCTTTAAAAAATGTTATAAAGTACAAAGACTTAGAATTTATTCTCCATTAAAGGACACTTAGAGACAACTACACAATTGTGAATTTTCCTTTGTCAAAAGGACTTTTTAAACAACTGGTAAAATGTGAATGACTATGGATTAAGTATTATCATGGTGATCTTCATGGTCTGATTTTGACAATCACACTGCAACTATATTAAAAAACAAGTATAATTTTGGCAGACACCCACTGAAATATTTAGGGATAAAAGAATACCATGTCTACAAGTTATTCTGAAGTGTTTCAGGAACACAAACACAGTAAATTGCACATGAAAAGAAAAAGAAATATATGAAGTAAGTGTATGCTATGTTAACCATACTTTCAATCTGGGTAAAATGGTATATGCTACTCTTTGTATTCTTCTTAAATTTTTTTCTATAATTATAAAATATAATTAAATATAAAATTAAAAATTGTCAAGGATTCCACTCTGGAAGAAAGTGAAGCCATTTCCCTCTCTCTCCTTTGTCATTAATTATATGTTACTCTGGCTTTTTTGTATAAACTGATCTCCACATGACTCAAGAACCTGTGCAGAAGTGATGATGAAAATGAAGCCAAGTGTTTATTCGAGTGTCTAAAAATATTCCTCAACAATCTTGGTTCTTTGGCTTGAGCTCCGCGCCTTTATGGGAACACAAAAATACACATACATACTTATACTATTTCACATTAATCAGTAACCTCCATTAATTAAAATAGTATTCCCTTCTATAGCTATGAATATGTGTTATTACCATAAAGAAGCTGCTTTGGCCTATTGCAGGGCAGAATATAATTGGCGGGAAAACTAAACTGAATACAGGAAGAAAGAAGGTGGAATCAGGCAGACGTCGTGTAGCCACCCAAGAAAGCAAGATGTGAGGTAACCACAAGCCTTGTGGTAAAATATAAAATAATAGAAATGGGTTAATTTAAGATGTAAGAGCTAGCTAGGAATATGCCTGAGCCATTCAATAGCCAAACAGTGTTGTAATTAAGATATTTTTTTGTATGATTATTCGGGTCTGGGTGGCTGGGAAACAAAAGTGCAGTCTCTATTTACATGGCAGCTTATTCTACTACCTGTATTTCATTCCTGGCAGAGCCCTGGCATACGTGAGTACTCAGAAATGTTTGGCTAAAGAACTGGAGAAATGGCTCAACAGTTGAGAGCACTGGCTGCTCTGCTAGAGGACCTGGGTTCAATCCCCAGCACCCACACGGCAGTTCACAACTGTCTGTAACTACAGTTCTGGGGGATCTGACACCCTCACACAGACACACATGCAGGTGAGACACCAATGCACATAAAATAAAAATAAGTTATTTAAAAATTAACAAAAAGAACAAGCCTACTAGAATTGGTATTCATCTATTTTCTAAACTTCTGGACAGAACAGCCAGAAGTGACCTGCTTTCAGAATCATACACGTCCTTACAACACATCCTTAGTCCCCAAATAACAAGGGATCTTAATCAAAGATTTTCAAAACAGTTGTTTCTGTCTAAATAAAGTGGCACAAAAATGTGCCCAAATCTGATATATTGTATTTCTTCATTTGATTAAAGGTGAGAAGCTTTCCAAATATTTGTTTGTTTATTTGTTGTTGTATCATATACTGCATATGCATTTTTCCATTCTGGATTTTCTAACTAGGCTGTGAAGTATAAGGGTTCTAGGCACTCATGCTTAGTACATATACCTGGAATCTGGGTGACAGGGATAAGGGAAAGGCAGCACTCAGGGTTGGGAATGTAGCTGTGAGGCAGAAGACCTGCTTAGCATATGTGGGATCCTGGATTAGAGCTCTGGTACCATAAAAAGAGGAGGAGAGAGAAAGAGAGAGACAGAACTGAAACTGCTTTAAGTCATTACATCTTGACCTATCTCTAACTGGTGGTGATTAATGATGTAATGGGAATCTTGCAAAATCAGCACTAAGAAAGTACAAAAATAAGCTTAGAATCCAAGAAAAGGGCTATGTATCCTAGCACTCAAGAAGGAAGGAGGATCATGGGTTCAACAGTGAGACTCCCACCTAAAAATACAAATATATATATTTATAAATATATATTTATATATTTACAATATATATATAGATAGATATATATCCCAGAAAAGTGCATTACACAGAAATCTGCACACTGTAAGAATCCATACCACTTTGAAGGTACTAATGAAGAGAGTCTATGCTGTGCAGCTGTCTGAATATGTTGTGGCAAGGAAGAGCACACAAGGAAGGGGCTAACAAAGTCAGAGGTTTACAAATGAGGGGTATAAGGGGGAGGAAGGCAGAAAATCAATATACCATTGAAGCTGAGCCTTTCTTACTGTGCTTGCCTCCCTAGGTACCTCTCAGTCTCTATTCAGAGTCCATTCAATAGTGCTTTGTGTTCTAAGGAAATCTGTCAGAGGCATTTCCACCTGTACATTGCAAAATCAGTCCCTTACAACTTCCTCCTCTTGCTGAATCCCCAAGACACTGCCTATAAATTCAAAGAATTTCAAGCATCAACAGAAACCTCAACCTCCACCCCCTAGAACTCAGTTAGGAACATCTGTTGTTTACAAAGGTTCAGACTGAGAGCTGCCAGACTTGTTCTACAGCCTCTACTTTAACACTAGAGGTTGCCAGGAAGGGATGTCTGAATTTCATGCAAGGATGCCCTGTCCCCATCACTTAAGCAGAAATAGACTAAAACAGCTCAGTATTTTACCACTAAATATAATCCTAATTTGTTCGGTTTGTTCTGATCCTGTGCACCAAAAATGTTAAGATGCAGACCTATTTCATTGATCCTTTTAGAATGTAAAACACAAGGAGCAGTAAGTTTGTAAGTAGAAGAAACAGGAGGTGGCAGAATAAAGCTATCCTGCTACAATGAAAAATTCAAACCCTACTTTTTCTCAGCCTCCTTAAATCCTTCATTAACACTGAGCCCTTCCCACATGATTCCACATCTCCTCACAGTGTGATACTTCAGCGCAGCAGAGGACTAAGATATTAAAGTCTTTACTTCAATTACCATGGGACCAAATTTAATTGAGAACATAATTGTGCTATCTTTTACTTTTCTTTGGCTGAACCAAATATGGGTCCCTTCCTGAATATTCTGCCATCTCTCTCTTCTCAGGAACTACTAGTACCTGCTTTAAATGGTATTCTATTTTTAGATTCATGTGCCCGTGTGGATATGCACTATTATTCTCTTACAATCTGCCTGACTTTCCCCAGCCAACAATAAAAAATAAAACTGTGCAGCAGAAACTGTCTTTTCTTCTTATCTTGGAAACCCTCCCACTTAACACAGTTCCCAACAAGAAGGCATGGCTTTTGTCTTTAAAAGAAAACTAGGTCAAAGACAATGCATTTAATTGGCTGTGAATTCTTAAGAATTAAAGATCCAGAGATGGAGCTACACACTGCTCCCTGGGTTTACTGCTATGCTTACAGCAGAGATTCCTGTACTATAATTGTCCTATCCCCCATGTCAAAGGACATGCCTACTGTGGAATGAAAAGCTTGAAGTGTGACCTGCTTACCCTATAGAGTCAGATCCTAGGAAGCATAGGAAGCTCTTGGAAGTCCAGCATACCCCCAGATGCTCATAAAAGCATGTTTTGCTGTTGACCCATCTATCATTCTCTATCCCAGAACAATGAAATAAACCCATTTAAGTAGAAGTGCGGCAGCTTTTAATTGGCTTCCTGAGACCAGGAATCCAGTAACCACATTTGTTGCTGCACTGGCCTGCTGGCCTCCACGGAGAGCACTTCAGGACGTTAAACAGAACTGGTTTTCTACCTATGCAGGTGACACTGCTCTTTACAGAAACCCCAATAGTTTCTTGCTACACTCTTCCCGTGGTGGTGGCAATTCTATCAGCTAATTTCTACTGAGTACCTACTAAGTATAGGTGCTAACTTAGTACTTCACATACTATATTTAATCCTGAGACCAGCTCCTCAAGGTATTACTCTCCACACATCATGGATGTGGAAACTGATGCTTAAAGGGTTAAATGACTAGCTCAAGCTATACGAAGAAGAGATCAGGTTTAGACTTAAGTTTACCTGGTGCAAAGCTTGGGAGTGTTGTTTTTCTACTAAGTTGCAAAGCACTGCAAAAAGCTTTCAAGAGAATTATTTTTCAGTTCCAAAGACTAGTCAGTCACCCTTGTTGATACTCAAAATTGCCTTCTTATGAACTCCTATCTACCTTTATCCTCCCAACACCTTTTATTTTTTTTATTACTTCTTTGAGAGTTTTATATGTGCTTTATTCACCCCCCAACTCTTCTTAGATCTATTCTATTCTTGTCCTTATACATCCAACTTTGGATTCCTTCAAAAGAAAAAAGAAAAAAACAAGACAATCTCTGCTGTGCTGTTCAAATTTTCTTGCATGTGTGGTCTTCCACTAGAGTTTGATTGACTTAACAGGAGCTACTTTCAGAGAAAACTGTTCCCTCCTCTCTCTCCCAGCAGCTAGCAATTGCCAATAGTGCCATGGCTAAAGGAGTAATTTAGTGTCCAACTCCCATCTCCATATTGGGGCTTGGTCAAGTTTAGGCTTGCACAGGTCTTGTACATGCTGTCACAACTGCTTTGAGTTCATATGTGCAATGGTCCTGTGTCCAGAAGACATTGTTTCTTTGCAGTCATCCACTACCTCTGGCTTTGACACTCTCCACTCCTCTTCTGCAATGATCCCTGAGCCTTGGAAGGAGAGAAGGCAGTAGATATGTTCCATTTAGGACTGAGCACTCTGCAGTCTCCTTTTGCCAATTGCCAAAAACTCCTTTAAAAAATACAAGCTATCATCCAAAGTTCTATATGGAATGGGCCAGTGGAAAACATACAAAGGAATTTCTTGGTAATGTCTCAGTAATAGTAACTTGAGCCACAGGGAAGGGAGGCCAACTCGTGCTTAACACCAGATGCTGCTACATCTGGGCAAAACTTTCCTGGGGGATGTGCTAGTCCTAGGAAGTCATGGAGTTCTTCCTTTCAACAACTTTATGTTTCCTATTGCTGCTGTCCTCCTTAGGTCAACCCAAACTCAAAGAGAATCTCTGTTTTCTCTGATTCTCCACCTTTTTTCTCACTTGCAATCAGAGCTCTAATATTCTCCATGGCCAGTTGATTCTGCTTTTCAACCAATGTCATCTTGTGAGAGTAGTAAAGAACTTTCAACTTGACTTTGAAGAAAGACTCCATTTAACAGAAGGAGAGCACCTACAGCACCTTTGTACATGCATAGGCTAGGCCTAAGACCAAGCACATGAGCTCTATAAGAATTTTTCTTAATTTGCACTTAGTCTTTCACTGAAGGGAGTGCTAAAGTTGAATGAATATCTATCAAATTCTATTATTTTATATTTCTTTGTGTTTGACTATTTTGCCTGCATGTGTATCTGTATATCATGTTGAAGCCTGATACTCCGATACTCCCAGAGGTCAGAATAGGGCATCAGTTCCTATGGAATAGGGATTACAGAAGGTTATGAGCGACCATGTAGGTGCTAGGAACTAAACCCAGGTCCTCTAGAAGAACAACCAGTGCTCTTAACTGCAGAGCCAACTCCCCACCCAGCACTCTACCAGATTCGTGAGATACAGAGGCCAGGCTCTCTTGCATCCTTCCTAAAAGTAACATAACTCATAGAGACTAAATAGGTAAAATTACTTTCTGTGTGTCCACCTTCAGATAATGCTAATTTGATATTAGCAAAAGTAAAATACTGGGTTTTTTTTGGAGGGGGGGCAGGGTTGCCTCAGTTATGGTCCCTTTAATTTCTTTAGGATCCCTCTTCTAAGAGGGATTTAATTTAAAAATGTCCAACAAATATTTATTAAGGAAAAGGAAAAGATGGAGAAAAAAGATGTTAACAACAGATTATTAAACAGCATAAGGTCTGTGTAACGAACACAGCAGGATAACCAAGCATACTGCTTCTCTAAAACTCCACATGGGGTGGGAGTTGGGGAGAGAAACTACCTCAAAATAAAACAAAGATATTAGTTATTAAAAGTAGGAGATCAAAACCAAATGAACTGAAAAGTAATTTACAGCAAGCCCATGTGAAAGAAAAGAAGAAAAGAAAAGCCAGCACATTATTAATTAGAACCCTTCAGAATCCTGTAGGTCAACATTAACACAAATTCCACTTAAAGAGGCAATCAAAGGCTCAACAACAAATAGGAATACATTTATGCTCTTCAAAGAGTAAAAAATATGCAGAAATACCTTCCATATGAAGGCTTCCTACTGTCACATAATATTTTTTCTCTGCTTTTAATCAAATAAGTCTGACAAAATCAGGGGACAGGGAGGCCATATTACCTGTCTTAAAGCAAAAGTTAGAATGAGTAATCTCTCTAGTTATCTGTAGCATCTCTCACTGTCTGGAGAAGAGTAATGGAACCGTCAGGTCAGATTTTGCATGAGTCAAGCTACATAGGCTTTAATGAGCACTGTACTGAGCCACATGGGGAAGGACAAAAGGTGAATAGGCACAAAGAACAGAAAGCACAGCCACCAGGGTGACACGGTAATGGCTTCCAGGGAAGAAATTTCCAAGAGAAGATGAAAATAAGTAGTTAGGCAATATTTGTTCCTAAAGTGCCACTTAAAACTATAACAAAACAACCATCCTAACCTGGAATGGATGACTGAAATGGAGCCAGAGTAATAGACAGGCCTGGAAAAGGGTGAGATGAATCCATGTGCACTGTCTTCAGCCTAGCCAACCTGTTCCATCCCAAGTTGAATAAATTCCACATCCCAGAGTGGGATCTATCCAGAGCTGCTGCTGGCAGCTGTTCTCCTGGCAGCACAGGAAGACAAATTCATGGCATTACTGGGCCAACAGCTGCTACAGCTCTGGGGGAAGTGACAAGTGCCTGCTGAGAATGAACTATTCTGGGACCAGTCACAGAGTCAGCAAAACTGAGGCTACAGTTTGCTGGCTCAATGAAGATACAGTACACTTCCTACTCCAAAGTTTAGAGAACCAAAAAGTGCTTTCTCTATCCCAGCTTGTTTGACTCAGGTGGTTCCTGTCTTCACATGTTGCTCCATCTTTTCTGTTCCCAAGGGCATGACTTCTATGTTGGCTCATATCACCCTCCCCACTGGACCAGGACTCCCTACAATGCCCTTTCATCTAGTCTTTCTAAAGCATAGATAATTCAGTTTCTTGCTCAGAAATTGTTAGTAGCTACTTTATCCTTATAAAACAAAGTCCTAATCTATTGGCCAGTATTCATAAACCTCTGTAATCTCTGGTTTACCAACTTTTCCAAGCATATTGTTCAGAGAAGCAGATAAGTTACCCCCAGCCATGTTTTCCTCACCTCTGGGCTGTTGGTGACACTACTGTCTATCTAAAATGTTTCTTTCTTCATCTCTTCATTCCTCTCTAAGATCTTTCACTGTCTTATTATATAGAATATTCAGGAATAATACATAGCATTGACAGTTTTATTTTCCCATTCCTATCCACTGAACTTCACCTCCAACCAGAACAAATCACTCTCTTATGTGCACTATGTATGGTCACATACCGTCCTTCCATATACCATGACACATAGACAATATTGCAAACACTGTCCCTCAACATCTCTCCCTTTATAGAGACTACTTTCTAGGTCACCTAAGTTAATAAATATATTTTCTAGTTTCCCTTACAGCACAGCATAACCATGTGACTAAGTTCTGTCCAGCTAGATATGAGTTAAAGGCATGTATGTGCCACTGTCAGACTATACCTTTAAAGAATAAAGATATAGTGCCCTCTTGCCCTGCTGTTTTTCTGAATTGATGAAATGGGATATGGTAAGAATGAGCTATATGGGCATACAAAGTAGAATGGACACATTCTAGGGGTGGGACAAGGAGCCTGACACTTTCCTGACTGGCTAGCAAACTATTATCTATAGAAAAATATATACCTATCTTTTATATGCAATTATTATTTAAGGTTTACTATAGCATCCACACCTTTCTTAACCAAACTAGTCATGTCTAAAATGCCTTTTATGTATACACCCCCCAAAAAGAAGAAAGGGACAAAAATTTTGGTGCTACATACAAAATGTTGCAGCACAGCTGCTTATAGCACATAAACATCTGAGCACTAGGCTGTCTTCTGCTACACAGAAATGAGGAGGAAAAGGGAAAAATGAAGGTTCCATTACAGTGTGATGCTAACAAGTAGAGGTCTCATCCTGCATTAGTGAGACAAGGCAGAATTTAGCCCAGTGGACTGTTCAGATGATCACTGGACTTAAGAAAGTAGAGCATAAGTTTAAGTGTGGGGGAAAAAGAAGAAAATGAGAGGAAAAAGGTACAAAAGGCTTAAAAATAACAAATGAAATATAATTTAGAATTTCACATATACATTTATAAGGGAAAACCCCATTTATTCCATATAAAACTGAGAGACTCTCAACTATCTGATTTTTGTTGATATTTTCAGGAATAAATTAGTCTGAATACAGAATGCTGTCTGGAGTTCTTGTTTAGTTTTTCTCCATCTTATCCTTATTATGTGCATTTGTTCCTATGACTCGTCTCTTCTTGTAGTAGGCTGTACTATGTGAAATTGCTATTATGTGACCATTTTTGATCTATAAAAACCAGCAATTCAGATGTTCCATTCTAAGAGAAGAAAGCTTTTTGTTTTCAGACTTTTTAAAAAGATTTAATTCAGGGGGGGGGGGTGTGAATGAATACAGTACCCAGAGAGGCCAGACGAGAGAGGGAGGGAGGGAGGGAGGGAGGGAGGGAGGGAGGGAGAGAGAGAGAGAGAGAGAGAGAGAGAGAGAGAGAGAGAGAGAGAGAGAGAGAGTGTGTGTGTGTGTGAGTGTGTGGTGTGGTGTGAATGAATACCGTTCCCAGAGAGGCCAGAAGAGGGCAATAGACTGGAGCTACAGATGGGTGTGAGCTGCCTGACGTGGTTCTAGGAAAGCAATCTGGATCCTCTAAAGAGTAGGAAGCACTCTTAACCACTGAGCTGTCCCTCCAGCCTTCAAGCTCATCTTGCTCTGCTTTACTTCTTTCTCTCAGAATGCCTTCAGCCCAAACTGTTAGTAAAAAAACTGCTAAAACTGACTCGGATCAAGCTCCCCTTGAAACACTTCTAGTTCCCTGACATATAAAACCCTCCCATCTTTGACCTGCCTGGGAAAAGGCACTGACTCCCTTTTAGTTCTTTTTAGAATTTTCTATCTTCCTAGCAAAAATATTTACTACCTGCCAACACTGGGAGACCTCTTAAGCCTTAGGTTTTTGGCTCTTGGTTCTTATTCTCTCTTCTACATTTACATATTGTTTACACTACAGATTTAATATGTATCCCCACTCAAAACCATTTAGCTCAGTAGTACCACATCTCAACTTGGGTACCTGAAATCCTTACAGTGCCTCAAACTCAACTACTCAAAGCAGAGTCACTATTTAAAGCACCTGTTTCCTCCATGCCCTTATGTTATAGAGGACACCACAATTCTTCTGATTGCCAGATTAGAGATACCAGGTCACCTAACCATTTAGATTATTTTATCCAATCAGTTATCCAATCCTGTCTAATTTCTCAAATACCTCTTGAATACTGCTATCATATAAGGCTGAAAGGCTCACCAAAGGTTTGTGTGGTAAAGGCTTGTTTACTGCTGGACAACAGCAGAGCCTTTAGGAGGTAGGATCTATTAATAGGAGACTAGGACACTGGGGGATTGTCTTTGATGGAATCCTAACCTCATCCTCTCTCTGTTTTCTGACCATCATGAAGGAACAGGCCTCCTCCTCCTCCACATGCTACATACCACCACAGGGCTCCCCAAAAGTAGATCAAACAACTATGGACTTAGGACCTCTGGAACTATGAGGCAAAACAAAACACAATACTTTTCCTCTTTACAGTTTATTTATCTCAGTTATCTGGTCTTAATAACAGAAAGCTGACTAACACAAATACATCCTACTGCTCCTTTCTAGACACTATCCAATTCTATATGTACTACCCTCAAAACTTAACATACCTCTCTTGGATTTACAAAAATTATATAATTTTACCCATACTTTTCCTTGGGTCTGTCTCAATACAACATCCTCAAAGGCTCATTACCACAGGGCATGTCAAATGTGAGTTTCTATGCTTGCTATCAAAGCATTATCTATCCTTTGGGACCCATTCTACTTACTTAACCTTGTTTTTCACTGTTTTTGAAAATATTCATTTTCTCCTATCTTTATTAAAGTCCCTTTTCCTATATAGTTTGCATGGCTCTTTTACTTGTTAACCAAAAATTCCAGAGCTTATCTTATTACCATAGGAATGAGCACAATCACAATACCTAGCAGGTATTAAAAGGAACTAACAATTGGATTATTACTTAGGATAATATGGGAATTGGCTGGAATAAATCAAGCACGAAGTAATGGTCAAAGGAGAATAGAAATGGCCCCCTTTTCTAGGTCCTTGAACCACCTGAATTATAATTCCATAGTACTCACTCAACTTTAAATTACCTGACTGTAATTTGTTTACTTCCCATCTCCTCATTCTAATTAAAAGGCCATGTGGAAAAGACATTCTTGCTCTCTGTCATATCTCAAGGCACTATGAAGAAGTTCAAGGGATGTGCAATGGATATTAGTTGGATAAATGCTCAACAATCTTTCCTTTGGGGCTATCTAGGAAGACAAAGGGAATTAGCTGGAATGGAAGGAAGCAGGAGAGGGTAGTGTGGTGGTATGGTGGCAATATAAGTAAATATAATTAAAATACATTGCATACATGTGTAAAATGTCATAATTAAACCTATTACTAGCTACACACACACACACACACACACACACACACACACACACACACTTTAGACCACTGGCTGACATACATTAGCTTGGCTCGCTATTTATTCTGATCTCTTTTAGATAGAGAACTGCCCATTAAGACTGATGTGAAAGGGGCTGGAGAGATGGCTCAGAGGTTAAAAGCATTGCCTGCTCTTCCAAAGGTCCTGAGTTCAATTCCCAGCAACGACATGGTAGCTCACAACCATCTGTAATGAGGTCTGGTGCCCTCTTCTGGCCTGCAGGCATACTCGCGGACAGAATATTGAATAAATAAATAAATAAATAAATAAATAAATAAATAAATAAAATATTTAAAAAAAAAAGACTGATGTGAAAAAGGAAGAGTTCTTGAGGGATTTCAACAAATTTGAAGCTTGTAGGTTCAAGAAGCAACCTGGATCTAAGAGGTACCCTTTGCTTCCCTGCACCTCAGCCCACACTCTCAAAGTTTCTAAAAGCAATTGCTATGAAGTCCCTACTTAAATTGTTGGTCCTTGGTACTTCGTGTCTTTGCTAAAAAGCGCTCGGCTAGCTTCTCCAGGTTTCGAGAGTAGTCCATTTCAATCTCAGCCTTCTTGCGGAAGAAGTCTTGCAGGTCCTGCAACAGCTGCACCCGGAGTTCACACTGCTGGTCTAAGCATTTCATCTGCTCTGTGAGCTGAGCCCGGATCTCTGCAAGACAACAAAATAATGTGGTCAGTCCAACAGCCCTAAATATACACTACACACACACAGACACACACAGACATGCACGCACGTACGCACGCACAAACGCACGCCCCTGCCTTTCATTCACTGTTCCCTGTACCCTGAGATATCAAAGTCCTTAATAACATAGCCTATAATCGAAACTGACCATAGAATGTAAGGTACCTTCAAAAACCTCCAACTCTTTTTGGACCACTGAAGACTATCTATGATCAAGAATCTATTCAATTTGTTAAAATAAGTTCTATAATAGACAAAATAACATCCAAAGCTAAATATTCATAAAGCAGTTAACTGTTTCTAACACCATCCAGAATTTGGGTTCTTTTCTGGCAAGGAGCCCAAATGAATAATCAGATGAATCATGTTACCCCCATTTTAAAGACTGATTACTAAGTCTTAAAGAAGACAAACTATTAAATCACAGTAAGCTGGGATTCAACAGCAGACAAATGACTGTTTTTTACACTTTTCCTCATCATTTCAAAAAGTTTTTCAATATCTTTATGAAGTATAGTAAGGAAGAATCATTGAATTTTCATGGAGGTGGAAAGATGTCTTTTCTAGATCCAAATGGCAGCAACCAAGAACAAACGTGTACTATGACTTCTAAAAAATCACATTCCAGGTCAATTGGTTTCATAATTTCAAATATTATAAAAAGTAAATATTCAAGAAGCTATCTCTAGAACTGGAGGAGTAGCATAACATGGTGGTAAATGACTTAGGAAGAGATTTTTTTTTTTTTTTTTTACTGAGATCCCACTTGTTCCATCCTCACAGAGGCCTGAGATCCTCTGCTCTGTTCCAGCTAGAACTATGTTCAGTTACACTCTTGCCTGGCAGATTTCCTACCCAGTTCTTGCATAGGACTAGCAACACAACCACTGTGGAATGGCAGCTTCAGAGGCAACTGGATCTGTCTTGAATACACTACATGTTTTACTGATAAGAGATTTGGCATTCACAAGAAATAGCCTGCCAACACTGGGCTGATTTCTTGTCCAGAGTGGGTCTACAGTGCATGTCCAGCTTATTTTACATCCAGTTCCCCATTAGCTTGAAAATAGAGCAATCATTCTCATCCCTTTTCTCTACCAGCACACTCACCTCCAGCAAGATTCCAACTTGAGGTTGAAAAGAAGTACTACACTATGCCTTTCCTGATGCATGCTTCAAATTCATTTCCCACAGCACTGGCAGATGGAGAAGGAGAGAAGTGACGATGTCACATGAGTTCCAGACAAAATTTTGGGATAAGGACCATAATGCTGAAAACTTTGCAATCACTCCTTTCTTAAAGCAACGAGAATTGACAAAGCTGCACTGGGTTTTGCCTTAGAGTACTTGAAGTCCATCTTTATTGCTTCTGTTTCTGCAGGTATATCAGTACTTGACAAACATAGCTGGTCCTTTGCAGGTTACCCTAGGTAATCTCTAAGAGCAATCTTCTTCCTCATCTCTATTCAGTCCTGCAGTAACCCAACCTGAACTGAAACTGAGCACTGCAGGATTGTTTCCAGCAAGTAGAATACTTCACAGAAAAGCCATTCCCTACCTCATCACTCATCAAAGCTCTCTTGTTCTGCACAGTCTGGAGTCTGATTACAAGGGGTGTAGGGCTGTGTGTGTGTGTAAGAGATTTACAGAGGTTATACCAGGAATCCGGTTCTTGTCAAAGATTTCTGGGTCTCTTAAGGGTAAAAGTTGTTGTTATGATCATTCCTAGAGGCAACTGCCCCTTTGTACAAATTAATGAAAATCTAGCAATAACTGCTAGTACATAGGAAGACTGTGGGTACAGATCATTCATGGGTCATCAGTATTATTTAAAAACTTACCCATTAAATAAGAATCATCTCTTAGAGTAAAATGGCTGTCCAGGATCCAAATCAGGAACAAAGGTACAAAGGAAGATAAAGGTACACTGAGGCTATCAAGTCCCTCTGAGTCAGCTATAACTCACTTTTAAGACTACACCTCAACAATCTTCTAGCAGGAATGCAGAAAGAAATTCTAGACTGTTCTAGGGACTATAGACAAAGCCCCATGATACTAACGTAATTCAATAAGTAGGCTGTTCTGAAACTGTTCTGTCCATGAAATAAGTGCACGATAGGGGCTACTTGTTGGATACAGTAATGTGTCTTAGAAGTTCCCATGAACTTTGAACCAGTATGGGAGTCCACGCTGACTTCTCAATGAGTAAGCAGTGTAGCATGAGCTGTATCCCATGCTTGCACCCTCTTCTGGATCCTTATAGAAAGAGTGTGTATTTACTGAACACGTTAAATCACTTAATTTCCATTACTAGCTTCTAAGATACTTCAGGTGAGAAAAATGGAATGTTTATTAAGTACTAAGCCAAGGGCCACACCATCAGTGCTAACAGGACTTCTGGTGGTTAATACTTGATGGAAATCTATCTATTATTACCTACGAGACAAGTCTCTGAGTATAATCTACATCAGAATAATTTAGGTTTGAAGATTCCTTGACTAAGGGAGCCACCATTCCACTAGCTGAGGTCTTGAACTGAATAAAATGAGGAAGTAAGCCAAGCACTCACTGCTCTCGTTGTGACTGCAGATGTAACTGTGAATAGCTCCTTCAAGCTCCTGCTACCTCAACTTCCCTTCCACAAGACTGCTCCTCCAATTGGGAGCCAGATTAAACCCTCCTCCTTTAAATCGCTTTTGCCAGACATTTTATCACAGCAACAGGAAAGGTAATGGAGATGGGCTAAAGCTAACAACATTTATCTGAGAAGTCAGAAGTAGATACACCGTAGACATCATTTCTGGGTAAATCAGTGACCATGGTTTTTTAATCTTTGGAACTTCGACTTTGTCTTCCTGCTGAAGAATGATTCAGGGTCCCAGGATCAAGTTTAGGCTAGGCCATTGATTTACAAGTTAGCCCACATTTTGATTAATCCAAAACCAGAATAGATCCCTTCCATACATCCTAGATCTTTTCTCCATAGAAACTTCAAAAGGAAGTCCTTCCCTTCACTTGTGAGCCCTATCCTGAGTTAATCAATAAGTACAAAGGATTGGGCAGGGAAGGAAAAGAGACACCCACCCCAAACCAGAAGAGAATGCTAATAGACACCTCCTGTCACTGGTTTGTGATAAGGTACCCCTGCCCTGAAACATGCCTAGAAGGAAATCTCTCCCTTACTATCATTCTCAGAGCATTGAGGAAGGCAGTAAGAAAGATTCTAGTCCACTACTCCAAGACAGAATGGCTGTTCTGTGGAGAGCAGAATGTACTGCGGCTGTTGTTACAACAAACAGTGGTCCTCAATCCGGCAGCTGTGCCAGCCTCTGTCCAAGTACATAAGGGGAAAGAAACAATAGGGTACTGATTGTCAGCACACTTGGGCCATGTGCCCAGGCTGGAGACCCCGCCATACTCTAGTTGACCAAAAGGGCATAAAGAAAATGGGGCAATTTATAAAAACACAGGGGATTTCTTAACATTCAAATGAGTATGCATGTGGACTTGTGAGCACACTCAAAGACACACTGTTCACATGTTCTAACACACAAAGTCAAGAAGACTTCACAAGTCTCTTTTACAGCTAGCAGAGAAGTCCTGGGAGATGATGGGCTCTTGTAGTATCTTTCAGCACAATTATGGGAAGAAGCCAAGCTCTCTTCTTTAAAAGTAGTTGTCTCTGAGCTATGAATGCTTCCTTGGTTATCCATAAAGTACCAAAGTACTAAAGTCACCATGAGTAGCTATGAAGGGATGAATGCCAGAAGTGATCTCCTCTGGGCACCTAATGTCTGTTTGGTCTTGCTTTGAATATTCTTTCCTATATAGCAAACCCACAGAAGTAAATTCCAATGTGAAGACTTAAGAGTTAAAAGTAATCACACCTGGGCAGTGGTGGTGCACGCCTTTAATCCCAGCACTCGGGAGGCAGAGGCGAGTGGATCTTTGTGAGTTCGAGGTCAGCCTGATCTACAAGAGCTAGTTCCAGGACAGGTTCCAAAGCTATAGAGAAACCCAGTCTTGAAAAACAAACAAACAAACAAAAACAACAAAAAAAAGAGTTAAAAGTAATCACAAATAGAAAGAAATCTAACTGTAAATCTTAAGAAAAATTCAATGTCCTTTGACTCTTTTCTTTCTTTTTTTAAACCACATTTTAAAATGATACAAGGAAAAAAATTAGCAAGGATCAAAGTTTTTAGACAAGTTTCCTCATACTCAAGAGTGACCTTTGAGCTGGGTGGTAGTGGTTAATTCCAGAACTCGGGAAGCAGAGGTAAATAAGTTCAAGGTCAGCCTGGACTACAGAGTGAGTTCAAGGATAGCCAAAGATACACAGAGAAACCAAAAAAAGAAAAAAAAAAACCCTAAAGAGTGACCTTTGCTATTTCATTCATAGATTCAGGTCAAAATTTAACTTTGCTGTTTTGCTTTTGTACAATTTTGTTAGTATATGAAAACACATTGAATAAATTTAAAGATGTGAATTTTATAGTATGAGCTCTCTCTCTCTCACACACACAATTTTTAACTCCACCAGATGTATTCTGTTGAGGTTGATTATGATTCTGCCAAAAAACAGGCAAGGAAATGACCCCAGACCCCATAAAAAAAAATTCTTGGTTTCTATTTCTCTATTTTTAGGGTAAATCAGTTCTGCACTGAATACTATTAAAACAGATTGGGTAAGCAGTGTGTCCAGGCAGCAGACCTAGCCATGACACTAAACTCCACTGTTCTACTCTTCTCAGAAGATGTCAGATCAAAACATGGCAAGGAATGCTTGTTCAAACTCAGGGTCAGCAGACATAGCCAACAGAATTTTCCCTGGGCAGTTCTGCTTCCTAGTTCATGCTTGGTTACAGCTAAGACACTACTAACTACACCTGGCTTGGGTGTTTTCTATCTCCCAAGAAGGAGATTTATATCTTACTTAGAAAAGAAGCTGCTGACTGGTTTCAATAGAGAATCATTGGAAGATACTGATCATTTAGCAAAACTAGTCAAGGCCACGCCACACTGGATATCATGTAGTCTTTAAGTGACAATACCTTCCAGGGCAGATGAAACAGTCCTCTGGAAACTTTCTCGCTTCAGAACACCTGGTAAATTCATGGAAGTTCAGATGGGGTTTGTGTTCCCTATTGCTTCAATCCTAGAATAAGAGCTCATTTCTTTTGACTTCCAAAATCTATCTCCACATTCTAGAACTTTCTCTAATTTAGTTATAAATTCCACATATTTAACAAGAAAATGGGAGTAGGAAGGCATGTCAGAAAAAAGAGAAACATTCATTTAGGAACGTCATACAGGTATATTCTTCCCTTTTTGTGTGCTGGCATCTTGGAGACAGGTGCTGTGACTCCCACGGGCTCTGTTGCCAACATGAAATGTAATATTTAGACCATGTTTCCCAGTGGGAACCTGACCTGATTGCCAGTCTTCTCCACAAAATCTACCTCACCTGCTTTTAGTCCTTTCACAAACATATGATGTCACCCCAGCCACCTCAAAAATACTGATTCGTTGTACCTTCCAGAAAGTGCTATATAAAAATACAATCAAGGCTTTCATCAGGTTCTCCTCTCCATTATTTCTTACTAATCCCAACAGTAATCAGTTCCTCTCCAAACTGATCCCCAGGAAACAAAGCTGGATGCTCTGCCAAGTCATGTGGATGAGGCCCCTTGTTTGTTTCCTGGCTGCCCAGCAGCTCAGCCCCGAAATAACCACACAGAAACTATATTATTTAAATCATTGATTGGCCCATTAGCTCTAGCTTCTTATTGGCTAACTCTTACATCTAAATTTAACTCATTAATCTGTATATTGCCACTTGGCTGTGGCTTACCGGGTAAAGTTCTGTCTCCACTGGGGGCTACATGACTTCCTCCTTCTTCCTCCCAGCATTTAGCTTAGTTTTCCCCACCTACCTAAGTTCTGCCCTATCAACAGGCCAAGGCAGTTTATTCACCAATGGTAATCACAGCATACAGAGGGGAATTCCACATCAAAGTCATGCTCTTTACCTTGATCATTTGCCTTTCTACAAATTTCATAATTCCAGGGCTCTTAAAAGTCCTAGCTGGACAGAAGTGAAAACCAAAGCCCAGAGAAGTAAAGGGACTGGTGAGTGTCACTCAGCTGGCTAGGTGTAGATTCAGAACTGGAACCCTAGAAGCCAAACTCTGAAGCCAATGCTCTTTTTTACTGTTATCACACACAGTTGTTTGAGAGCCTTCCCAGTACTCTGAGATCACAAAGACAAAAGTTAGCCAGGGAATGGGAACAAACAAAAAGCTACAGTAAAGTGAAACAATACAAATAAGTGAGACTGCACAGAAAAAGAGAAGGGTGATTCTGTAAGCATTGCAGCTGGGATGGAAAGGTATCCTGGCAGTCGGGAGCCAAGGAACACCACAAAGTTACACCACACAACAAACCTCACACAAGAGATTTATTGGGAGGGAAAAAACCAGGAGGGTGGCTTCCTCTGCTTGGGTGAGAAACAGCAGAGAACTTGGAAGAAAGGTGAAACCTTTCAGGGTGGAACTTTCCAGAGTGAAGACTGGTAGAATTTCTTGTCTAGAGACTGGACTTTTAACTCTATAGGGTGGGGAACTGGGTCCAGCAGTTAGAGCAATTAGAGTGCTGTGTGGGTGGAACCTGGAAGCTGGAGGTCCTCAGGGGAGGAGCCTGGCTTGAGGGACTTACAGACACAGTACTATGTCCAGTCTACATGTGATACCTTATCCTTCAAGGATTAATACTGGCACTTGTTTATGAGCGGTTGATGTTTTAAAAATCAGCAGTGAGCTACTTTCAGGAACCTAGAAAACAGCAAGTACTCTCCCTCAAAGAATGTGACTAGCCTCTTTCTCACCACTTCACTCTCTGGAAGAAGGCACAGAAATCTTCACTGACAAGAATTACTCTAAACAACTGCTTCTGCAATTACTGTTTTCATCCCTGTGACCTCCAAATTTCTATCTATACTCTAGACCTCTCCAGCCTCCTAGAACTAACTTACCATCTCTTCTTAGTTCTCTAAGAGGTATCCACAGCCCCTGGCCACTGCCCCTCCTGGTTCCTATCTTACTATGGCACTTCTTCTTCCTACCAGACCAAAACCTTCAGAGTTACTGCTGAGTCTTCTCTCTTTCATATTCTGTCAACTCAAACCGCCTTCAAATTACATCCTGAATCTAACATCTTCTTAGTCTCTCCATCCATTCCATTCTCTACTCACATGTTCAATATAACTTGACATCACTTTGTTCTGAATAACTGTTCCTACCTGGTTCCTCATTCCCACCCTTGTTACTCTGATGTCCACTCTACATACGGTAGCTGTACTCATCACCATCCAATGGCTTTTCATTGAAAAAAGGGCAAAGGCTTTCTAAATACTTATATAGTTGGCTGTTCCAGTCTCTGGAACTCATCCTCACAGATCCACAGACACATGGGCCCCTCTGGAGGTCACAGGATATGCCAAGCTCACCTTTACCTCTGCTAAAGGAAGCCTTTCCCTTAGCTTGAAGCACACTTCCCAACTTTTGCATGGCTAGCCCCTTCACTTTACTCAGTTCTCTGCTAAGAGGTCACCTCAATGCAGCATTCACAGCCATTCCAGCTGAAAGACCCCAAACACTAACCTTTACCTTCATTTTACTTTACTGCACTGTAACTTCCATAACTCTAGTCTTCTCCTCTCACTAGACACAAGGCCCATGATGACATACAGAATTTGCTTTGCTCACTGTTGACCTTTGATGCCTTAGTGACCAACATATAAAAAGTCTGAATTTAATGAATGAAGAGCTCCTTTGACTTTATGAGATTTGGGACAACTTATTGCTGCCCCCCTCAAAGACGTTTTATCTTGACTGTTCCCTAACCCCCAAAAGGTTAGCTATTCCTTTTAAAAAAGAGACAAGAAGAGCTGGAGAGATGGCCCAGAAGGTCAGGGGAACAGAATTCAGTTCCCTGCACCCACAGTAGGTGGCTTACAATGGTCTGTAACTCCATTTTCAGGAGGTCTGACATCCTCTCCTGACCTTGGTAGAAACCCCATATATGAAGCATATACTCAAATAGATTTACGCACATAAATAAAAATCAATCTTTTAAAATTTTTAAAAAGAAACTCCACAAAAATTCAAAGGAGTGATGCATTATCTAGTCAGCTCTGTTCTATTCTGACAAATGTTTCCTCTCCATTATTTATGACAAATACAAAAGAACTCAGTATATATGTCCACGGGGCATTTTTCATAATTAATGAAATCTTTTGAGGAGGAAACTTTACCAGAACAGAAGTTTCAGTTGCCCCGGGCTGGCCAAACACCATGATCATAATCCCAGGCAGAGTAAATAGCAAAGGTTTTTACTAAATTTCATAGCCCTCTATAACAATGTCTTTCATTGCTGTTACAAGAATCCAGCATGTGACCATCCTGCAGATGTCTGAGTGTGATGGTCTGTGGTGGTCTGTTAAGTAGAAAATAAAATTATCACTTTCAATATGCTTATATCTTCTAAACACATAATCATCAGAACCAGAGGACCACAGAGGCCAATGAGAATCTGAAAAGTGCCCTAGTCAGTCAGAGACATACAGGGACCATCAAGAAAACATCCTATCCTTGACCCAACTAACCCACAACAATATAATGTCAGTCACAATTTTTTATACATGTGAACAAATAATTTAATTTCCAAGTATACTAATGTGTATTTGATCCAAACCAAACATATATATATATATATATATAATTTTTACAAATCATTTTTTCTCATTTTATTTGTTTTCTTTCTTGGTTTCTCAAGACAGGATTTCTCTTTGTGTAGTCTTGACTGTCCCAGAACTCACTTTCCACATTCCTTTAAATTTATATTAAAATTAAATATTTTTCTTTCCCTCTTTAACATTTTCTGTTTGTTTGTTTTTGTTTTTCAAAACAGGGTTTCTCTGTGTAGTTTTGGAGCCTGTCCTGAGACTTGCTCTGTAAAACCAGGCTGGCCTTGAACTCACAAGGATCTAACTGCCTCTGCCTACCAAGTGCTGGGATTAAAGGTGTCCAGATTTTTCTCACTTTATGTCTAAAGTAATAGTGTATACCATTGCTAAATAAAAAAAAATTGGCTTGTGTTTAACAAAAGTTCTTAAATTTTAAAGTATAATGAAAATATATATTTTAATAATGTGTTAAAAGAATTTTGGCCTAAATTCACATCTTCATTGTAGCTTATAGAAGTGAAAACACTTATTTAAATTCCTGAGAGACATCATGCGATTATATTGTCTTGAGAAGAGTCTATAAATTTGTAAACACCAGAAAGTGCCAATACAGTAGAAGTTTCTCATTTTAAGCAGCTTCCTGGGCCTGACGTCCAAAGGAATGTGGTCTTCTACAGAGACAGACTCTTAAAAGGAGCTGCAACATGATAGCTCATTATCAGGGAAAGAAGGATCTGCTGTATTACCAAGCCTACTTGGTCCAAGACTCAGGAAGGGTTTCCAGAAGCCAGATCAAGGATTGGGGTTACCCAGAAAATGAGTACAGGGAAGGGTCCCAAGGTTAGAGAGAAGAATGTACTTCAATGGTCCAGAGGGGGAGGACAGGAACATACATAAAAGGAACTGAAAATGTAAAAGTTCAGACTAACTGGAATATCGAACTTTAAGTAAGAGGATGAACAGAGGAAGACTGAGGAAAGGCGGGGGTCATAGTGCTGGACAATACCAAGGCCTTAACGAACACAGAATTGTTCCTAAGAATAATGGCAAGCCATTATAGATCAGATATAGAAGTTATACAAGCAAACTGCTTTCAAAGATGGTAAATACTCCCTCTGGAGAGCCCAAACACAAGAGAATCATGAATTATTTTAGTTTTGGAGAGATCAAGGTTTCAATCTTCTAATGACTCCTTTAACCTGCACCTTCCAAATAAACTAAAATCTCTCCAAAGAACAAAGAGCCTGGTGAACCAAATGTTAGCGAGGAGCAACCACATGCTATAATCCTGCAAACACATCAGTCCCATGAGGTAACAGTACAGCAGCAGCAAGAAAACTGCATGAGTCAGGCCAGTTAAGCCTAGGTTTCTTCCCTCATCAGAGAATTTGTGGCATTTCTCCCCTGCCTATCCCCTTTACACCAAAGGCTATATCTTTACCACATGCCTCAACAACACAAGTGGAAAGGACTTTAACTTAGCCATCAGAAAAAGACAAGAAAATGCTTTGCCTGTTTCACACCTCGGAGACACACTAAAGTCTCGGGAGTGGGGAGGGAACACCCTCCTGTTCAAATCCATAGATGAGCATATTTACAATGTGATCGAGGCAGAAACATAATTCAGAGCAAGTCAGCTAAGAATAAAAAACACTGAACAAAATTAAATTAAAACCAAATACAAAGCATTAAAGTTTAAGTCTGGATTCAACCTTTTCACACAGTCATAGGCCAATGCAGCTGACAGAAGCCAATCTCTACCTGGAAAAAATAAAATATTCTAAATCTCACTCAGAAAACCACACTACTAGACTTGGTAAGAAGGTGAGGATTAAACTGGACCAGATATGGACAATGTCCAAAAATGCCTGCAAGAACTGCTGCTCCCCAATAAAATCAAACATTGTCCAAGAGATGAATCACCCTTCATGCTTTTGAAGTTGTGACAGTGATAAAAGAAATGATGGACACAACTGTCAATTTCTTCTTGTGTGTGAGTTTCTACATGTTTTTCACCTACCATGATTTAATGAGCTGCAGCTAGGAAGTTCATTTCCAGAATTAGAAGTATCAGGCAGGTGGTACAGAAAAGCATTTCAGGAAGTTCTTTGAGATAAGAGGGTCAACTGTGGTAAACACTTTCAGAAATTGTCTAAAGTAATGCCAAATATGCCAAAATCATAAATATTTTTGGAGCCTTGAAGTAGAACAAAGGGAGAAGTTAAGTTTAAAGCAAGCTATGTAGTTTCTTGTTGTATGTGCCAGGGAGGAAGGCGGAAGACTGCTTTTCTCTGTATTCTCTCGAGCAGTCACCCATTCTGCCCCATCCAGTTTCTTAGGAGAGTCCTTACTGAGTTTCCAAGACGGTAGAGATGGAAAGCTGTGAAACCTGGTAGCACAGGGATAAAACCAGAGGGGTTTACAAAATAAAGCCTGTCCTAACACACACGACATGTTCAGTCACTTCCTTCTGTCCTCTACAAACCTCTGTCCCCACCTCACCCCTTCATGACATCGACTTATGGTACTGTCCCTCTTCTCCTCTAGATCCCTTTGCTTGAGCTGTAGTTGACTTCTTGTTAAGTATTCAAACATATCAAGTACACTTGAGCCTTAGGGATCGGCTAGAAGATGTTTGTCCTCTGCCTGGAATGTTCTTCCCATAAGTGTAAATTCTCACCTCCTTCAAATGTCTGCACAAATGTGACCTATGCTACAATACTTAACTAAGATTC
The DNA here is from genome assembly GCF_014885135.2 of Alexandromys fortis. Lineage (NCBI taxonomy): Eukaryota > Metazoa > Chordata > Mammalia > Rodentia > Cricetidae > Alexandromys > Alexandromys fortis. The sequence goes on along the minus strand of NW_026067940.1, from coordinate 7,371,011 downwards.
TCCATTTCCATTTAAATAAAATCTGACTTCACTCTCCAACACTGATACCCAACTTACAATACTTAGTATCTTCTTAATGCTATGTAATTGTGCACTAATCAGATAGGCTTTGTCTCCTTCCTCAAACTCTGCTGGAATGTTAACTCAGAAATACTTATTTTAGTAACCAAACTAAAGACCTGGAGTTGTATGTGATACATAATAGATGATGTTTACTTAACAGATGAATGAACAAGTGCACATTATAGAAACCAAATCTCTTTTCCTGCTTGGTGATGGCCAAAAACAAAATCTAAAACAAAACACAGAGGCATATGTTCATCCACACTAAAGTCTTATCTAGATAAATGAATGGTATCAGGTTCTTCTGCTTCTAGGGAAACAGAGTGGTTGCAGGGTGAAGTCAGTAGACACCCTAAAGGAGATGCAAAGAGCAAAGACAACAGAGATCTGCACAAGAGTCCAAAGAGGAGTGAGACTGTAAATGCTCACAATGTATCTCTGGGATATTTATTTACCTGCCGTGTCCTGTTTGCTGAGAATTTTGTTCAATGCATTGTGATCATATTCAACCCCCTCCCCTCAGACCTATTTCCCCTTCCCCACCCACTAAACTTTGTGTCTCTCCCTGTTTGTATTTTTGTAACTCATCAAAAACAGTTTATTCTGCCCAAACACTTAGAAATATGGCTTTTTATGGAGGGTGCACCCTTAAAGAAAATGATTCTCCCTCTTCAAGCAGCTATCAATTGCAAAGTATCCCTTAACTAGGGATGGAACTTCATGCTCACTTCTTCTCTCCAACCTGGAATTTTGTCTGGCTTGAGCCTGTACAGGTCATATACGTGTTCTCAACTGTGTGTGCAAAAATAATAAAAGCCCAGAGACAAATATTGGGGTTCAACCTGAAAACCAGAAAAGCAAAGACACTAGAGAAAACAGTTTCCTAAAGTCACCCACCACCTATGGCCCCAATAAAGTGCCATATATGTATTTCATTGGCAGGTAAACCTTAAATTCAATCAGGTATGGGGAACTTGCACAATATTCATGCCACTATTGCACCAGTGGGCATATCTTGCCAGGCCAGTCTTTGTTGTAGTTTCCCAGGCTCACAGCTGGGTAAAACTGGCCATTCCTTTCCTCGTCCAGTAGCAGATACTGCATCTTCTAGCACTATGAAAGCTAGCCAGTGAGATTAAGTTTCCCAGTGAATACCAGCATGATTTCTCCATGAAAAACAAATTTTATGAAGGTATTTTGCCCAATACCATCTAGAAAGATTATGAAGAAATATGCTCTTTTTAAAACAGACTTCCTTATAGAACAGCATGACTCTAAAACAAAAAGAAAACCAATCTCTCCTCACTCTGGCTAGATTTAAAACATGAAATTTATTTAAGAATCAGAAACTTTCACAGGACTGAATAGCAAAAACCTAGCTGTGCTGTGCTCTAAATCAGAATCATCAGCTCTCTTCTCTGTGGGAAGACACCCCCCTAAATAAATAGAGTCCCTAAAAGGATCCAGTGCCCTGGAGAAAGGTAGGCTAATCCCTTAACCAGCAAGTCAGTCTCCAGCCTATGGAAAATAATTCAGGCCTCTAGGGAGCAATTTAAGAAAGATGAAGTCATAAAATAATTAATGAGGAAATGAGTTAATCTGTAGCTGGTTCTAATCCATATGTCCAAGAACAGCATCATTACAAATAGCAATCTCCTACCAGTCATTCAATCTAGCAATTTCTTCACTTCACCTTCCTGCTATACCCTATCCCAATCCTTATTTTATAATGAAAGGAAGGTAGGAAGAAGCCAGAGGGTTAAATTTCTCACATCTAAATCCCTCCAGCAACTTGAATTTCCTGAAGCTACTCTCCTAGGAGGGGGTATATTGTGACCAAGATTCCCTGCAGCACCTCCTGCCATCTGCAAAATTAAATTAAATGGTCCTTCTCTTTTGAAATCTTGCCATCAATGTACCAAAGGGAACATCTGAGTATACCATTCAGGGACGATGGCTTTTCCTTTTTACCAACACACACAAATCATTAGGAGATTAAGTCTCTGAATGGCTAATGTGCACTTTCATAAAGAAGGAGAAGTTAAATGCTCAATCTGACACCCACATAGAAGGGGCTGGTATTGCACTCGCTGCTGCCCTTGGAAGATGATTAAAAGCAGGGCAGACAGGAAGCTAATGGCTTTTTTGCTGCACTTTTATGGGGGCAAGGGTGTCAGGAATGGACATGGGAAATCAAGTGCCAAGTGTTGAAGGGCAGATGGTGGGGGAAGGGGAAAATGATTATATGCCTACAGGGCACTGGGACACCCCAAAGAACAGAGTACTCCATACCCAAAGCAGTGTGAAGACGCTGCAGCATGCACTCACTATGCTACTACAAATGGCTCTTTTTTTTTAAAGCAAACAGAAATTTAAGGGAATGCAGAGGTGGGGGTTGGGTGGAGATCACTGTACAGTGCTGCTTAGTATGTGAAGCCCTAGGTTTAATCCCCAGCCAAATTCCCCACCCCAACCCCAGCCGAAAAAAATAAAAAAAAAAATAGACAGCCTGCAACTTTTATTTTTGATGTATTACCAAAATTTCCACTTTTCTGCCCCTACAGACCAGACCCCCACCACCACCACACACACAAAAATCTGATGGTTTTAGCCATTTCTGCCACCTTCTTCTAACTGAACAATTTAACTCAACAGCTACTTCTACACCCACACCTGGTCATGCTTTAAATATGCCTAGATTTGGAACAAGAGAAGCAACTGGGTAAAAAAAATTTAGGAAATAACAATTTTCAGAATAAATATCATTTGAAAAGTAACTGAGATGGGAACAGCCTTTATATGAATATAAAATTACATACAAATCATTTATTCAAGTAACGTCAATCCAACAAATCTTTATTAAGTTCTTACTATTGTGCCCATGAGAAAAGACCAAACACAATGGGTCAAAAACCCATCCAGTCTAAAATCACAGTGAGATCCTGTTCATGCACCCGAATGAGACTTCTTAGAAAACCCAGTAATGGCTCTAGATTACAGGGGTGTAATGGAATTTACACCTGTCCCCAAAGTCACTCCAAACAACTTTTCAGGTCCATTTGCCATCCCTCAGTCACAGAATGGACAAAATGATCTTGAAGCCAAGACAGAGGCAAAGAGGGAAACCAGATGGTGCCTACAAAACTAAGAAATATATACTTCTTAATGAGACATCTGGCAGGAAGAGTGAAAAAAATCCTTACATCAAATTCTTTGAAAGATTATAGTCCACAATTGAAGTTATTCACTACAATTTTAAAAGCCACTGTAGTTAATAATAAATCTCTCCATTTATTTCTTATCATCTTGTGGAAAGCATAGACATTTTGAGGGAAGAGCTAGGAATAAAAGCACTTCTTAGAGAGGGTGTGCTGGTGAGTGCCTTTAATCTAGCAGTCCAGAAACAGCACAGGCAGATCTCTGGGTTTCAGGCAAGTCATGGCTACTTAGCAAAACCCTGCTCAAAAAAGGAGGAAGAGGAAAAGGAAGAGGAGGATAAAGAGAAGGAGGAAGAGGAGGGAGGAAAATGTATGTCTTGATCTTGGATCTAGGACCTGGGAAAAGAGTAGGATGTCAGAACTGTATAAAGAATAGAGAAGGAAAAAGAAATCAAAGAACTTGGACAAAAGGAATCCTTAGAAATTCTCTGACCACAGGATAGCTACAATTACAGCTGTTTCACAAAAACACATTTCAGACACCAAAGAAAGAAAGGAAAGGAAGGAAAGAAGGAAGGATGGAAGGAAAGAAGGAAAAGAAAAACAAAAGATATTCTGGCTAGGCAAGGTGACACACACCTGTAATCAAAGTACTCAAGAGGGAGAACTGCTACAAGTTTGGAGCCAGCGTGGTCCACACAGCAGAGAGTTTCAGTCAAGGAGGACCAGAGTGTCTTGTCAAGAGGGAGGAAGAAAGGAGGGAGAAAGATACCAATCAAAAGACTCACAAATTCTCAATTCTCAATGTAGTGAAACCGACAAAAAAGGTTTTTATAAAAATGAAACACTCCCCCAGATACCATGTTTATTGTTTTAAAAAGGTTTAATAATAATGATAACAATAATAATATTGGGCCTTGTTACTCTTTCTTGCCGTCCTGCAAAGGAGACAGTCTGGAACTGAAGTGACATCAGCCTTTCTGCTACTTGTGCTACTGTCAGTATCTGCCAGGAATTGGCCAAAGGCCGAAACTAAACCCCTCAAGAAGAAATTCTCTCTTTGGATCCCAAAACTAATTTGACCAGCAATACAGTGGCCATTTCACAACAAAGATGTTCTATTTGGTGGGGTCAGGGGAGGGAACAGGAAGCCAGGGCAAATAGGAGAGCCAAGGTGATAGAGCCTGAATTCTGGTAGAAATTAAAACGCCCAGATATCCAGTAAGCCTGGCAGAAGGAGGAAGAGTTCTACAGACGTCACTAGTAGACATCCCTTACCTCTGTTCACTCTCCCAAAGTCTTCAGAGAGATATCAGGACCATCTGCAAAGCTTCAGAGCAAAGTCAAGGAGATCCTGCTTTATTTCAATGTCTTTGGAATGGTGAGACTCAGGGCCCTCTATCATTTGTTAAGCCTGACCTACAGCAAGATGTGAAAAGTGAACAAAGACGAAGAACAAAATAATGGCTAAGAAAAGGAGGGTGTTGTCTTTCTTAATGAATATTTTCTTCATTTTGCTTTTTTGTATTTTCTAAAATGTCTACAACAATCCTGCTGTTTATATAACTAGAAAGGCAATAAAATGTTATTTTAACACATGAACTCAAAGCTGCTGTGGTTGCCTACACACAAGATCAAGTCAGTAAACATTAAAAGCTTGGAGTAGGATGGAGTTCATGAGCTATGAAGAACTATGGACGGATAGTTGCTGGCTTTGGGGGGAGGGAGAGTCAGTTTTCTTTATGGGTATGTCTCAAAGGTTGACTAAGCTCCAGTGGACGGCCTCAAAACCTAAAGTATATGGACAGCACAAATTGGTAATGATTAATTTAATTTTTAAAAAGGATGATGGAATGTTGGGAGCAGTAAGAAGGTAGCGGTGGATTTAGGAGGTGATAAGGGGAGGAACTGGGATTGAACATGACCAAAAACATTGTATGGAACTCAAGTAGTTAATAAAAATACTGTTTTAATGTTCAAACCAGCAGGAATGAGCACACACACACACACACACACACACACACACACACACACACACAATAAATGTAAAATAAGATCAGCAGGAGTACTACCCAAAATTCTTCCGGGCAATGTTTTAAGGAAGGAAATGGGAAGATGAGAGAAAATAAAGAAAAGTCACACTTAATATTTTTTGTGGAGGGGCAGGATGAAACAGTTTCTCTGTGTAGCTTTGAAGTCTGTCCTGGAACTCAGTCTGTAGACCAGGCTGGCCCAGAACTCATAGAGATCTGCCTGCCTCTGCCTCCCAAAGGCTGGGATTAAAGGCTTTTTTTTTTTTAAGAAAAAAAAAAGGAAATAAAAGAGAAAGTGAAGAAAATTTGGGAGACTAGGTCCAGGGATACATTTTCCTATGTGTCAGTATGTACACTTAGGTTAGAGAAATAAATTATTGTATGACAGAAGGTGCCTGGTGGTTAGGTGTATCCACTGTACAAGAAAGTACTCCAGATAAAGATTCCTTATTTTGAATGACTGCTCAGGAAAAAGATTTTTTACTTGGGTAATTTTCATCCTTGGCTGTGTCAGATCTATAAAGCCTGGGAAGTCAATGATGAAGTCCAAGGCTTACTGTGTTTCAGTAGCTGGCCTCCTGTTTTACAAAGGGCTGTTGGCCACCACCAATCAGGCAGGACAGACCACTTTACTCTCACATAAGATCTCAGCTCATCTCTATGGCCTCCCGGAAGACTAGAGTCTTAATGATTCTTTCTGTGAGTCTCTGGAGACAGATTTCTAATATGAATTCAGTGTGACACAGCCTGGACACAGAGGAAACAACACCACAGAGAGGCAAGAGACAGATGTCAATTTTTAGCAGAAGCCTCTGTTCCTTCCAGTTTGGAAAAAAAAAAATCTGTTGGCAAGAATAATGCGGTAGAATGGTTTTTGTTAGTGTGTTGTAGGGGGAGGGCCCACACACCATAGAGAAATTGACCAATCAATCTTCCAAGCCTTTAAGGAAGGGGGAATAATCCTACTTCCTAAATTTTTACTCACTGTTACCAAGGTCCAAGCACCATACTTCTCCCCATCAAGATGCAATCAACATCCTTAGTTGGTCACTGGCCCAGATCGATGTACTACATTACTGACTGAAAACTAAGCATAGAAAGAAGTTCACTGACTTTTGTTTTTCCTATGTAAAGAAAATCCCACAGCTTCCCATGTTAAGAACCCAGTAGGACAAGAGAAGGGTTACCCCGAAGAGAAGTTACTTCAAATAGTACCACCATAGCCTAAAGACCTAGTTAGAAAACTACAAGGGTAGATTTGCTTGCCACAATGACTGAAAAAGAACTACCAGCATTGAGTATGAAGGGTAGAAGTATAATGCCTTCATAAGTACATTTGCAGAATAAAGTCTTGGAAGGGGTCCATAAACAGGTGTATATATTTTAAATTCTATTTATTTATTTATTTATTTATTTATTTATTTATTTATTTATGTGTGCACATGTTGGGGGGAACATGTTCATTACATATGTGTGTGTGCGTGTTGGTATATAGGAATGCGGGTAGGTATGTAGAGGTCAGAAGACTACTCTGGCTATCATCCTTATCATCCACCTTGCTTAAGACAGGGTCTTTTTTGTAGCTTCCTTCTTTGGTTTGTACACCAGCCTGGCTCTTAGCCTGGTTGGCCCAAGCGCTTTTGGAATTTCTTGGATGTAATGTAATAAAGGAGGTCCACAAGAGCCCGTAATAAAGAATAACAAATATTTATTGGGGATCACTCACAATAGAAAGTCGCTACGTTCCTCTGCTCTGTGGGCACTGGGATAGTGAACCAAACTCCCACCACCAACCAAGCAAAAGAAAAAGATGGCCAAGCACACTTCCTGTCTGTGCTTATAGTACCTCAGACCACGCTCTAAGAGGCTGGTATCTAGAAGGCTATTGGCTGAATGAATTCCCACAACACTGGGGCCCACCTTCCATCTGTGTAGGCACACTGGTATCACAGGTACCTGTTACTGCTCCCAGAATGATGTGTCATCCAGGGATTAAACCTCAGGTCCTCACATCTGCACAAGTGTTTTCCCCACTGAACCATCTCCTCAGTCCTATTTACATTTTTTGAGGCAGGGTTCATGAAGACCATGCTGGCCTCAAACTTACTACATATCCTCTTGAGTACTAAGATTATAGGCTCATGCCACTATGCCCAGCTTATATGGTACAGGATATTGACCCCATTACTCTATGCATGCTAGGCAAGCACTCTACCAACTGGGTTATATATTTAGTCCAACATTATCTCTGAGTATTCTGCAAATATAGGATCAGTTGTCTAAGTGCTTCTCAAGCCTAAAGCTATTAATAATGTGCATGCAAAATAAGTGCCTTTAAGACTCCGGTTTGAACTTTTACATATTTACTTTTTGTAGAGGAAGAACGCTGAAAGATTCCACACATTTGGTTAAAAGAAATATAAAGTGTCTTGTTTTACTACCCTTCCTCATATTCTCCATGACCAACCTTCATCCCCAAATGGGGGTATAATTATGCCAAACAGTTCAGTTTTTACTTCCACCGTGGAAAAAATATCAAACTCAGCTAAATTATGCATGAGCTTCTATGTAACATGATCAGGCATCTTCAAAACTTCCATTCTCACAACTTGTTTTAGTACTTCTGAATAGATCTAACAAGGGACTTGCTATCATATCATTAAACTGTGGCATGTGTCCTAGCATGGGCATTTGTAATTTATGAGTACACCCATATATTTGCAAAGATGTGTGTATTTGCTGGGGAGTTCTTACTTTTACACATTTTTTCCTACTTGCCTGGATCAAAATCTTCAGAGTATGAACAAAGGTACACGCAGTCCATACTTTCCTATTGCCTGAAGTTTGTGAAGAAGTTATTTCATTCTTATAGCACTGAAGTTCTCCTTCATTACAACTCCCAGTCACCACTTTTCTCACTTGGTCCCATCGAGACAGAATAGGTGTTGCCTGCTCTTGTAACAAGATATCTCTCACAGTCATGTACAATTAATCAACAACTAGAAATGTAATGTGCTTCAACAGGTAAACCATTTCCGTTCCAGTTATCCCCACTATAAGAGTCTGGTTACTATAACTAACCTGGACCATCTCTGCTAAGACAGCAGACATCTTAACAGTGTAATTGGGAAAATGGGTAACCATGGGAAGTAAGCCAATAAGCAGCATTCCTCTATGGTTCCACCTCTGCTCTTGCTTGAGTTTCTCCCTTTGGGGAGAGGCTTAACAGCAGATACACAAAGCTCAAATTTCATCTCCAATTTAATCCAGTGGAATACTAATGAGTTTTCAAAGACTACAAAGCAAACTAATATTCTTGGGTGTCATTTGTTTTGGAGTACATTAGCTACTTCCTTTTAGCACAATGGTATCAAATGGCACAAGTCTAATTTCCAATTTTATCTCCTTTCTGTGGTACAAGAAACTACTCTAGAAACATTCAAAAGTATTAACACATGAAAAATAATAAAATATTAACAAACATCTTGAAGGATCCCATTTTCTTTCTCTTTGCTTTTTTGAGATTTACCTATTATAATAGCCTTGCTTATTATTTCTTTCATAGCTCTTTTCTCAATTTGCAATTATTTTTTGTTCCTTTTTTTAAATTGTTTTTTGAGACAGTGTTTCTCTTTGTAGTTCTGGCTGTTCTGGAGCTCTCTTTGTGGAAGAGACTGGCCTCCAACTCATAGAGATCGGCCTGCCTCCACCTTCTGAGTTCTGGGATTAAAGACATTCACCACCACTGTCCACCTTATTTTTTTGTTCTTAGGTTATCTTTCTTGAAGAAAGTAAGCTACCTGAAGGTGGACACTTTATTTGTCTCATTCAATGTAACATTCTCCAACCCAACTGTGCTCGTTTGAGTTTGTCAACCTTACAAGCTCTGGTCATCTGGAAAGGGAAAGAGGGATCCTTAATTGAAGGACTGCCTCCATCTGATTGTCTGTAGGGAAGTTTGCAGGGGCATTTTCTTGATTAATGATTGATATAGAGGGTCCAGTCCACTATAAATGGTGCCAGCGCTGGGCAACTGGTATTGGGTGGTATAAGAAAAAAGCAAGCTGAGCCCAGCAGGGGTGGCACACACCTTTAATCCCAGCACTCAGGAGGCAAAGACAGGTGGATCTCTGTGCATTCGAGGCCAGCCAAGTTTCCAGGACAGTCTCTAAAGCTATAGAGAAATCCTGTCTCAAAAAACCTAAAAAAAGAAAAAAGGTAAAGAAAGCCATGGGAAGTAAGCCAATAAGTAGCATTCCTCTATGGTTCAACCTCTGCTCTTGCTTGAGTTCCTCCCCACACTTCCTGCAGTGATCACTGTGATCTGGATGCATACACCAAATAAACCCTTTCTTACCCAAGTTGCCTTTGGCCCTAATATTTATGACAGCAACAGAGAAACCTAATTAAGATACTAACTTAGTAAATGTAAAGTGTTTGCTAAAATAAGATATGTAGGGTTCTACTGCGAGGACAAACAAGCCCCTAAATTTCAGTGGCTTAACAAAACAAAAGCTCATTTCTTGCTTATGTTTCTATGTCCAACAAAGATGAGGAGTACAGACTGTACATCACTGTAGTTTAAAGGTTCAGGCTAACAGAGGCTCAATCTGGACACAAATATTAACAATACCAAGGCAAGAAAACACTGAACTGTTTCATCCTGGAAATTGTTTCTGTTTAGCAGTGTTACATTAACCACATTCTGCTGTTCAGAATAAGCCGCACTGCCACTACTAACTTCAAAGGAAAATTGAGAAGTAGATGCGAGTGACTACTGGAAGCCTGAGGAAACTTAAACAGAGAATATATTAATAGAACCATGCTGCTGAAAATATTTCATTTGGTCTATTTCTGTATTTAGGCAAAGTTGAAGCCGCAATTACAAAATAAATAAATAACAGAGTGAGCTTTTTCAGAAAGAAAATATATCTGAATTGTTCAATCAAGAGATGGCATTTGTATTCATCACACCACTTAATTTAGGAACAAAGTGAATGATTAAAACGTACTCCACACTAGTGCTCCTGGAAACTAAAACCCTAGAAAAGAAACAACTGTAGGGAAAATGTGTGACCGCTGAGAAGCTTCTGCACCCTATAAGCCTCTCTACTGACACAGCAATCAAATCAGACCAAATCAAATCAAACTAGAAAGAGCCCAGGTTTAACGGGTAAAATGTTCCCGGATGATTTTCCAGCTCCCCAGAGAGGAGATGGGAAGACAGACTGAGTCTGTTTTCTGGGGGTCATTTTAAACACCCTGTGGGAGTGGTCTTGAGTACCTCTGGGGGAGGAGTCGTCATTAGGAGGGCTTTCTGAAATGTGGCAGGGTTTGGAGAGAGATAAAGGAGGGAACTTAGGGTGGAACTTCCATCACATTGGGGATATGGATGCCAGAGGCCAGGGTAGAGCTTCTACCAGAACAACTGAATGATGCCAGGTTTTCGGATAACCACAGAAATTCAGTTCACTGAAATAAGACTGTACATTTACTTTTTTAACCTAAGTAATACATATGAACAAAAACAGTAAACAGGTTGTGTCATGTTTACCCACTACAATACAACCACCCACTATTAGGACGGAAGGCCTACAGCATTATGACTCACACTTGAAGCTCTCTCTCCATAAAACATCTATTTCCTGCAGACACAGAACAAGGGAGATTCTTGTTCGACAAGGATTCTTTGTTTCTTTCATCCTTCTTTCTCCTCCATCATTCAGTCTCTTACAGTGAGATAACCTCCAGTCACACAACTATTTCTTCAAATGAATTCCCAAGTTGCTATGGTAACTAACACCTTCCTCCAATACTGTCAATATGTTTCCCTCCCCTACAGGCACACTTCTTGATATACTGCCAGAAACACCAATCTCCTAACACCTGCTTGCTCCTCAAACCTATAAATGAGACTTTTTAGAAGACTCCGCTAATAAGCGAAGCAGCTATCTGACAAAAACCCAACTTTGTATCCATTATCTCATGTAATAATTTAAAAACACTGCCTGGTATCTGTTATTTGCCTTATGTTAAAGATAAAATAGCTATAAATTAGAGGCTAGATATCTTGGTCAAGGAACTAGAAATATGGATTTGAACACAAGATTCTCAGATCACATTGTCTCTAAAGCACCTTCTGTCAACACAAAACTTTGCCCAGATATAAGGAGTGAGCTGCGGATCTTGTTCATTAGTCTGTGTTGGTTTCTTTATCCAAAAAGGTGTTAGACACTTCAAGACATTAGCTTGCATCTAATTCAGCACATACTGCTCTTAATCCAACGGCATTTTAAGACATGTTGCTAATGACAGAAGGCTGCACACTAAACAAGAAAAGCACCATTCATTCTTCTGCTCTTCACCTCCAAGGGCTTCATGGAGAACAAGATAATGTGTGCTAAGTGTTCTTTACCAGATTAGCAATATCTTCACAGATCAATGAGGCATCCACAATATGACCAGGTTCCAAGAAAAGTCCATAATGGTTGAACTGCAGTCAAGTGACCTGGATTATCTTTCTTGGGCCCATTCAAAGCCTGCCCTCAACCCCCATACAATCCATATCCTCACTATTCTCTCTAAACACAGATCCAGAAACATATTTTCTGGATTGTGTTTAATTAATTAATGGATTGATATGCAGTGCCATAAGTAAGTGCCATAGTTACTTCACTGATCCACCTCTCCCCAACTCCCAACACATGAACACTTTATATTATTACTTTGGAAACAAGAGTGAAACACTCAGCATCCCACAGTTATTTTCCCAGTCTGTTCTTCTTAATCATTTACATGGCACAAACTGATATTCCCCTGGCCAGGAGCTATTAGTAGTCTCCCTCTTTTCCCATCAAAAACTTACTCATTGTGAGGAGAAAGGAATGTACTCTAAAAAAAAAAAAAAAATTAAAAAAAAATCAATAAGTTACCTAGCACTGCCACCCACTCCAAGAGGCATACAAGAGAATTAGACCAATTTGTTGTCTATAATAAACAGGCCACTTCATCAGAGCTCTAGAGTTTGGTGCAGGATGACTAATTCTGAGTAATAATGGCTATAGTGACCCCAGTCCCTATTTTTTAGCTATGTAGTAAATTCAAGGGCACTCCTTCCCCAACCCAATCTTGTTTTGCATACTTCTGCATATCAATCCATTAAGAATCTGAAGTGTAATTCGTCTTATTCACTATTACCCTGTGAAATTGCTCTCCAGCTGCCATGGCAGTAATCACAGTGATCAGTGATTCAGACTTATTGAGCAAAGGCCTTAAGTAGGTTTTATTATTAAAATTTCCAAAGTTTTATTATTAAAATAAGCCAAGATAGCCCAGTATGCCTCCATGGAATAGTCAATTCCATGACTCAATGATTCTTGAGTTCTGAAGGAACGTTTGTCTCATTCTCAATGTTTCACTGATGAGTATCAGTAATTGGGAATTTAGCAATAAATAAAATCAACCAGCACTCTAAGACTGAAGATGCAATAATCTTATTCAAAGGTATACATACAGCACTGTGCAAACCTTTTAAATGCCATCTTACCTTTACTACTTAATTTACTTGAGGAGATAGGGATGGAGCTGGGAGAAGACAGCCTCTACAGCCCTGAGACCAGATGATGAAGAACATCTGTGCCTGTCAGAAGCCACTAATTCCAGGACAGGGGTAATTTTTAATCAGAGGGATAACTAGACTATGACTTGATTGTTTACCATAAAACATATATGTTCTCTACCACTCTTGTGAAGAGGAGGGAGAGCTGCAAGTATAGCTTGGTAGTAAAACACTCCTAGCATGCACTAAGCCCTAGACTCAATCTTTAGTACAAAGGATATTAAGGGGGCTGGAAGAACAGGGTACAGAGAGGTCCTCCTCTATACCCTTTGCAGTTCTCATTTTATTCTTGGGTTTTCATAATGGGCTTTTAAAGAGAGATTTCTATTCAAGTCTACGACATTATCTATCTTAAGTCTACTTTCAATACAAGTATGATTTTGAGTCATTTCCATGGTTCCTCTTCCTCAGACCAGAAGAAAAAAAGGAAAAAAAAAAAAAAGAGCTGTTGTTTATAGTTACATCTAGCCTTATAGGTTAAAAGAAATGCCATAAAAATGAATAAAATTATCTGCTTAAGACTACTGTCAGAGAATTCTCATTTTAGCGCCAAAGACAACTGAGCCCTTCTAATTAGACATCAAGGTAGAAATGAACCAACTGCACAGTTATAAGTCACAAATACTCCACTGTCCGCAGGAGTTCAAATGAAAGAATCCAAGAGTTGCCTAGCTATGCTGGTTAAGTGAAAGTATCAGAGGTTGAAGTATGGCTCAGCGGTTAAGAAAGCGTGCTGCTTAAGAGAGCTTTGTGAAGACCCTAGTTCGGTTCCCAGTACCAATGTCTAGTGGCTACAACTCCAGTTCCAGGGAATCTAATGCCCTCTCCTGGACTTCATGTTACGTGTGTGTGTGTGTGTGTGTGTGCGCGCGCACACACACACACACACACACACACACAATATAAAGAGAAAGAGCATACACACACATGTCAGCATAAGCAAACCCAGGGGCCCACCATATAGAAAGATATTCAGTAGTCACAGACGGCCTGATACCTGTCCCTTGTCTTCTCTGTCCCATACATTTTCTTAAGAACCCACACTAGCTGATGACTGGAATTCCTGTCTTCTAGAACTAAAGCTGCTATACTCCAGGCCTGATTTCTAAACTACCTTTTGGATGCCTCAAGCTGTAAATCCTTTACCAAAGATGAATTTTAAGTTAAGTTGTTACAGTATGGGGTGAACAAACCTTTCCTACAAACGTCAAATGGTAAATAGTGTAGGCTTCTGGGTCCTACTTTCTCTGTCACAACCATTCAATTCTGCTCTAGTAATGTACAACTAAACACATTTAACATATAAGCCAGTGAGTGTGACTGTCCCAATACAGCTTATTTACCGAAATACAGACAGCAGACTAGATGAGTCAAATGGACTATAGTCTGCTGATCCCAACTTATTAACTACAGTGCTTGTTGTTCCATTGGAAGTAACCCAAACTCCTTCGGAAGGGCAGAGTCACTTCCCAGTATCTAGATCCCTGTCTGACACCTTGCAAGGAGCTCAATTAGTCTGTTGTCAGAACTGCCACCACTTTCAGTCTCACCCACCTACCCCTGGGTATCATCTCTTACTTATACCAGTAATCTTTCTAAACCACAAGAGGATCATGTCACTCTTCTGCTTAAAATACTCAAGGCTCCCCAATGGCTCCAGAACAAAAATATAAATTATGTGGCAAAGCTGCTACAGCTCATATTATATCTTCTGATGTTCTCTTAGTAGACTGAGCAAGGACATGTTTGTTTAATTTGTTATCTCAAGTACCCAACACAGTACTAGGAATACTGCTGGTGCTCCATGAATGTAGAATGAAATCCACTGACAGGGATACAGAGACTTATTAAACAGAGCTTCACTTTTGTTCCCGACTACCCATTTATTTCCCAAATAATCACACAGAAACTATATTAATTATAACTGTTTGGCTGATGGTTCAGGAATATTTCTAGCTAGTTCTTACATCTTAAATTAACCTGTTTCTAGTAATCTATGTATTGCCACGTGGCCACTGCACTGCCTCATTTTCTACATGTCTTGTTTCATCAGGAGTCTGCTGGACTCTGCCTACTCTCCTATATATCTCTGTTCTGATTTCCTGCCTGGCTTTACTCTGCTAAGTCGCGGCCTGAAACAGCTTTATTCATCAACCAATAAAAACAATACATATACAGATGGGTATCCCACACCATTTCCCCCTTTCTATCTAATTAAAAAGGAAGGTTTTAACTTCAACATAGTAAAATTACATATACAAAAGAGCTATCAAGCGAGAATTATAGTTATAATATTTAGTCTACTTACATTTGGCAAATTAAGGAAATACTCTATCATCTATCCTATCTTGTGAGTCTACAGTTTCATATCTAACTTATCTTTTATCATAACTAAGGAAAATTATAACTATCTAGTCTTCAACTCCATCAAAGCCTCCAGAAGGATATAATATTACCTAAGTAAAAAACAAGATGTACATTGTAAGCAACTTCGAAAACTCTAGAATTTACAGAGACATCTCACTGCCTGGACAGTCACCCAAAGTTCTTTACCACTGGGGCATCCAAATTCAGCCTACAGACCCATAGTATCTGGCAGACTTCTATAAAGCAGGAAAATTTAAAGATTGTTTCGCCTATATTGACAGTTTGTCAATCACTTTCTTCTGTGTCCTGCAGAATGTTTGGCAGACTCTTTCATGAAGCAGGAACCCTGAAGGACTGTTCTCACCTTCTGGAAAGTTCAGCAGTCACTTTTTGTGGGCCCTGTATGCCCAGGTCACATAGTAGATGAACAAGCAGTCCATGCAAGAGCAGTTTCTTGCCCAAATGGCTAGCCTTGTCACATTGAAGGCAAATTCCATAACGAGTTTCTTCAATGCCCATCAATCTCTCTGAAGTAATTGGTGCTGCCAGAAGCAAACATGTCTCACTGTCAAGAAAAGTCTAAGTTCTTAAAACCTTTAAATGCCATATTCTGTAGGTCTTTGAAGTGTTGAAGATTATCTATCTAACTAAAACATATCTCTGTATAGCTAGAAAACATAACTAACATGATTATAAGTTTGACTATTATAAATGACTATCTATTAAACTGTAATTTTTGTTAACAGTACAATGGTAGGTTTGGATATAATAACAAGTACTAAATTTACAGTAAATGAAGTAAGACCTTTGCACAAGACTTTCTTTTAATGAAAGGAGGCAGGGAAAGAAGTAATGCGGGTTTATCTATTTTGTGTCATAGAAGCAGCATTGGTGAAAGGGCTAAGGAAGGAAAGCTCTCATTTGATCCTAAATGCAATTTAAAGATTCTTCAAGGGTGCCAAGTGTTCAGATTCCCCCTGTCATCTATGAGCAAAGAAAACCTAACTTGGATTTTTGTTGTTAAAATAACCCAAGAGATTCAGGTAAATTCTTCAGAATTGCCTGACTAACAGAGTGGAAATTATTGCTTTTAGAAGAATTTCTATTAGCCCTTTGTAAAACCAAGGGATTTTCACCTAATTGGGTCTAATGGTTATAAGAATAATCTCTCTTGAGAATACAGACTATTAAATTGTCCAGCTAGTTAGGGAAGAAAGAATTTATTTCTCAAAATCAAAGGGAAATGAAAAAAGGCCAACTTAGAAAATCATTATTCTCTCTTTCAGGTGGAAGATTGAGTCCTAGAGTCATCCTGTCATCTTGACATGATCTCTTTGCATAGCATCTAAAGCTGTGGATTGGGTGCAGCTAGCTGAGTTCTCTCCTAATGCCACACAGAACATTTCAACAAAGCATTTGCCAAAGTGAAGTCATCTCCAAACTCCAGAAATGACAGGCTATAAATTACTGTGTCTCCTGTTCATTACAATAAAGTGTAAGGTAACTCGGTCCTGAATTACCACTCTGTATTCTACTCTGAGCTGTCTGTTGCAAATTTGAATAAAGAACTGGAGGGAACACAAACCAAAGCTACATCTGGGATTTATTCACCCAACAGTACTTCTTCCCATTCATCTAATGGTCCAGTTACAGAAAATAAGAAAGGAGAAAACAAGGCTCCTTTACACTTGGTTTCTCCATGTAAAGTAATTAAACAGGCTAAACTGACAAAATGACTAGCCCCATCTGCAAACTTCTTAGCACTACAATCTGCATTCAAGACATTCCCACGTCTACTTCAAGAAAACTAATTGATGCACCAGTATCTTCCAGACTTACGACCATGTAAAATTCTTGTCAAGGATTTGTCTATATCAACACTAGAGCCAAGAAGCAATTATTCAAATGGCTGCTGCCAGGTCTTTTACAAGACTATCTCCTCATACAACATTTAACAAAATCACATCCCATTATCCATTCTGATGCTTCTTTGCCAATGGTTCAGAGGCAGTGCATCTTAACTCCCTGACAGAAAATCATCAGAATGGCCTAGTAAATGCCATCATGAAGATTCTAAAACATGTGAGCTATATATATGCAAAAAGAAACATGGAGAACTTATCAGTCAGATACATGTCATATCAAAAGCACACTACAACCCTCCACAGCTCCTGCCTAATCCTACTTGGGCTGAGGCCAAGATGATGAGACAGACATAAGGTTCTCAAACTGACACAGAAACTAAGAACCCAAGAAGCAACAGTAAGTCCTTACTGACCAGAAAGGTTCTTAATGGAGGGAGGGATTAATATAAATGGAACCTTGATAGAACCCAGAGTCTAAAATGGCAGAACTCAACTCAGCCAAGGCAAAAACTGCTTACTAGATCTATCAGATACATGTGGGCTAGAGTAACTATTCTAGTCAGAGAAACTGGCAACAGTAAGGACAACTTGACAGTCCTTAAGGGCACAGCATGCATAAAGCTAGCAAAATTTGGTGAGATTAGACCCAGGTATGGAAGCACACATATGTAATCTCCACACTTGAGAGATGGAGACATAAAAATCAGAATTCAGAGTCATTTCCAACTACACTGGAAGGTCAAGTCCAGTTTGATCTACAAAAAATACTTTTAAAAATTGGGGGCGGGAACAGTGGCGTGACTATGGCAAAAGTACAAGAATCAAGAAGACCACAGCTAGAGTTAAAGCACAAGAATCTTAACAAGAGGGAGATAGAAACTAAAGTCCAATGGGACCATGTCAAAAACATATAGAGTCAAAGCCAGGTGTCTTGGCAAATAGCTACAATTCTAGTACTCGGGAGATTGAGGTAGAAGAATTAGGAATTTGTGGGTAGCCAGAACTAAACAAACAAAACATATGGAATCAGGGACTGGAAAGATAGCTCAGCTGTTAAGAGCACTTGCTTTCTTCTGGCCTTCGTGGACACCAGGTGTTCATGTAGTACACATACATGCATGCAGATAAAATGAAAGGAAATATTTTTAAAAATATGGAGTCAACTGGAAAGGATACCTACTAATCTCAGGCAGTGTGAATATCTAAAATAATTAGCAAGTAATGCTTGCAATGGGTTAATGCCCATGAAATAATTAATATAAGAATTCCTGGTTTAACCCCTAGCACCCCAAGAAACAAAAAAAAAAGATGTCTAAGTTTATTGTATTCAGGAAAAAAAACATACTGTGTATTAGTGGAAATCACTCATTGTTCCAAAATTAATTTAAAAGGGAAGAAGGGACAGGATGGGAGAAATTTAGGTATTTATCTAATTGCTGAGGAAAGTGGTTTGGAGTAGATTGAGGCAGGTAAGCATAAAGATAGCTTAAGTAATCTGAAATTCCACTTGGCTTGAGCTGTGCTCACATCCCTTTTCTAACAATGCACTTAAACTGCATCTAGCTGCATATGCACCCTCCTCCAAACAATGCAATAGGTTATTCTTAACCCAAGCATTCCTTGGTAACTCCCCTGAAGCATGTCCCAGAGGTAGGAGGCTGAGGCTGATACAGCCTGAACCAGGTTAGGATGACTGTGCACAGTAAAGAAAACGATGTCCTCTGGGAGAAATTTGAAGTAAAATCTTCTACTTACCATTTTATGCCTAGGCATAATTGAGTGTACATATGATTAAAATCTAAGGCATCATAGGGAAAATATGTGCAGTAAAGGCATCCATAATCTAAACCTGTCAATCAAAACACATTCTCCCTCTTAGCAACTAATTCTTCCTGGTGAACCCCCATAAAAGTAAGCTCAAAAACAGTAACTGATGCTCTTGAATACTCTAGTTTAAGTAGTCCCATGCTCCTTTGCAGTATGCCCTGTAGTCTCTTTAAATAAAACTTGATACTTTACAATTTATGTTTTCTTTGTTGTTGTTGTTATTTGAATAAGTCCAGAAAAGCCCCCAAGCAATAACTGCTTAATCTGACTATTGGATATGTGGAGCAGCAGCACTATATTTCATTTGTGTATGTGTATTTGAACTTTTCCTCCCTCAGACTCAGGCAAAACACCCAAGTGTTCTAGTTTCATTTATTTCTATTGCTGTGATAAACTATCCTGGCAAGAAGCAACTTAGGGGGATTTATTCAGCTCACAACAACAGTTTACAGTCCACCATTGCAGGCAAGTCCCATCTACATCAATCACATCCACAGGCAAAAGCAGAGGGAAATGAATACGCACATGCCTACTACATATCCTCTCCATTCTTATACACTCTAAGACACAAGTCAGATGTGTGCCACACACATGGGCTGGGTCTTCCCACATCAATTAACTTAATTAAAACAATCCCCCATAGATATGCCCATAGTCCAACCCAATGTGGATGATCCCTTGTTTTCCCAGGTGATTCTAGGTTGTATCAAGATAACAATTAAAGCTTAGTATAATGCTAAGACAAAGCCTAAGTCAAGTGATTTAGGATTTAGGTAAGGCTTCTATGAACAGGAGAGACTATGGTATGAAGGGCAATTTCAACTCTTTTGGGTTGTCAACTAGTAGGTGTCAAATTACAGAGTCATCAGGTTGCCTAGCACTTGATCTGGAATTCTAGCTCTCTGTGGGGTGGCTCTCTAGTGAGTGCTTATAGACTACCGTTCAGTAATAACTGGTTCCAGAAATGCAAAAGATCCTTTCTTTAAAATAGAGACATTATGTAAATTCAATCAAGAGAAAGTAGAAAATTCAAAGGCATGAGATATGTTGCAAGAACTCATAGAGAACTATGCACAGGTTAAGAATGAATGGGACTGAAGAGATGGCTCAGCAGTTAAGAGTACTTGCTCTTCCAGAGGACCTGGATTTCTTTCAAAGGACCCACATGGTGGTTCACAACCAACTGTGACTTTAGCTCCAGGAATACAATTCCTTCTTCCAGCTTCCCTGGGTACCAGGTACCCGGACATATGTGCAAGCAAAAAAAAAAAACATAAAAATAGTGAGTGAGACCAAAGGAAAACCCACAGAAGCAACTAACCTGGGCTCATGAGGCTCACAGAGACTGAACCAACACCCAGGGAGCCTGCATGGGACTGACCTATGCCCCTCTGCATACATGTGACAATAATGTAGTTTGATCGTCTTCTGTCGTCGCCTTCTTCTTCTTCTTCTTCTTCTTCTTCTTCTTCTTCTTCTTCTTCTTCTTCTTCTTCTTCTTCTTCTTCTTCTTTGTTGTTGTTTATTTGTTTGGTTTTGGTTTTGAAGACAGGGTTTCTCTGTGTAACAGACCTGGCTGTCCTGGAACTCACTTAGTAGACCAGGCTGGCTTTGAACTCACAGAGATCCACCTGCCTTTGCCTCCTGAGAGCTGGGATTAAAAATGTGCACCACTAGAGAAGATTGCATCCTGACACACCACTGCCAGACAGCTTCAGAAGTAAAGAGTAATCTGCTGAAAGAGGGATCAGGGTGGGTTACCAGGAAGTTTTATAGGGACAATGAGGCATTCTCCAAGGGCTTAGTACTTTCAAATGCAGAATCCACACACCTCTGGAGGTTGTGAGACTCCAAAAGCAGGTTGCCTCCAACCCATTCTCTCAAAGAGAAATAAGCAGGCAAGCTGGCCAGATAACCAGTTATAAGAAGTTAGGACATTACTCTTAAAAAAAAAAAAAAAAAAAAAACTTTATAGGGTCAAAGAGGAATGTTGTCTCTAGGCTTGTGTGTATTCCCTGCAGGCCCTGGGGATGATGCCAGACTCTCTTTCCAGATGTGTTTAACACTTGTGTTCCTATCACTAGGAGACAATGTTTGCTTCATTTAATTCATCCTAATTCAGGTCACCATTAGCAAAGACTGTCACCCCCATACTGGACCCTCTCACAGAGTCTTAAACAGAACTTGTCATCTGTGCTTCCAAAACAAAAATGTCTGTCAAAGAAAAAGTCAGAGAGAGAGGGAAAGAGGTACAGGAAAAGGGAGAGTTGGAGGAGAGGGGAAGAGAGGGGGAAAGAGAGGGGGAAAGAGGAGAGGCAGAGGGGGAGGGAAGGAACGGGAGAGAGAAAGAAGGAGAAGGAGGGAGGGAGACAGGAAGAGAAGGGGAGATGGAGAGAAGAGAGGAAGAGAGGAGGAAGAGAGGGGGAAAGGAAGGGAGAGGAGGAGAAGTGGAGGAGGAGAGGATGGGAGAGGAGAGAAGTCAGTAAATCTACTACCAAAATAGCAGAAAGTAGAACAGGAAGAATAATTAGAGAAGTAATACCCGGGCTTAGTTTTATTTCCAAAGCTGGGTTAACATCTTTTAGCTTATGTTTAAATGAAATTGCCAATTAAAAACACTCCTGAAGAGAGGGGGAGGGGAGGAAAACCCAGTCTAAAATCAAAGATCTTTTAGCACAGAAAAGTAATAACTGGTGAGGATTCAACCATCTTATTATTTGTTATAATGTCTTAAAGGATCAGGGAATTTAACATGGGATAACAGAATCTAAGTCATACTCTAGCACAGTCCCAACCACCAAAACCATCAGGGTGACTTCTAATCCTGACATAGCTCCTCTAGAGTCTCCATAAGAAAATGTATAGAAACCAAAGGGAGAGTGGCTCTCACAATACCAGTTGTTTAAACTCAGCTACTCAAGGGTCATCTTCTCTTTATCAAATACTTCCACGAGTGACTGAGACACATCAGTGAAAATCATCCAAAAGGCAACCTTATACAGGCAGGAGATATAAAATGGAGAATCAGCTGGTGCCCAACCTAAACAAGAAATTGTCTACAGACAAATTAACTCTTGGTTCCTAATTTTATGAGTTTTGTTTCACTGGGTATCTGAAGACATAGCTCTAAGTCTTCCTATTTTTTTATTTTGGTTACCTAATACACAAAAACTAAGCTAAAATTAACTTTATGACCAAAGCAAAATGAAGCTTTCTAGATGGCACAGCTATAGGACTCAGGACACTGGAACTTCACTTCCAGTCCAAAACTGTCTATCTGAAAGTCAGCATCCCCAGACACTGCAAATCTCAACTGGAAATATGTTTGGATAAACTAGTCAAATTCAGAATTTTGTTTGAATAAAACTGATGTAGTAAAAGCATGGGAGTTTTGCACAATTAGTACTGCAATAAGAGGCTATAGGAAGAATTAAAGATGGCATCTCCTTCATGAATGATTAAGGTGTCTGTCTTCTAAACTCAAACTAGGGTATATCACAAACCAGATAGCAAGAAATTAAACTAGTCTTTTTGTTAATGCCACCCCAATTACATTTTGGTCAATTTACAAACATGCTCCTGCCAATATCTGCATTTCCCCCTTTTAAATAGTCCTTGCTCATATCATCTTTTTGAACCTTATATGCTTACAAAAAGAATGGAGACAGGCCAGCTTCAAGACACACGCTACATGGGAGGAATGACTGTTCCAAACAAATAGCTCTATACCTCTCCAACAACCCCACAATAAGCTAGTATACACAAATGCCTGAAATAATAAAATTTATCAAGAAAATGAACAGTTTGCAAAATCAAGGTTTCGAGACCCAAGGGCTAGGCTTGCAGCTGCTCTGGCCACTCACCAAAAAATCTGAATTTAAATGGCAGACACATTCACTGTAGTCTGTAACAAAACAACTGGGGTGTCAAAGGCTCTGGGATTTTGGTTTCCATTATACCCTATGTGTCTCCTGCCAATAAAAAGAGGAAGCATGCTTTGGTGTTCATGGCACATCGAGTAGTTCCTGTTCTCACCTGTCAGTCTTTGGCATTTCCTACATATTACTGAGTCATCACCCATATATACTGACCTATAATGTACAGAGAAAGACTCTTATTTAAAGTCTAGAGACTCTAAATAGTGTCCAGTCTCAAAGTCCATGGACTCATTCTACCAGGGCAACACATGTAAGAAAGACTATGGAATCAAATGTCAGAAGCCTTAAGTTCAGACTGACTCTCAGCCAGCTTAATGACTTTGGCCAAACTCACCAATCTTCTCAGGACTCTATTATTCTTACATACAGTGAGAATAAAAACATAAAATGGTCTCCTAATTCCCTTCTAATTCATCCTTTGAGGTTTTGATTAATGATTGATACCATTAAAGCTAAAGTGGGGACTTAAACTGATAAACACCTCTTACATTAAGAAAAACCCTATTTTATACAAATAGAGCTATTCTGACCATCTCTCCAAACCATGTGCTGCAACACTGGTCCAAGAGACTCCTTCTACAAAGGATATTGAATCAGTAATAGGTTGATTTATTCAATCAACAAATGTGAAGAATTTTGTAAGCATTAAGAATAAAGCAGACAAAATCCTTTTCCCATAGAGACATTAGAGTACAGTAAAAAGGAAGTGATTTGAAATTAATCAAATAGAAACTACCAGGTCAGGGTACATTTTCTAGAGATCTATCATGAAGGCTCTGTTAATACAGTAATTTTCAAGTAGAGATTCAAGACAGCAGAAAAGTAAACTATAAAGAAGCATTAGGGCCTTAAGACAGAACTCTGCCAAGCATTCTTGGCATGTTAAGGAAAACAACATGAGTCCAATGTTATGAAATGGAGTGCAAGGCAGAGTAATAAAAAGTAAGGTAAAATTGGGAGTAAGGGAAGAATCTTGTGATACAAAACCATAGATAGACCTGAAGAGAAAATGAGGATCTGAATTCCATCTTCAGATATATTTATTTTTATGTATATGAGTATCTTCCTTTCATGCATGTATGAACACCATGTGTATGCTTGGTGTCCTCAGATCGGAAGAAGGCGTCAAATCCCTTGGACGACGAATTACATACAGAGGGTGTGAGCCACCATGTGAACCCAAGTTCTCCACAAGAACCTCAAGTGTTCTTAACCACTAAGCCATCTCTCCAGCAGTCCCTAAATTCCATTTCTAAATGACTGCTTGAGCTGTCATATTGAAAGTAGATGGAAAGGATAGGAATGAAGTGAGAAGACTAATTGGGAAGCTATTGAGACAATCCAGGGAGAAGTGATGTGGTACTTCTGGGCCCTGATTAGCAGCAGTAAGGAGCAGTGTATCAGACTCTGGGCTATCTGCTGAAGTACAAGATAGTGCACAGGATCCAGGAAAACTCCACTGCAGAATCTAAAGCATCTACAGGACACCAGATTCAAACATCCGCTATGAGATCCTAGGAAGAGGGAATGTTCCTGCCTGTCACCCACTGTCCAGCATGATGGCTGGCACATAAGAAAGATATCCAGATGGTGTAGAATAAGTGAATATGAAACTGAATATATCATAAATCCAAAAAATCTACAATCATCAGCAGACCAAAAACTATACAGCACTAGATCATATTCCACTAACTGATGATCCCCAATGGATCTCTTTTGTAAAACATTCTCCTCTGTAACTTATTTCATAGTATTAAGTACTAAACTTAAGGGAAACTTCATAGTATATAGCTGAAAATCTAAAGAACTCAGCTATTTCCTGGTGACCATAGGTAGTCACCGAATTTTACAATGCCTCAGTACCTCCTGGCAAAAACACAAGAAGAAATATTTCATGAGAAAGGTCATGTTTCAATAAATACTGAGTCATGAGAGCAACTAAAAAGATATGGTTTTTAATAATATTATTACAACAAACAACTAATAATCCAAATTTGTAGTATTTCTATAGGGAAGGCCAATGGTTATTCTAGAATGTGCTTCTCTATTAAGTTGAAAGCATGACTCTCTACCAATTTTGTCCTAAAGCACTGCCCAGAAAAGCAACACTTCTCAGCTCTAATAGCTCTTCCGTCAAGATAAACCTTTGGAGTTCCAAGGTTCTCAACTCATGGAGACTGATAATACACAATATAGGATCAGAAAAGCTACCATATAATACCAAATAACAGCAAAGGTATGTTAAAAACTGTATTCTGGTAGCAGTTTTCTCAGCTAGGTCATCGATCCTTGTCTTAGGGTTTTTATTGCTGTGATGAAACATTATGTGGCTTACACTTCCATATTACTATTCATTACTGAAGGAAGTCAGGACAGAAACTCAAACAGGGCAGGATCCTGGAGGCAGGAGCTGATGCAGAGGCCATGGAGAGGTGCTACTTACTGGCTTGCTTCCCCTGGCTTGCTCAGCCTGCTTTGTTATAGAACCCAGGACAAGCCCAGGAATGGCACCATCCACAATGGGCTGGGCCCTCTCCCATTTATCACTAATTGAGAAAATGCCTTAGAGCTAGATCTTAAGGAGCTGTTTCCTTAGCTGATGCTCCTCCCTCTCTGATGACTCTAGATTGTATCAAGTTGACACAAAACCAACCAGTACAATCATCTTGAGAGCTAAATTAAAACTCAAGATTAATCAGTCATTAAGTGTGGAAACATCTTACTTACCAAAATAGAAAAAGGAAGAAGAAAGATATGACAGATAAGTAACTGAGCACAAATTATACTGTAAGGAAAGCTGAAACACCTAGGAGACAAGGCCCTAGACACATTTATCATCACCTGAGCTGCAAATCATTTAATGTGACCTTGGACTAATTATCTAACTTGGGTGTCTCTGTCTCCCATCTGTGTCTGACTCTCCCACTCACTACAAAGTTATTTCAGCCTTCTCCTATCTTACCAGGGATGCTATGAAGTTGAGATCATGTCTCTGAAACTTCCAAAGGTTCCCTGGAGAAAGGCACTCCAAAAACAGGATCTGGACTTTAGTAGGATAAGTAAAACTCAAGATGCTCCTCAAAACCCCCACTCCACTCCCTGTGATATGGAGGTTCTCTTTCCCTAGAATCATTTGGCTTCAGAATTGGACAACCAAATATGCTCACATCTTTAGAGACCGTCAGGAACTCTAGGTATAAGTGGAGTAACTATATTCTGGTATTTTATAAACATTTAGTGATACTCTTAAATCACTGGAATGATCTTATTGGAATGACCATCCCGTCACCTGTCAAGAGACAAGGCATGTGCAGTGTGCAGTAGTAGAAAACCCATAATCATGACCTCCTGGGTAAATTATGGCTCAATTTCTATCTCTCTATTTTTGGTTTTACAAAACACAACTAAACAAGGATTAAACAAGATAATGTGAAATATAGGTGGCCTGGCCCCAGGCTCAAATAAAGAAGCAAACTACATGCTAAAGAGCCCTCCTCAGGACTTTCCTTGACAAACAGTAAATGATATTAATATTTTAACCACAGATTCAAGGAAACATAAAGCAGGAAAGATTTATCCTTTATTTCTCTTACCACTCCCTGACTAGAGCAAAGTAAACAGACATGTAACATGGCATGTCCCAGGTAAGCCAGCCTCAGAAACTCCAAAAAATTAAGAGACTAGTTTTTAATAGTCTACTACATGCCAATCTAGTCAATGATAGAAGCAGACTGCCCTTTGTCCTAGGCTGCCAAAGAATTCCATTAGCCAGGCACACATGATTCCAGTGGGATGTGGGGTCAAAGGCTTTCTATTCCGGCCATTGTAATCTAAGAATAGAAATCCCAAGCACAGGGCAAATGGACTCACAAGGACTGTGTTCATCTACTAGCCGTATTACCATCTGAGGTTATTTAAAGCACATGGTCAGAAGGCATCCCTATGAAGCAGAGGACTGATAAGGAGAAACAATTAGGATACGTTTTTAATATAGTTCTTTATACAATTTACAGATATACTACAAATTATGCAGACCAATGTAAATCTTGAGATACACATCCATCCTCATAGCTAAAATCTCTCACTAAACTTACAAATAGCCATTGTACAACGAATGTCAAACTCACTTTACAAATGGAAAGTAGAAGCCGGGCAGTGGTGATACATGCCTTTAATCCCAGCATTCGGGAAACAGAAGCAGGCACATCTCTGTGAATTCAAAGCCAACATGGTCTACAAGAGCTAGTCCCAGGACAAGCTCCAAAGCTACAGAGAAACCGTGTCTTGAAAAAAAACAAAAACAAAAAACAAAAAAAAGAAAAGAAAAGAAAAGAAAAAGTAGAAAGTGTAGAGGGACAGAAGGTGTTTGTATATTTTCCACCTAGTAACAAAAACAGCTAAAACTCACTGTGAGCTTTTGCGTGGTAGGCTCTTTTTACCTTCTAGTTACTTGGTCCACACTTTACAGTAAGAACATGAAGGTTCTAGAAGATTAAGCTGTTTACTCTTGCACTACAATTTCTATGGCATAGCCAAAATGTGAACTTAGATCTCAATTGCTAGAGCTTGTTTAGGTGAGGTTGGGCTGTAGTTAGAGATAATGCTTTCTTTCTTGGTTTCTTTCTGCTAATCTAAAAACACAAGGAACAGTAATAATTTTTTTTTAAAAAAATCACACATTAGAAATGAAACCAAATGCCTTATTGCTGATGATGTCATCAATCTGTCAAGCAAAGAGAATTAAGTAGTCCAAGATCATCAGTAGAGTCTTTATGGACAGAAACAGAAATAGAATTATGTCTAATTAACTAGACAAAATAGATTTCACATCAAAGGAGTCTTTCCAGAAGAGATGAAAGACCTGCCTTTATCTCATCATTTTTCCTCTCCTAAAACCCTACACTTCATAGTTTCACATACAACCATTCCTTGGTATTGGTGGTGGGTTATTCCAAAACAGACATGGATCCCAAAATCAAAGAACAGTCAAGCCTCACATAAACAGCTTATTTACACATAATCTGCCATATTCTACCA
The DNA here is from genome assembly GCF_014885135.2 of Alexandromys fortis. Classification (NCBI taxonomy): domain Eukaryota; kingdom Metazoa; phylum Chordata; class Mammalia; order Rodentia; family Cricetidae; genus Alexandromys; species Alexandromys fortis. The sequence goes on along the minus strand of NW_026067940.1, from coordinate 7,343,105 downwards.
AACACTTACGAAATACAAAATCTTAAATCTAAAATCTTATTTATTACTATTGTTGGGGGATCACACATGCCACAATGCTCATATGGAAGCCATAGGACAACTTTGCAGAGTTGGTTCTCTCCTTCCATCTTTACATGGGTTCTGGGGAGCCAATTCAGGCTGTCAGGCTTACAGGACAAGCACCTTTACCCACTGAGCCATCTCATCTCTAAATTACTTACAATACCTAATACAATATAAGTGATAAATAAATCATTGTTGCATTATATTTTTTAGGGAATACTGGCAAGAAAAATGTTTGTACATATTTAAGACAGACTCAATTTTCATAAGCCTAACTATTTAGATAAAAATGAATACTGCATAGAGGTTATATGAAATAACAGGAATAGTATACACAGAAACATAACTTTAGTCACACTAACTAGTGCACAACAAATTAAAGTTTTGCTCTTTGAAGCTTTCTGGAAATTTTTGCCTTTTGTAGGAGGAAGATAGTCTTGCTACGTAGTCTAAGCTTTCCCATTTGTGGTCCTTCTGTCTCAGCCTTCTCAGTGCTGGACTATCTCACCTATCTTTGATCTGTGATTGATGGGTTATGCATATAGGTTATGAAAAGCAGACGTTCTGAATCAACACCAGTGACTGGCCCAGCACCTTGCAATCACTAACCCAAAGGCAAGTTCTTAAGACTAGGTGAATAAGAAGGATTTCTTTTGGAAAGATACCTCCTTTCCCAGATTCTCTGCTGCATACCCTTCACTGAATTTCAATCCCAAAATACTTCCAAAATAACAAACTCTAAGCTTTACCATACTTACTAGAACTAATCATAACTTGTCAGGTAAGGGCAAGATCAATTCTCTAGTCTTCTTTCTTCCAAATTTCTTACAGAAAGTTATCTACCCTGGAATTCTCACAGTCTCTTGAATCAACGCTGGTAGTTTGGAGGTGGGGGGAGGACAAGAAAAAATTAGTAACAATAGTAAATCAGAAAATGGTATGGGAGGTCCTTCTGTCTATGTGTTGCTTTTATTCGTTAATGAATAAAGAAACTGCTTTGAACCTATAGCGGGGCAGAACAGAGCTAGGCAGGAAAGGGTGGACTAAACTGAATGCTGGGAGAAAGAAGGCAGAGTTAGAAGAAACCAAGTAGCCTGGCCGGAGATAAACGCAGAACTTTACCCAGTAAGCCACAGCCTCATGGTGATACACAGATTAATGGAGATGGGTTAATTTAAGATATGAGTTAGCCAGAAATACACTTAAGCTATTAGCCAAACAGTATTGCAAATAATATGGTTTCTGTGTAATTGTTTCGGGGCTGAGCAGCCGGGAAGAAACAAGCGACTTCCTACAACAAGAAAACTTAAGTGTGACAACCCTAAACCAAAGTATGTTCTTATAACCACTTGGAAATTATTTTGCCTGTGGGCTATATACTTCATATAATTCAGTTCTGGTACTCTATAGGAGCTACTCATAGTGACTTTCATGGATATTTCTAGCTTACAGTTTGTTGTTGTTTTATGGTATGGCTGATTAACTCAGGGTCTTAGATAAGCTAGGTAAATCTCTACCACTGAGCAACCTCTACAATCTACTTGTTATGTTATTATTTCTACATTTTATTCGAGACAAGATCTTACTAAATTGTCCAGGTAAACTTCCAACTTGTGATCGACCTACCTTATCCTACCAAGTAACTGGGATTACAGGTATGTGACATCACATTTACCTGGTACCTCCATGCCTTCCAAACCAAGTCTCAAGGGTCTGGCTCTAACACAGTCACCATCATCGATGGAGAAGCTGACGGCAACTGACTGCCTTCATTTTACCCTCCTCTCTTCCCTATCAGATGAAGACACCTCCTGGCTAACTCACAGCATCAACAGAGCATTGTCTAAAATATTAAGAGCATGGAGATCTTTAATAGTCAAAGCATATAGTTAGCATGAATAAGATTATTCTGTTAACAAAGTAAATGACTTTCAAGTCTATAGGCAGGATTTTCCCTACACTTGTTTCTCAAAAATTGTAATCAATGGCCAAAGAGAAGTGAAGTTTCTATGTACCACTCTTAAGATAAATGTTCTGTTCTCCCAAGACTGGCATCCTGTTGATATCTTTTGGAGTAGCTAGATAAATGCAGTATTTAAAGTAAGAAAAAGGGGAAATAAGATATCTTCTTATATGTAGATAAATGAGGAAACACAATGATTTATATGCAGGCTTGATCCTTTCAAAGAATGTGCTTTAAGGAAATGCCATAGCAGGCCCATGGAAGAACATATCTCATATCAGATTCAAATTAAAGATGTATCATCTTATTAATATCCTGCTGGATCTAACTGCTAATATTAAATAATAAGTAGAGGAGGGGGCCGATACATATTTGCCTTACTTTATCTAGATCAATGATCATCTAAGGATGACAGGTATATGAGGGGTGGGAGGATGCTACCTGGGCGAATTGCTTTCTATCATGCATAGACAGAGAGAACAGATGATCAATTTCTAGACACTAATATATTCAAGTAGCTATTGAGTGACCATTTAGAAGTGGTCACTTTCTAGTTGCGCACCACTGTGTGTATTTAAAGTCCAGCATTTAACTTTCAAAGTTCAAGGGAATTAAAGTATAATATCAAAGTCTGAACAAAAAAAGGAGGGGGAACTATTCAAATTGCTGAAGGGTTTAGCCCACTTGGTCTCTCTCATCAGAAGGTGAACCTTCCATACATGAGAAGGGCAGTTGTATCTACCATGTGTATTTCTATATAAGAAAGAGAACAAGCGGGAGATCCATTTCTTCAGACTTGATCTACTCTTTCTCTCAAGATCTCTTAGAAAAGAAGCATCTCTTCTTCCATCTCAATACAGGAGGGCAAATTTCTACCCAAACAGGAAGGTCTGGAGGATGCTACCAGCTGTCATGAGTTTCCCTATGACTTGAAGACTCTTGGCTCTTGCCATTCTGAAGCATCTTGTTTCCTGTTCTCCTCTGGGTTACAGCCCAGACTAAGAATAGCACTCCATTCATGCTACTGTGTGCACATCCTTTTTATTTGCAGTTTTCTCTTAAATATGTGTGAAACTTTGTTCTTGTACATTCTCCAAGGTAAATGGAAATATTATTTAAATAGGCACAGAAAAACAGATTTATTTCCTCCCCAATCTATCAAAAGGCACTGCCTGGGGGAATTCCACTCCAGAGCCGAGAGTCATAGGAACTGAAGGAACATAAGCACATCTCTACAAGTCCAAACATCCAGCCAGCAACAGAGCAGTAAAACATCTCATAGCATGCTCACATCTACCCAGGACTTCATCTCTGTGCCTGGTCTAAACCTAAAAAAGACCAGAAGGTTGTGAAATTGGTCTCTTTTAATAGGTCAAGCAATGTGAAATCACCTAAAAATTGTTGATCTCATGTTAACCAAAACAATCTTAAAAAATAAATGAGATTTGTGCTGATAAGCAAGAATGCAAAATCCACAAATGGCTCCACTCCAAGAAATTTTCTACTAATCTTTAGTGATCAAACATTCTGCAAACACCTTGAGATTTGTTGTTATAATTGGAGTTTTTTGTTTGTTTGTGAGAGATCTTGTATCAAAAACTAAGGTAGAGCCGGGGGTGATGCATGTCTTTAATCCCTGCACTTGAAAATCAAAATAAACAAATAAATAAAATAGAGAGCAACTAAGGAAGATATTAGCATCAACTTCTGACCAACAGCCCCACACACACCACCTGCTTGAACACATACATACTACACACCACAAAAAAATTAGTAATTCCATCTATAAAAATACTCTTTTTGTTAAATAGTACATATATTCTGGAAGGAATAATATATAAATTCTGACTATAATCAAAATGCTTCTTTGTAAGTATTTATCTGGAAATTAGGGAGGCTTTATTAAAGAAATTAGGGAAAAGCAGTCTTAAAGAAAAGGAGCCTGGTTCAAGATATCAAGCTACATTGTCTATTATAGTGAAGAATACACTATACACTATATACACTATACAGTGTATAGTGTATCCCAAATACACTATAAACTTAGGTGCTCATACCCACAGAATAAATTGTTATTCCATTCTGTTTATTGACAATAAGATGCAATGTTAATTAAAATTTTCACCAAAAGAACAACACAGCTTATAGTCAGATTACTTATCTTTATGTGTTTCTCTTTATTTATGTGCACATATGATATGTGTATGTCTATGTGAGAGTGTGGGTGAGTGTTGCCATAGTGCACATATGGAGGACAAAGGACAATCTTGGGTATCAAAGTCTCTTTTTTGTTCACTACTGTGTAAAACAGATTATTCAGGAAATTTTTCTATACCTACCTCTCATCTTGCTTCTCACTCATCTGGCATTGTGTGATTCTAGGGTTCAAATTCACATCCTCACACCTGTGAGGTCTAGTAGGCTTTACCTACTAGGCCATCTCACCTACTCAGTCAGATAAATTTTTAAATGCCTGGGTGAAGTTTACCCTTGTGTTTTGGTAAAGGTCATTTGTAGATGAGCATGCTCCTAGTACTTCTTTGTAGTGTTAGGAAATTTACCAGAAAAAGCAATTGAGGACTAGAGATGCAGTTTGTTTTGAAAGTGCCTTGCCTAGCATGTACAAAGCCTCAGGTTAGAGAGCCAGCACTGTATAAACCCTGGCATCCTGCAGCACATGTCTGTAATCCCAGCATTTGGAGGCAAAGATAAGACAATCAGAAGTCCAAAGTCATCCTCAGCTACAAAACAAATTCAAGACCAACCTGGGCTATATGAAATCCTGTCTCAAGACGTATTAATTAACTTAGAAAAGGAAAGGAGATACAGGTGGTATGAAGGAGCAGAAGGGAATAATGGAAGAGGTGTTTAAGCGGAAAGGTCAGATAGAGGAGGGATTGAGGTAGGGATAACTAACCCAATGCATTTGAAGTCCTATAAAAAGCTATTTTATAAGCTCCCATATATGTGTGTGTATTTAAACATATATCAAACATAGATGCTTATTAATCTAAACTATAGATAAATAAATTTGAGTTATTCTCAAATTGCCACTATTCATATGCCAGTTACAAGTTAACTTCTAAAGACAGATGGGATGGAATATCATACTACTTTGGAAGTAAAGGAAGTCTTTATTCTAATGAATCTCAATTTAACTGCACATTTGATCCCGAGACCCATTGTGGGCCTAATAACCCTGGGGAGGCCCTAAAGTAAATAGTCCCTAGGGTGGCCCACTTCATCATAGCCATCAGGAGGCAGGAAAGACCCTTTGGGAGATTCTGATGTTATTATGTAAATCACAGTAAACTACATTCAGCTCCCTCCTCTCCTCTATTACAGCATCTCTGTTTCTACCCAGTGAAGTCAGCAGATGTTGATAATGAAGTCTGTGTGCATAAAAGAAAACAGACAGAAATGGTCACACTTCTCGTGATAGTCGATGACCCTCCAATAGCAAGTAAACACCCACACTAGAGTTTCTCTGTTCTTTCTCTTAAACCTTGTTTAGTCAATTTAATTCCAAGGATTCCATGGAGTGAAATAAATGGTCAAAAGTCAAGGGCAAATTCAGAAGCCCTATGAGAAAAGCATAGACTGCAGAAGCAGTTCCTGGAATCTCTTTTCCCAGGACTAGTGTGACCCTGAACATGTTCCTACCCAAACTGTAAATAAAAATAATCACCTCACAAAGCTTTGTGAATTACCTTAAGGGCACAGATGTGGGGAGGACCACATGACCCCGTTCTAACACAGAGAAGTAGAAACCTGAATGTGAAACTGAAGAAGAATTTTCATATATGGTCTAGGCATGAACAAATTCTGAGGTAGTAGAACAGGATACAGACCAAAGACAGAGGGTCTTACACAAGGTCTATAAATTTAGAAGAAAAAAATAACAGCTTTAAAATCCAAGGGTCAGGCCTACAAGAACTAAATAGAGCCACTGATACTGCGACAGATGCACTCCACTGTGTCTGAAAGTGACTAGTGACCCATTAAGATGCTAATAAGACTTGCAGTGCATGAGGTAATTTGTAAAACCCACATGTAATAGGTTGAGCAACAAAAACACATACAATACAGATGATCCAAAAAGCCTGCTCTATACAAATGAGCCAGAACACCCACCAGGTGTGACCTAAGAACACCTATTCTTTGTGTAGCCATTGCCTGCTGAGCTTCTTCACTTTCTCCTGTCCTCACCCCTTTTCCTCCTTCAAAGTGTCTTAGTGAAATCTCTCATTTCACTTGTACTCTCCACAATGGACACAAGAATCTAGAAGCCCTCTGGAGGTGCCCAACATGATACACATGACAATCAATTCTGCTAGTCTGTATAGTCGTGATGCCGTGTTTCAAGGAGCTAGCACCATAGTTTAAGGTCAAATTGAAGCTGGTGTCCAAAGCAATGAGTACAAAGCATTTTACAGGCTTACTCAACACCACTCCACAGTTCTTTCCCTATTCCAGAATTCTGAGTTAGCCAATTATATCCACTTCAGGATGAAACCCAAACTTTGTTCATAACAGACAATGTCTTTTTCTTCAAGGGATATAAAGTAACCCAAGAAAGACTCGGAGAATCTATTCTAAGACAAAGCAAACTTTCTAATAATTGTATCTCCAATTAAAATCTACACTCAGAAGACATCTGTCAAAAACTGTTGCAGATAAGTAGAAAAACTGCATGAACTCCCTCAGGTTGAAATGTACATTAGAAATCTTTTCATTTAACTTCTGGACCATACTATATTTCTATCTGTTTAAGCCACAAGAAGTTCTTCTTGCAGGAAGGGAGACTACAGAAGGTGGCCTCCAACTAATGTCTACCTTACTGCTGTCTTATTCCAACACATAAAACAGGAACAGTCTGACATTCAGAATTGCCTTGCAAAGAAATTAAGCTGGGTTTGGGACAGGGGCTTTGTTTGTTTGCTTTTTATTTTAGTTTAGTATTTTTGTTTTGTTTTGTTTTGTTTTGTTTTGTTTTGCTATTGTTGCAGTAACCTTCCTGCCCAAGAAGCCTGAAGGCTAGCACTTTCAGCCAGCCTTCAGGCTATGAGTGAGTTTGTAAACCTGGATTTGCCTTACCTGAAGGGTTCAAAAAAATGTGGACAAACAAAAGACCTTAACTCTTTTAAATTCAGCTCTGAACCAACCTCATACCAGCAATTTAGAAAAATCATTTCCATCAACATTGCTCCCAATGCAGCCCTTCCACCCTCTGCCAAACTCCTAAACAAGAGCCCTAAGACCCACACAAATGTTTGTTTTGGCACCACCAAACAGCTGGATCACACACATTCAGGCTGCCAGGAATTTTACATGGGCCTCCCACAGGGACAACCCTGAAAGGAAAGTGACAAAGTCTAATGTCCCATAACAGTTTATTTTCACTGCCTCTTTGATTTGACTTTCCATGTCCCAGAAGCTGAATTCAAATATTCTACATAATACCTGGCCACAAGAATTCTTTTCGTTTTCTGAAATCAACTGGGTACCTACCCTGGTTCCTAGCAAGCCCAAAGTGGGAGCTAGTTTCACCCTTTAGGCAGTCTCTGAGGACATACAGGCCCTTTCACCATGCCCAAAAGAATCTTATACCCTAAAATGAAGCAAAAGCAAGCACTATGAAAACCAACAGTACCAACTATTCAAATGTTCAAGGCTTAAACCTTCTATTATGACATCCTCACTGGCTCCTAAAGATCCCTCATCTAAATATGGGAATAACACAACATGCCTTGCTGTATTTTCTTTCAGAGTCACAGAGATTAACAAAGATAATATATCACATAGCACACATAGTAACTGACCAACAAATATTTAGTCACTATTGATATTATTTTTATATTTATTCTAAGAATGAGGTTATTACTAAGAGATGATCTTCCTAAAATGTGTGGTTCTAACACACATATAAAAAAAGGTCTACAGTTAATTCTCAGTTTCTCCTACAAACAGAACGAACTGGTACAACAAAAATCTTGATCTCTAAAGATTCTCATGTGGATTTTCAATATCTTATAAGTAGTGCTACATACAAAGTAAAAAGTTGCTGTGACAACTATGTGTACTAATGCACTTAGTAATGCTGTACTAAGTGCATATTTGTAACTGTTAGTGCATTCAACATACATACAATCATATACATATAATTAAGATATATTCATACACAATTGTGTGTGTATACACAGACATACATACACTAAACTGTTTGCTAGTAAGCCTCTCTATTGTATATGTGTTCACAGATATTCTAATCAACCAGGCTGCATGCTTTGCCACCACCAGTAGTTCACAGGTACACCCATTAATGATGTATTATCTCAAATTAACCAATTAACCATGAATAAAAAAAGATGCTTCCATAAAAAAGAAGTTGAGGGGCTAGAGAGACGGTGAAGCAGTTAAGAGCACTAGCTGCTATTCCAGAGGACCTGGGTTCAACTCCTAGCACCAACATGGCAGCTCACATCTGTCTATAACTTCAGTTCCAGTGAATCCAACCTCTTTCTTGGCCTCTGCAGGTACCAGTCACACAAGGGACACAGACAATCATGAAGAAAATTTACCATAAACATTTTGTTTTAAACTTGAATGCTTTGGAAGAATTCAATAAAGGTAAGTTGTTTTAAAACACTAGGTAAAGAAAGACAGCAATAAAAAAGAGTATAGCGATGGGGCCTAGAAATCTGGAAGCATTCTGCATTTCACTGTTCAAATATATTTAAGAACTTTAAAAAACAACAACTCACATTTAGGAGGCTGAAGCAGAAGAATCACAGGCTCACGGGCACTCTGGAGTTACTTAGTGAGACAGGGATCTACTCAGTGGTGTAGTACTTGTTCAGCATAATTAAGAATCCAGGTTCAACCCAGTGAACAGACACACACTACTGGTCTAACTGTCCCAGGTAAGTTGACTCTAGTATATCTGCATGTTTCTCTTAGGTTGATAGCAAAATGAGGTTATTGTTCCTTACACAAAGCTAATCATGTAGCAGAGAAAATTGGTCTGAGATTTATTAAATACCTCAAATACTTAGAGTGCAGGCGGACTAGTGAATTTTAGTTATAGTTCCTGGGACTAAGACGCTAATGTTTGTAAAAAGGAGCAGTACACTGACTCCTTGTAGCCTATACTAAATGTCACTTAAGCTTTGGCCACAAGTCTGAATAGTCTGTCAACTGACCTGAGCACATGACATCCTAGCTTGTTATGTGAAATAACCTCTGCTGTCCAAAAACATCTCAGGTGAGACAGAAAATCTTCAGGCACCCATTATCAAAATGGAGTGAGACCTTCCCAAGACCCCTTCAGTGTCGTTTTAAACGGTTTTATTGGTTTACAATGAATTCTGGATTTCCACACCACATAACAAGAATCCTGCAGTGAAATTGAGGTAACACCATGACTTCTCAGCAGAGCTTTCTGCTATCAGGATGCTGCCAGTCAAGGGAGGCAGGACAGGGACTTGTACCAAGGGAAGTGTGCAACAGCAAAAAGCCCTCTGTGTGAAGGGGGCTTCAAAGGAGTTTCACCACCCAACACAATCATTGCAACAAATATTTAACATACAGAGGCCGACACTGAGAGAAGGGAGAAAAATAACCTCCACCACACTCCTTCCCCTTTAAAAAACGGGGTGGGGAAGTTGGGGAAAAATAAAGTAGAAAAGGCTGTATATGTTAAAAGACTGGTTTTATTTTTACCTTTATGGCAAGGTAATTCTACAAGCATCATTTAACTTTCTCACTAGAAACAAAACAGAGTAAGTCAATTAATGCTTGCATTCCACACTTCCAACTCCACAATCACTTGTTTCTTCTCCAGAAAATTAAATTGATTCTCACAAAATGACACCCAAATGTGTGCTTTTAGAGGCAGATCCCAAAACAGATGGGATTCTCAATGGGAGGATGTAGAGGCATTTTCCATTTCAATTTAGAGTTAAGAAATTGGTGGGTTTCATTTTCTTCATTAGGTGTGGGCCTAAATGACTTCTAAACTCCCTCTCCACCACGAACTACATGAGTGTAAAGGAAGGAAATGAAAGGATTTTCAATCACACCTGTCAAATTTTAAGCAAAGAATCAGCAAGAAATCTTAACTTGAGAACTGTCAGTCAGTGGAACAGATTTCAAAATAGGTTGTAGAATCTTCTTCCCCAGAGACAGTTAAAAATAGTCTAGACAGCCATCTGTCTTGGTAGGGTGCAGCCGTTCCAGAAAAGAGGGCATCAGAACAAACCCCTCTTTCCATCCAGGGTGTCTGTGAAGAAGTGATCAGGGCTACAAAGTAAAAGGGAAGAGGGCAGAAGCCATCTGGACCCAGGTACAGCTGTAGAAAAGGGAAGCAGAAGAGACTTCCTGTGGAAATAGAAAATATAGACTGCAAGGAGGCTGGCATGAGGGAGGAAGAAAACAACAAAACAAAACAAAACAAAACAAAACAAAATGAAATAACCAACCAGTTCTGAGCTCTTTGTGGATGTTTGAGCCAACCTGCCTCCTACCTACAGCAACTCGGTTTGCTCCAGTGGACTAGGAGCTCAGCCACACTCCTTGTCAAGGTTACTATTGCCTTCCCTAGTTCCCTAAGAAGTGTACACATGAAGCCTAGATGAGAACCAGGAACTGTGAAATAAATCCACAATCTCCCTGGGTGACCAGCAGTACCTACAGAGTGTCTTCAAAAAGTTTCCCTTTGAAATCCAGGGCCTCTTCTTCTCCCTGCTACCTGCCTTGGCTATTTGCACTCCTAGCATTCCCTGTCATCTTTAATATTTCTTTCATTGTTATGGAAAGCTCACCTGGAGTATGGAAAGGAATATAATGTTCCTGGACCTTTGGAAACATAATTCCAATGGAAAAGAAAGCATTGCAATAGCCTGTTACCTCTGCAAAACTAGAATTGTCCTTTATGCCTGCAGAAATGAATAATCATTTGCACGCACACACACACACACACACACACACACACACACACACACACACACAAAATCTCTGTACAGTCATCCCCAATGTACACATGTGGTGCTCTCAACTAAGTCTTTGTTCCTACCACCACGTCTTCCTGAAGCACACTGGAGTTGATACACAGGTTTCTGAGTAGTACCAAGCTTTTTTGTAGACAAAACACAGGAAGTCCACTCTTTTTCCAATCTCCATAATGCAAAAAGTCCTTACAGAGGGAAGGAGGACATTAAGATCAAAGAGACAATACCAGAGATTCACCAGGCAGATGCAGTCAGCAAACTAAAGAGGAAAGCAAGGAATGACCACCAACTGTTAACAGCCAGACTCAAGGGAGTACAATAAAACCACTGCCTCAGGCTACACTCTCTAGAAAATATTATTTCTGATTGGGATTGCCAGAAATAGAGAACCCTGAAGCTGAAGCATGGAATCTGGTTTGCTGTTGCTGTTTCACTCTTCCCAAAGCTATAGAAATCTGTAAGGTAACTAGGAGAAAATCAATACTGTGGGGACCAAGGATAAGATGACTGGGTCCGTGCAGGAGAAATCTGAGTCTATGATGCCCTCACGCTATCCCACCCAAATCAGATGATAGGCTTTCACCTTAACAAAAGGTACCAAATAGGATATGATGACTAAAAAAATGGGCTCTGAAAACTCAAAACAGCCCAAAAACAAAAGAGATTACTATCATAACACAGGGATCCCCAACTCCAAATTAGGTGACTAAAAGGAAGCAACTCTCATGTAGAAAAGTAAAAACTGTACTCTGGGTTACTTCCTGTGAGCACCACAGAGTTTCAGCTAAAGTATGCATATCTTTGCCTTGCTAGGAACAAAGCCAGTGTACTGCTACATAACAGCTCTAAGAGCACCTATGGTCCAGGGCCAACAATCTGGGAAGAACCTCTGATCCTCTGCAACGTTCAAGATACTATGAGCAAAATTCAGGATATGAGAACGGCACATTAAACATTCTGAGAAATGGTCTGTCCTCACTTACAACATGGAAGAAATGGCTCTTCTATGATCTGCTTTAAATAGCTATGAAATCCAAGGTTTGCTCATTTGTCAGAGCTGGGATCTTCAAGGCCTTTGGGACTCAGTCACCTGATAGAAGATTCAGACTAATTAAGGCCCTGGGAGCGGCAACTAAGCAGCAGAAGGCAGGTTTCCAAGGAAGAGGTTGAGTAGACATACAGAAGTAGAACATCCTCTAGAGGTCATCTCCTAACCACCCCACCACCCTCCTCCACCTCTCTGCAGGCTACAGCAAAACAAGTGCAGACAATGAGTGGGTGTCCAGTTTTTCAAGCTCACCTGGAAAGAAGCCACATTATCTTTCTATACCCTGAAGCTGCAAAAAAAAAAAAAAAAAAAAAATTAAAGGAAGAACTCACAATGGAGTAACCAACCCACTAGCTTTCTATGCAGTCTTATAACTCAACATGGGGAAGCTGGCTGACTGCCAGCCAATACTACTCCTGAAGGATACAGATGAAAAGATGTTAAATCAGAATACCAGATGTGAAAAAGAACATTGAATTAGGCATCAAAATAACAGGGAAGTAGCAAAGGAGCATGAGGGGACATGTGATGTGTGAGAGTGTACAGCAGAATCATTCAATATGTAGCTAGTGTACATATTAGTCAAAACTTGTTGAACTTTTAGTTGAAAAGGCTGCATTTTCTTGTGTGTAAATTACATACATTTCGGGGCTGGAGAGATGACCCAGTGGTTAAAAACACTGCCTGCTCTCTTAGAGGGCCTGAGTTCAATTCCCAGCAACCACATAGTGGCTCACAACCATCTGTAGTAACATCTGGTGCCCTCTTCTGGCATGAAGACATACATGCAGACAGAACACTGTATATATAATAAATAAATAAATCTTTAAAAAGGGACAAGAGAGATGGCTCAGCGGTTAAGAATACTGACTGCTCTTCCAGAGGTCATGGGCTCAATTCCCAGCAACCACATGGTAAGATCTGCTGCTCTCTTTTGGTGTGCAGGAATACATGTACGCAGAACACTGTACACAAAAATAAATAAACAAACAGACAAACAAATAAATAAAAATGACATATATTTCAATAAAGTTTGTTGGTTGATTTGGCTTCCTATGCAGTCAAGGCTAGCCTGGAACTCCTAATCCTTCCTCTTTAGCTTCCTGAGTACTGGGATTACAAGTATATGCCACAATCCCAGGCAATTAAATTCTTTTAAACAGAACTATGTTTTCTACATTCTGGTTCTACCCTTACTATGGAACTCAGGCACGTCACTTAGCCTATCTAATGTATCAGTTTTCCCATCTTTTAAAATGGGATTAGTAATCTCTGTAATGAAACAATTTTTACTCCTACTTTTATTTTAAAAATTGATGTGTGTGGATGAATGTGAATATGCATGTGTATATGCAAGTTATGTGTGTGTAAACATGTAGAGCACAGAGGACAACCTTGAGTATATTCTCAGGAATACTGCCCACTTTCTTTGAGACAGAGTCTCCCCTTAGCCTTGAGCTTATCATGAAGAAGTCATGAAGCTCTGCAATCCTCTTGTCTCTGCCTCCCCAGCACTGATTATAAATGCAAGCATTTTTTAAAATTAAAATATAATCACATAATTTCCCCCTTCCCTTTCCTCTTTCCAATCTTTTCCATATATCCTCCCCCTTGCTCTCTCTCTCAAATTCATGGCCTCTATTTCTTTGTCATTACACATACATATAAAATGCACAAATATACATACACACATCCCTAAATATGTAAATATAACCTGCTCAGACCCTATAATGTTACTTATATGTTTATGACTTGAGGGCTGACCACTCAGGATTGGATAACCAATTGAGGGGGTGCTCACTCTCAGCATTTCTTGTTTGCCCACACAAGGCATTTTTATGTGCATTCTAGGGGTCAAACTCGGGTCCTCAGACTTTTGCAGAAAATATTTTACCAACTGAGCTATCTTACAGCACATATGACCCCATTTTTAAAAGCACAAATACTAAGCAAATAAAAGGTAACTATAGAACTAAACTGTAGCTAGAAGTACATGCCCGCTGGTAGCCCTGGACCAGTTTTTTTCTGCCTGCCTGTTTCTAAAGCAGTTTATGAAATAACCACTCTGAGGCTGATTATCAGTTACAATTGTTTGGCCAGTGTCTTAGGCTTCTTATTGGCTGGCTCTAACTATTAAATTAATCTATTTCTATTACCTGTGTATTGCCACAAAGCTGTGGCTTACTGGTGTGGTGTGTTACCCCTTCAGCATATGGCATATGGCATCCATCTCTGACTCCGCCTACTCTCTCTATCTCTGGATTCTGCCTGGCTTTATTCTGCTAAGCCATTGGCCAAACAGCTTTATCCGTTAACCAATAAAAGCAACATATATACAAAAGGACTGCTTTGTATTTCCTGGTGATCTTAAAGAATGACAATTCTGTGCTGTTTAACTAATGCACAATTTCTGTTTGTTTTTATAAATATTTCCTCTAGAAGACTTTGGCCTAAGTATTCCCTCTTCTTGCTTACCCAACTCTTCACTACCAAAATTTAACTGTAGTTTTATAGACCTTCTAGCTGCAACAGATAAGCACCTAAACACAGGAGTCTAGTGTCTGAGGATTTACCATCAGGTCAGAGAGTAGAAACCAGACCAATGCCATTCCTGAAAGTGTAGAATCTTCTCTACCAAGGGAATTGAATAGGAATGTTACACATATACATATAAACACACTATACACAAAAATAAAATATTTTTGGTGTATATGTATAGGTACTGTTAACATATGTGTGGTCCAAAGGACCAAAGTTGCCATCTGCTGTCTTCTATCTCTACTGCTCTGTATTTTACTAACTGAGGCAGGGTCTCTCACTGGACCTGGTGCTCTAATATTCTGGCTAATCTAGCTAACCAGCTTGCCCCAGAGATCCTGTCTCAGCTATCTCTGCCTCTCAGTGCTGGAATTACAAGAGGCCACCATACCTGCCTGGCTTTTACTTGGTTTCTATGGCTCTAAATTTGGTTCCTCACATTTGTACAGCAAGTGCTTTATCCCCCGAGCCATCTTTCCAGCCCAAAATAAAATAAATTCCACTTAAAAGAGTGAATACTGCTCTGGTAGAAGACCAGAGTTTGATTCTGAGCACCTATGTCAGGTGGCTCACAACTGCCCATAACTCCAGTTCCAGGGGAATCTGACACCTCTGGCCTCTGAGGGCACCAGGACTCACGTGCACATACTCTCATGCATACATATAAATTAAAATAATAAAATAATTCAGGTAGGCATAATTATATTACAATTCAGGGCCCAAACCTTCTCATTCTAACCACACAGATCTGCTTGCTTTCCCCTAAAAGTGGTATCTAATAGTATTAGACCAGCAGTTCTCAACCTGTGAGTCATGAGAACTGGGCCACTGCTCAGTAGTAAAATTGAAGTTATGAAGTAGCAGTAAAAATAATTTTATAGTTGGGGGTCACCGCAACATGAGGAACTGTATTAAACAGTCACAGCACTAGGAAGGTTGAAAGTCACTATGTTAGAGATTCATCAAAACTGCAAGAAAACACATGCAATCTCACACAATAATATAAATTAGTGAACAGCCTTTTGAATGAGGTCTTGGAAAAGAACATTTTAAAGACAATGCTAACAAAATAAGACATTTCTGCAGCTCACCCACCTACACAGAACCTTGACAACAATCATAAAACCTCACCCAGCAGATAGTTTATATATAGACTTGGGAAACAGTACTAGTGCTGGTTAATTTTTATTGTCAATTTGACACAGCCTGGAGTTAAATGAGAGGAGAAACCTCTGCTGAAGAACTGCCTTTATCAAGTTGGTCTGTGGGCCTGTCTGTGAAGGACTGTCTGATTATTAATTGATGTACGAGGGTCCAGTTCACTATGAGTGGTACCTTCCTTGGGCAGGCAAAAGAATGTAACTCTCAGGGAGAGCCAGTAATCAGTGTTCCACTGCGCCAGTTCAATGATGGATTGTGACCTGAAAGTGTAAAGCTATATAAAATCCTTTTCTCCCCTAAGTTGCTTCTGGTCCTGTTATGTTTTTTGATTTTTGTTGAGATACAGTCTCAATTAGTAGCTCTGGCTGGCCTGGAACTCACTATGTAGACCCAGCCAGCCTCTAACTCAAAGAGCTCTACATGTATGCATCTGCCTCCCACATGCTGTGATTGAAGACATGTGCCACCATACCCCCAGCTGGTCATGGTGTTTATCACAGCGACAGAAAGCAAGCAAGCACAGTGTTCTTCCAGATACATTCTAGCAGACTTACAGTATCTGCTCATGTGTCATCTTCACGTTTCAAGTGGTCCCGCACAGCTGTGGGTGTTACCTGTAAACCTTTCTGTCATCTTACAGAGCCTGTTCTGTAAGTACCAATACTGTCCCAGAGAACTAAGTTACACATCTTGTTTAAACAGAATTGTTCCACATACACCCCAGCACTAGCACTCTTCCTTGCAAATGTTGAGAATACCACTCATTCTGGTTTTACCTGGCAGAAAGATAAAACGGGGCACACATTGTCCACCTAGTTGCTCTCATTCAATTACTGCAAGAATCTTATAAATGATACTTTTTCTTCCACCTGTTCACCCACTAGCACCCACTTTCCACACAACAAGCAGAATGACCTTAAACATGTAAATCAGTAAGGAGTGTCACTCCTCTACTCATTGCCTTCCTGGGTTTCCCACTGCACAGACAAACAGAATCCCTACGGTGTTTTCTAGTCTTTGTACAGTCGGCTATCCCTGCCTGTTGCACTTCACATCTATCCATCCCTCTTCTACTTGTTCTCCACCCTCTTTTCTCGACACATTTTCTCTGTTCCTCAAATATAAAAAAGGTCTATCTACTTCAAGCCCTTGGACCTGATCCCCACGTCTCCCTTGTATGGCTCCTTTTCTCCATCACAATGTCAGCGCAGGCATCATCTCCACCCAGCCTTCCCTGCCCACAAGTAATTAAGGAAGTTCCCTCTTCCCTTCCTGGTACTCTCCACACTTCTTGTTCTATTTCCCTCTGAACATTTGAGTATTAAGTTGGTGTAAAAGCAAACTGAAGTTTTCATATCATAAAAACTTTAAATTATTATAACTAGACTCAAATATATATGGACACCATTACAATCAATACATTTTTGCTAATGAGAAATAGTGTAATCCCTGTAGTGTAAAAATCTGTGCTTCAGGATTAGATGAACTCCTGGAAAGCACTTCCTGCATCTTGCTGGTTGTGGAAGCATTTTTCCTGAAAAAAAAAAGATGCCTGAAAGTGATAATGCACAGAGGTAGATCTCTGTGAGTTTCAGACCAGCTTGATCTATCTATATAGTGAGATACCATCTCAGAAAAAAATTGTCAAGTTGATAAAGGTAAATAATGGCAGACAAGGCAAAACTTACAGCCTAGTTCATTCTTTTTTTAAGTTTTTGTTTTGTTTTGTTTTTGTTTTGAGATAGGCTCTTACTATGTAATGTAGCCTTGGCTGGCCTGTAACTCAGAGAGGTCTATCTTCCTCTCCCTCCTTAGTGCTGGGATTAAAGATGTTCATTACCACACACAATTTCATTCAATTTTTGAAACCTTGACTGTGCAGTGTGAGTTCAGGTATTGTGTAGGAGAACTGGGACCTTTCTACTGACCAATGCTAGCTTCAGGTATTGCAGTTGTCAATACAAGCCATCAGTTTGCTGAGCATACTTCTCAGATGTAAGTGTCTAGCCAGGATTCAAGTGGCTGTAGATCAGACAAGCAGCAGTGACCATGCCCCTATTTTGGTAAAAGTTCGGCTTTGAGAAGTGCTTTGGAGCTTCTTTTCAGTCCAACCACTGAGTTGGTCATGGCCAGTTATATGCAATCTATTTTTCATTGCATGCCACAATCCAATCAAAAAATGAATTCTTATTGTATAGAATAAGAGAGGACAACAATATCCACAGTATAAAATAAATAGCAAGTGATAAGTCATTTGGAAAAATATAAAGCAAAAATATGTAGTAACACACATCCATGTTTATTAAAAAACATTCTGATCTCGAATTTCAACAATACAAAAACCACAATTACTTTTACACCAACTTAAAATATCCTATTAACTTATCCATATATTTGCCTATTACGATCAATAACTCTCTCATACCAAACAAGATACTAATATATAATGAACAAGCAAAACTATGTGTTGAGTATATGAGTGAATGGATGAGCAAATAAATAAATAAATAAATAAATAAATAAATAAATAAATAAATAAATAAATGTGTCTTTAAAGATAGGGCAAGACCCTCAGGTAGATAAACAGAGACAATGTCTTGGATCACATCAACACTTGCAGAAATACCAAAACTGTCAAGAAATGTCAATTCTGGCACAAGCTTCAACAGGGAAAAACTCTAAGCGATGCAGAAGTGAGATCAAATATCATCAGGTTGGGGCGCAGGGAGCTGTACTTAAGAGCACTGATTGCTCTTCCAGACAGAGGACCTGGGTTCAATCCCCAGCACCCATATGGTAATTCACAACTGTTTGTAACTCCAGTTTCAGGGGATGTGAAACACTCACACAGACACACATGCAGGTGAGAAACCAATAAACATAAAATAAAAATAAATAAAATCCTTTAAAAATATTATCACCAGGCATTGCCATAATTAATCATCAGTACTTATAGGTTAAATATCCACTTTTTCAATGATTCAAAGGAAACGTTTTCATTTAAACTAACAAAAAAGCTGTCCCTTCATTTCCATTATAAAATATGCTTATAAGGCAGAAACATTTTGATTGATTGAACTGCATTCTCTAAATACAAGGTGCAAGTGATCAGCTCACAAAGGAGTTAATAGCACAGACTTTCCTCTTGACATATGAAAAAGATATTTAAAATATATAAGAATACTGAAAGATGTTATGGCACATGCTTTAATCTACGGACTTAGAAAGCAGTTCCTTGAAGTGAACTATAGAAAGACCCTGTCTCAAAAAAGAAGAGAAAGGAGCCGAGCAGCAATGGCACACACCTTTGATCCCAATACTTGGGAAGCAGAGGCAGGTGGATCTCTGTGAGTTTTACGTATGCCTGGTCTACCAGAATAGCCAGGGTTACAAAGAGAAACCTTGTCTCAAAAAACCAAAAAAGGAAAAGAGGAAGGAGAAGGAGGAAGAGGAGGAGAAGGGGAAGGAGGGGAACGAAGAAGAGGAAGAAGAGAAAGAGAAAGAGGAAGAGGAAGAGGAAGAAGAAGAAGAAGAAGAAGAAGAAGAAGAAGAAGAAGAAGAAGAAGAAGAAGAAGATTAGATGCAGATTAAGCTATCTTTGGAATAAAAGAAGACAGATGGATGTGTGCGTATAAATATACATTAAATATACAGAAGTATGTACTCATACATCTAATAGTTATATGCCTTACAATCACATTTTGGTCAACAATGAACTATATATGCCTCCTTAGATTGTGATGGAGCTCAATAATTTTTACCTCCTAATGATACCATAGCTTTCATCACATAACTCAATACTTTACTCACATGTTTGTGGTACTATTGTGTCAACAAACCTACTATATCGTCAATCATATCCATATAAAAGCATATATAATTATAGCACATATAATTATGTACATATATAATACCTGATAATGACAACAAACAAGTATGTTGCTTGTCTATGTATTTACTAAGATATACTTTTTATGTTAGCCTATATTATTTATGTAAAAAGAAACTTCCTATAAAACAGTATGCTGTATCTAGTGACAACAGACTCATACATCTGTGTTTACCACACCTCCTATTTTGCATCAAGAGGTGAATAATTAACCTACACCTACAACTAGGTTTGTCTAAATACATTCCAACATGTTCACACTATGACAAAATCAACTAATGAATACATTTCTCAATAACATGTGCCTGCTGTTTCACAGAGAGAGCCCACTGGAACATCCACTATAACTGCCATAGAGCAAAGACTCCAGAGCCCAGCAAGTCACTTCCATCAAGACTTTACTTCTTTCAGGTCTGCAACTCAGTGTGGATATTTATCTAGTATATACCTCCCTGGGGTTCAGTCCTAGTACCATGTGAAGAAAGGACTTACATTCTTGTCTCTACAACAAATAAATGAAATGACAGAAATAAAAGAATTTTTGATTTTCTGAAAGAAGAAAAACACAAGTACAAAAATAGCTGCTGGAAAACAGAGAATAAAGGCTGCTGCATAAAAAGACAGTCAAGGTGTTAACAGTCAAATCTTTAGTCTGACTCTAGGCTATCACTCTCTGTCCCGCAGTCTTCTCACTACAGGGACATTCAGTGAGCAGTCAAAATTTATTCCAATCAATCACTCCACTCCAATCAATCTGCTTATTCCACAGCCTCCTGACAACCAAAACACTAAGGTGCTCAGGTGTGACCCAGACAGGCAGGCCTGTACAGGTTCCCACCACACCCAGGTTGTAGGGTGGTAGAAAATGAAAAGAGCTAAGACTTAAATGAATTGTTAATGATTTAAGCATTCAGAGTGACATGCCTAGAAGATAAGACAAAGGGAACTTAAGAACAGTGAAACCAAATCAAGCCAAGAATACATTCAATATGGGGTGACTACAACATTACATAATCCCTGCACAAATGAAAGACGTTGCCCAGAGAAGAATAAGAATGGAAAATCTAGTAGAATCAAAAATCCGTTGCCATTGTTCTTGAGGTCTCAGTAGTCCTCCTTGTCCGCTATGTTCAGCGAGACCAGTTTTGACCCAGGCTTTTTCAGACCCAGGCCAGCTGGCCTTGGTGAGTTCCCAATCCCCATTGTCTCAGTGTATGGGTGCACCCCTCCCGGTCCTAAGTTCCTTGCTTGTGCTCTCTCTCCTTCTGCTCCTGATTTGGACCTTGAGATTTCAGTCCGGTGCTCCAATGTGGGTCTCTGTCTCTGTCTCCTTTCATCGCCTGATGAAGTTTAATATTCAGGAGGATGCCTATATGATTTTCTTTGGGTTCTCCTTCTTATTTAGCTTCTCTAAGAACCCGAATTATAGGTTCAATGTCCTTTATTTATGGCTAGAAACCAAA
This sequence comes from Alexandromys fortis, assembly GCF_014885135.2. Classification (NCBI taxonomy): domain Eukaryota; kingdom Metazoa; phylum Chordata; class Mammalia; order Rodentia; family Cricetidae; genus Alexandromys; species Alexandromys fortis. The sequence continues at coordinate 7,321,972 of NW_026067940.1, read as the reverse complement.
TATGAGTGAGAACATCCCATGTTCCTCTTTTTGGGTCTGGCTTACCTCACTCAGGATTGGTTTCGTGGGAGCCTAGGCAGTTTCGTGGATGCTCACCTTACTAGACCTGGATGGAGGTGGGTGGTCCTTGGACTTCCCACTGGGCAGAGAACCCTGATTGCTTTTTGGGCTGACGAGGGAGGGGGACTTGGTTGGGGGAGGGGGAGGGAAGGGGGAGGCGGCGGTGGGGAAGAGACAGAAATCTTTAATAAATAAATAAATAAATTTTAAAAAAAAAGAATGGAAAATCTATCATCTTTAAGAACTCAAGTCCACCTGTACACTAGCTAACAAAATAGTTCATTCACTCTTTTCTTTAAACTCTGTGGGGAGGGTATCTGGCAGCTGCCTCTTTAACTGTCTCCTGTTGCTGTATAAACACTTGACTCTGGGAATGTGAATGCTCCCTGTAGAAAATGTTTAACAGTCAACATTAACCTATCTGAATCGTAACAGTAGGGGGCACAGACAGGAGCCAACCGTTGATCCTAAATTATCCAGTGAATATCTAAGTATGCCTGGGATCCGCTCAAAAGCGGGCATCTCCATGAAGTAAAAGTAACTGTGAGCACTCTATGCTTACCGGATCTCCCTCAATTGTTCAAAAAAATAAGAGTTTGGAAAATGGTTTTCTTAGTTGAGAATATATGTCATCTTAAAAGGGGGGAGGAGATTCCTGAAAAATGCACCCTACTGGGAAGCCAACTAGAAGACTTGTGCCTTTCTTTTATACAATACTTAGCAGTCAAATTTGATTTTTTCAAACCCAAATTTATCCTAGAGAAAAAAGAATAGTACAACAGCAAGATGAACATGAACCTGTTAAGAAAAACATCCAAGTTCACATTCACATTTCCAAAGTAGATGAGTTTAATATTCTCAAAATATTTTGATTTACATGATTAAGATGATTCTTAAAACTATCAGCAGTACACCATAAATGCCCAGTGCTGCTGAATATCACGACAGGAACAAATGTATGAAATAAAGCCTTCCGTCTACACTTCATTTGAAAACACCCTCAATTAATTCACAATAGGGTACATTGCACAACATAGCATTGTTTATAAATTTGATGAAGGTCAAACACACTTTACCATGAAAGGCATGTGCATCATTTTAGTTCTTAAGATGGATAATTCTTAAGACCATATGAAACTAAAATGTATCAGTAGCAAATCAAACACAAGCCAGGAACCTGATGGAATATGAGAAATATCTGACATGCATATGGTACTTAGCTAACTACAAAGAATTTTTCGTATATAAACTTAACAAGGACACTATGGATAGGTGGCTATTTTATCACACATGGTCATATTTTCAAAGAAAGGAACAGAGGCACAAAAAACCTGGAAAAGATTCAAAGTAGCAAAGCTACTACATGGCCCAAGGACTACGATACTGGCCCTCTTACCTCTAAATCCCACTCTCTCTGCATTACTAAAGACCGGAAAAGAAACTAGTACAGAGGGTTTTACCTGCTTTTCTTAAAGAGTAATTCCATTTTCAATCATGTGTATATGTGTCTATGGGTGGGTACATTAGTACTGGAGCTGTTAGAAACAGAGCTATTGGATCTTCTGAGCTGGAGTTACAGGCATCTGTGAGTTGTCTGGCATGGGTACTAGGAACTGAACTTAGGGTCTGTGGAAGAGCAGCAAGTAGTTTTACCTAATGAACCATCTCTCCTGCCCCTGCTTTGTTTTTTAAGACTGAAGTCTGAGAAAGGAAATTTTACTTGAGAAGGAAGTAAATTGAGACTTCATGATTCTAAAGGCTGCACTACTAAAAGTGGCACTTTGAGACGTTTTCAAGGTTGACAGCACTGTGGCTTTTTGGTTTCACTTCATTGTAGGATTCATGGCTGGGCATTTCCTCTTTCCAAGTTCATCTGCCACAGTAAAGATACTCTGGGGCAGGTGTTTGATGTGGCTTTAACTCATCAACAGGAATGTACCTAATCAACTAGAGTTTGAAAAGATTTCCCTGAGGTAAGGAAAAGAGAAGTGGGAGAATGGGCAGCCTTGATACTGAGTCTGATCCCCAAAGCGCAAATAAAAAAGTCTGGCATAGTGGCCTGGGTTTATAATCCCACTGCTAAGGAGAGAGACACAGGTTGATCCCGGAAGCTTACTAGCCAGATAGCATAGCCTAATACATGAGGCCCAGGCCAGCAAGAGACAGGTGTATCAAAAAGTAAGGTAGACGGCACTGGAGGAATAACACCCAAGGCTGACCTTAGGCCTACACATGCATACACACAAGCATGCATGTGCACCCACACACATGTGCACATACACAAAAGAAGTGGGATTGGGAGAGTTTAGTCAAAATTAAGTGAATTTCAAGTCTTGAAAGGACAGTCAAGAGGGAAGAAAGGTAGAGGGGTCAACTATTCTAACAAAGGGATAGCTGCTGAGTCCGTTCACCACTATGGCATCAGGCCAGGACAGCAGTCCTGAGTACGGGTCTCTCCCTCACAGCTGAGAAGGCATCTATGAAATTACCAGGAGACCATACACATAATCCCACACCTTTGCCTTTCACAAAAATCCCTCCAATTGAATATAAATACAAAGCTTCATTCATTCATTTATTTATCCCTTCATTCACTCACCCAGTAAGCATTTACTATGTACCAAATGCTGCACTGAATATTAGAAAAACAAAGATAAGCAAGAATGGGCTCTGTTCTTAAGGAGTTCACAGCTTAGTGCGTGACAAAGGTATAATCAAATGAATGCAAATAGTGTTACTGGTATGTGCTCACTTTGTTAATTAACTAGTATAGCACGAGCACAGTCATGCTTCAGGCATGAACAGAGCCCCATAGGTTTCCCAACATGCTCAACTAGGTTGACTGGCTAGTTATCATTTGCCCATCATATATTGAGGCCCAAGCCAACACTTAAGCCAAAGGCACATTATTAGTCACATATTTAACCGGCTAAGTCATATTCTCAATATCTACCCTGCCCAAATCACTGTTTTGTTTCCAAGAGAGAAGAGTATGTATGTTCAGAAATTTCACCCAAATTACAGAAGAGCATAACCTCAAACTAGGGCAGAGCAACAGGAGTTCACCAAAACATAGCATGTCATTTCAGGCATGGCCCAGAGAGCAACAGGTGACTCACTTTAACAAATATCCTTGAGTCAGTGTTATATAGGTCAGGTTCCATTAAAACAAACACCTAGAGACTATCCACATTATTCTGCAAAAGCAAATAAAATCTTAATTCATGTTTGTTGGAGCTGTGTAATTTACAAAGCCTGAATTATAAAATTTACACACCTATATAAGTACAATCTCACTGAATCAACACAACCCCTAATTGTAGACACTATGTTTCTTCTTACAGCTGAAAAGGATGAGGCAAGGTGTTGCTAGGGACTTACCCAGGGTGTGCATCTGATGGCACTAGCACTGGTACCAAGCCTTTCAACATCTAGCTGCTTGTTTATTGTGTTTACAAACTTGGGTTTGACATTCCCAACCCAACCAGCTTTGCTACTCAAAAAAAAAAGGGAGTGAGAGGGATAAACTCCTTATAGTCACCTGAGATCCGACAACTAGACAAGAAGTAACTACAAGTCACACTGCTCAAAACAAAAATAACACTAAGAATTCAAAAGCTTTGGAGATGATGATAGAATATATTAAGTTCAACTGTTAATACCTGAAACGTATTTTTCTACTAATATCTGTAGCATGATCCCCTTTAAACATATCCTACATTACAATCTCTAATCAAATCCTCTATCAGAGAATCATCTCACCATTCCAGATTTATTAAAATTAAGGTGATTAGCCACTCCTGCTTCCACACCCAGAAACAAGATGAGCACCACCCAGACATGTTTTGCTGAACTCAGCCTCTCCCACACTCCCTGGAGTGCTTTTAAAATAACTTGGTCCTTATCCAGATCTTAGTCGGACCACAAGCACTTAGGTAGTAACAGGGCTTGATTTGATTTCTGCAAAGTTCCCAGCTGACCAGCTGAAGAAGCTTCTAAATAACTCTCAAGGCATGGCAGCTCAGAACAAGGTTTTCCTTCCCTGGTTTAGTTGTGCTCATCCCCTACAGAGCACAGGGAAAGAAAATGCTACTTAATCCCAAATACAAACACAACATGAGGCCCCTTCAAGAGAGCACATTTCTCAGACTGAAATGTAAAGAAGTTGCAAATTAGGTCAGGTGTTTGACACATACAGGAGATGTCATTTCTTTTTAGGTTTCACTGCTACATTCCTAATGTAGAACAAAGGAAAACGACAGATTTAATGAAGGGGCTGAGGGTGGTACCATCAGTGTCGCCTCAAAGACAGGATGTCTAAAATAATGTTCGTTTTCTTAGCAACCGCAGCATCACTTCTGGCTTTCCTCTGTCTCTTTCTGCCATGGTCTGCTTCTCTCAAGCTAGAAACATTTAGGCATTCTTGACTGTTTTCCCTTACTCCCCACCCCCATCCACACAGCTCACTTTTCCATCTTCCCACTTAGCGTAGTCAAACAAAGTACCAAGGGTTTAAAAACAAACAAACAAACAAACAAAACAACAACAAAAGGTTTCATATCTGAGCTGAGGTGCAAGCCCCACTCCACTCCAATCAACTGTCAGTCAGGCATGACACTTTCCTCATCAGTGGCTCTATTACTAGCAACAAACTTGCAGCACCCAGGGCAGGGCCCAGCACAGACAAGTATGCACTGTATGGACAGGAGCAGGCTTTCCCCTCCCTTCTCTGGCCAGTCAGGCTGCCCAGGGCAACCAAGAAGATCTAAAACGCCAATATCATCATCACACTACTCCTCATCTCTGACTGCCTCTATTGTTCTCCACAGCTGAGTGCAGAGTCCTGATCTTACTCCTCTATGAGTCAACTCCCGCCAGACATATTTGCTGGGTGCCTATCATATGCAAACATGTGCTGGATGCTGGGAATGCTGAAATGAAAGGCACCCACTGCCCACCATCCAATAACTCATAAGCTTTCTAATACAGAATGTGCATCTAGGAGAGAGAAATGAGAGGGGGTGAGTACATAAAACCATCATTGTATTAGGGTGTAGGAAGTGAGGCAGGAGTGGTGAGCACGGAAAGGGCTGTGGGAATGGCACTGAGAGAAGACACATGGCCTCTGTTCTGTCCTCCTACTCTCAACCTAACCAAGTCCCACTCCATAAATCAAGGTCTTATTCTCTCTAGCCAACACCTCTCCCATCTCAGAATTCCTCAAGTGCTTATCAACATCACTCATTTTAGTCATCCCCAGGCTGATGTCATCTCTTGTGTTTCTGTGTATTAATTTTTTAAATTACTTCTCTTATGTGCAAGCTGTTTTCCTTCCTGATTTATATGATAACAAGAAAAGAAGAAGATTCTAGACAACCCAATATTGTGGAAACTATATAATTATTTATGGCATAGGTTATATGCTTGGAATCATTGACAGTCACCAAGTCACACAGACAAACAAAACAGTACTTTTATTTCACTTAAATACACACACACACACACACACACACACACACACACTGTCCCCTCACTGCTAGGTCCTGACTTCTTACCCTTTGAATCTAACCGAAAATGAGAAAGAAGACCCTTGGCAATAAAAATAAATAATTTTTTTTCCAAAATAAAATTTGCTTAAATAAGAGTCTTGGCTGGACATGGTGGCACATACCTGTAATTTCAGTCCTTAGGCAACAGATGCAAGAAGATTACAAGTTTGAAGTCAAACTGAGCTACGCAATGAATTAGAAGCCAACTTAGGTTATTGTTTAATGATAACTTGTCTCAAAACAACCCAAAAATAAAACAAAACTTTAAAGTGTGGTGGTATACATCTGTACTCCCAGTACTCAAAAGCTGAGGGCAGGATAATCAGTCAGCCTCAGTCAGCATGGACTACATGAAACCTTGCTCTTATTAAAAAAGAAAAGGAAAGAAAAAGAAAGGAAAGGAAAGGAAAGGAAAGGAAAGGAAAGGAAAGGAAAGGAAAGGAAAGGAAAGGAAAGGAAAGGAAAGGAAAGGAAGAAGAAAAAAGAAAAGACAAGCAGGGGGAGTCTAAAGAAATTGTTCAGTCAATAAAGTACTTACTATGCAAGCATGACCCCCAAAACCCATGTAAAAGAGCCTAGCCTTTTTTACACTAGCCTGGTGTAATCTCAGCACTACACTAGCAAGACAGGGAGACAGGTAGATACGAGGTTCACTGACCATAGTCTACCTCGATTCACAATCTAGCCTAACCATCAAACCCCATAATAGTGAGGAATCCTATCCCAAAAAGACAAGGTGGATGGTACCTTGGAACAATACCTGACAGGACTTCTGGCCTCCACATGTATGTGCACATCTGTACATGCATACCCACATGGTGTGCATACACAAATACACACAATGAATGAACAATGGCAGTTTTCAAATTTTAAAAAGTAAGTTCTTTTTTCTCCCCCTTTGATTTTTTTGAGACAGGGTTTCTCTGAGTAGCTTAGCTGTCCTAGTACTTGCTCTATAGACCAGGCTGGCCTTGAACTTTGAGGTCTGTGTGCCTCTGCCTTCCAAGTGCTGGAAGTAAAGGCATGTGCCACCACTGCCTGGTCATGGTGTAAGTTCTTCAAAGAAAATCTTAAGTAGTGAACTAGGGGTAAGACTCAACAGATAAAGCACTTGCCACACATACACAGAAACTGGAGTTCAGATCTCCAGCATCGAGGTAAGTATCAGTCAAGCCTTGTGGCCCCTCTGTAATCCCAGCGTTTGAGAGGCAGAGATGGGATCTGCATACAGAGCAAACTAATTAGCTAGAGAAGTCAGTGAGCTCTGGGTTTCAAGTGAGAGTCCCTATCTCAATATGCAAGATGGAGAGTGATTAATAAAATATTTAGCATCAACCTCTGGCCTCCACAGACATGTAACCACACAAATATAAACACATGCACATTCAAACAAACAAAAATATATCATGGGCTACGTGTGGTGGTACACGCCTTTAATCACCGCAGCCTGGTCTACATAATGAGTTTCAGGCTAAAAAGGGCTAAATAATGAAGACTCTATGTCAAAAAAAAAAAACTAAACAGGGTTAGAGAGATGAATCAGCGGTTAGAGCACTCACTGGGTGCTGTTCCAGAAGACCTGCGTTTAATTCCCAGCACCCACGTGGCACCCACATGGCAGCAAACAATCAACTGCAACTCCAGCTCCTGGGGATCCATGGGCACCAGGCACATGCATGGGACACAACTATACATGAAAACAAAATACCCATATATATAAAATAGAAAAAAAATTTAAAATCATTAAGTAGATGTCAAATACAGTAAGCATAATTGTAGAGCCATTCTGTTTGGGACAATGGTTTCAGCCTAGTATTGTCTACTGTAAGAGAGGAAATATTCAAGTCCCTTAATAGTGACCTCTTATATTCATCCAGGGGCAGTACTACTTCAGCAAAATGGAAAATTGATCTTGCACATAAATCTGTATAAATTTGATGTAAGCAAAAAGGTAACTACTACAAATTAGTGGAGGCTAGGCAGTGGTAGTGCATGCCTTTAATCCCAGCACTCAAGAGGCAGAGGCAGGTGGATCTCTGTGAGCTTGGGGCCAGCCTGGTGGTCTACAAGTGTTAGTACCAGGACAGGCTCCAAAGTTACAGAGAAACCCAGTCTCAAAAACAAAAAATAAAAAAAGTCAGTAAAGAAAAAGAATTAAAATATCCATTTTAAATATAAGTTTCCTAGTTCACAGCATTTTATAAAAATTAATTCCTAATCTATTCAAAAATATATAACAAGTAATATTCTTTAAAACTCTTAGATGTATTAAATGTATTACAATTACATAATAATTTCAGAATAGGAAAAGCATATGTGTACATGTTTTAAACAAATCAAGGCCATAAAGAGAGGTTAGACTATTTAACTACACAAATAAATTGAAAATTCTCAGATATCAAAGAATTCAATATAAAAGATAATAAACAGCTGGGCAGTGGTGGCGCACGCCTTTAATCCCAGCACTCGGGAGGCAGAGGCAGGTGGATCTTTGTGAGTTCGAGGCCAGCCAGGTCTACAAGAGCTAGTTCCAGGACAGGCTCCAAAGCTACAGAGAAACTCTGGCTCGAAAAACCAAAAAAAAAAAAAAAAAAAAAAAAAAAAAAAAAAAAAAAAAAAAAAAAAAAAAAAAAAAAAAAATAATAAACTCTAACAAAAAGGTATTTCAGCCAATAGCCTTCAACAATCAGAATATATAAGGACTACCTACACATCCGTAATAAGAAAAGAAGCCTAAAAGCTCTCTAAATCATAATTTAAGAGAATGAGCCAGAACAGGCATCTGCTACAGTTCAATCCATGGGACCCACAGATTGAAAACCGAGAAATACCTCCCATAAATTGTCCTCTGACTTCCGTATGCACACCGTGGTCAGTGCACATGCAAGCAACTGCATGAACATAAACACACCACAAAAAATTAAATGTGAGTAATATTTTAGAAGTACTACTCTGATATCTAGCTAAGATAAAGGACAGGACATAGTGAAGCAGCATCTTGTCCAATTTTTCTATGTTAATATTTCATTATCTATTATCTCAGTTTATATATAGAACTCTGGGATGTAGAAATAAAAATATTCTATATTATGCTCTTCCATAGATGAGCAAAAACTTCAAATTTCCTATTAATAATCCACAATAATATTTTTCTAAAAACCTCACTATACAAAAATCTGTACCTGTGTGTTCTTTATTCATAGTATATAAACATAGTAGCTTTATTCATCAGCAGCCCAAAATGGGAAACCGAGGGATCCTTTAATGAGTTAAACAGTCAAACAGCCACACCATGGGACAATTATTTAGCAAAAAAAAGAAGAGACCTGCTTTTAAAATTACATGTATTAATTTGAGAGGAAGGCGCAATGCCCAATTGTAAAGTTCAGAAGACAACTTTCAGGGATTAGTTCTTTTTTAAAAAAAAAATATTTATTTATTTGTTTATTTATTTATTATGTATATAATATTCTGTCTGTGTGTCTGCCTGCAGGCCAGAAAAGGGCACCAGACCCCATTACAGATGGTTGTAAGCCACCATGTGGATGCTGGGAATTGAACTCAGGACCTTTGGAAGTGCTCTTAACCTCTGAGCCATCTCTCCAGCCCCCAAGGATTAGTTCTTTCCCTTCATCCGTTGGCCCCAGAGATTGAAATTGTCATTAAACTTTAACTGAAATTTAACTACTGAGTCATCTCATCACCCTATTTTGTTATTATCTTGTGTGTGTGTGTGTGTGTGTGCGCGCGCGCGCACGTGCACATGTACGCATGCACACACGTGGAGAAGAGATTGTGTTGCAAATAAACTCCAAGACTAGGGATGGAGCATAGAAGGCATAGTATGAGAGAGCAAGGGAGGGCAAGATTATAAGGACAACATGAAGGTTCTTTGTGCTGACAGAACTGCTCAGTATTCTGCCTGATCAATGTCAAGGTCCTAGTTGTGATATTGTATTTTGTGTTACTTTGTATTTGTATCATTTTGTAAGGTATTAACTACTGAAAAAAGATATTATAGATTGTACATCTCTAATATTCTTACAACTACAAGTAAATGTACACTAATCTTACAATAAAGCATTTCAAAAAAGACAAAACCCAGAGTGTCCTGTTGTAGTACTACTTGACATCAAACAAGATAAATTACCAGAAGGCCATGTAAATACCACCTGTGTTTCTGTCACTTAGGTGGCAATCATCACCTTCCCTATCACCAAGCCTTGTCAACATGACTCACCATCTCCTTATCCACAGGGCTATCCACTGTGTCTGTATTATCTGTCATTCCTGCTAACAGCCTGAAGTACTTTAAAGACAGAAATGCATTTTTCTTTATGTGTACATCTACAACTTAACAGCACAAACATATAGTAGGTGCTATATAAGTGGATGGTCAGTTGAAGTTAGTTCTTCCTTCCTGTTCATACAAAGTGTCGCAATACTAGAGGAAGGATGGGAAAGGGCTGAGAAGAACAACACCCCAGCAGCCAAGATACAGGGCCCCTCATGAATACCCTCCTCCTTCCCAAGGGCCAAGAACCCAAATGAAGCAAAAGTCTGCACAGAGCATGTGGTGGCAGCAGTGTAAATACTAGTTCAGTTGGTGAGTCTCTTTTTTCCTCCTATTTCAAGCTCTGCAAATGACAGAATTAACCATTTACAGTTTTGGGTCACTAGAACGCAATAAGGTGGGCTGGACTGGGCTCCTCTAGAAAGGATTTTAAAGGTTAGCTGACAGCTTTTTTCCAGAAATGATTAGACTCAAGAATTGTCCAGAGACAGAAGACTACACTAAAAACTAAGATCACTCAGAAACCTCACACTCTGTGTTTGGGCAAACATAGTTGGCTAGTGGAGTGGGGAGAGGGTTCCCACGCCCTGAAAACAATGAGAACTCCTCACTCCTACTCCAAATAGTTTGAGCATAAAAAGGCACAAGCGGTTGCTTTTCTGCTCCTAATGTTATCGGATAATTTTTCAAATTCTTACTCAATTACATATCACTCTTATCTGCACTCTTCACAGGCCAAATAGGCCTGCTTTCACATCATGCCTACTAAGCCCAGAGAACACAAGTATCCCTCCCAAGTAATTCCTGCTCTCATAAGCATGAGATCATTTTACATCAAGTCTCTTGTGAGAGAGTAAGTGTGCGTGTATGTGTTTAAGTGTGTATACATGTTCTTTTTAAAATAAGGCCAAAAGAAGAGAGAAATGTGAGGCAAAGGTAAAAAACCTGACAGTTTCTATTGCTGCCAGGATAATGATTAAAATGATTTAACTCTTTTGCTGCTGATTCCAGAAAAGCTGGCATTTCTGAACTGACAGTTCTACAAAATAGAAAAAAAAAAAAACCTCTCTCCTCCCTCCATCTCTCCACAGACACAGACACACAGATACACACACTTAGAAAGAAGCAATTGGCTCATTGGCACAATTCAATAAACCAGATTCAACCTTTAGTGGTCAGAGTACCACTGTAGTTTGAGAGAGATGCAGGTATTTCAAAATTGTGTTATTACTACCCTTAACACACCCATACCAAAAATTTCATTAATCCAAGTAACAGATGCCATCTACCCCAAATGCTACAATGTTTGGTTTAAAACTGCTGACAGCAAAGGGCTGAGACAACTTACATCACCACAAATCACTGAATAAATACAGATGAAGAGATACAGCACAACCGACTCTAAGGATGCCTAAAGTATATGGCCTATTCATGTCACTTAAGGATGAAACTTAAGTCAGGAGTAAGAGCTCTAAGAAAAACCCAGGACAGGTCCAGTCTGTTTTCTTTCTCCTGAGATAATAATCAGTATCCAGACTCAGTGGCAACTCACTCAATGCAAACCATACTTCTGATCATACATCCTAAAGAAGAAATGTTTGCATCTTTCCATTCTCTACTTACGAACTGAAGATTCTGAGGGTGGAATGGCTTGTTCGGGAGGTAACTCATCCTAAAATACCCTAAAACCTCTCTTCCTATGTACGTATCCCTCAAAAGCTACAGTTATGAAAACGTGAGCCATAGTTATTATTAATAATGCTCATTTTAGAACAGTAGGCTGTTGCTTAGTCTATTCATTGGGTATAAAGAAAACATAGCCATGAAAACATTTCAACTATTCCTCCTTCAATTTGTCCACCTATGAAACAATCTTCCTATCAGACTGTAATACCTAAGCAAACAGCACAGCAAGTGCTCTCTAGGTCAGGGCCACTCTACCACTAGCTGGAGTCTATCTCTATGTGTACAAAAGCTATCCAGGAACAAGCACTGGAGCTAGGGGGAGTGTTGTGCTGAGAATATTTTTGTGCCTGTAAGGAGAAATGTACCCTTCAAGCAATATCTTCAATATTTTAAATTAGCAAGAATAATGAACTCTAAAACCATTTTTTTAAAAAAAAAATTAGAGATATTCTAATTTAACTCCTAATTTCACAAATCAGAAAACCAAGACATAGTCAAGACAAGTGAAATATGTACCAGGAAGGCATTTAGAACAATGTATTCACTCTTTTTTTTTTTATTTAGACACTGGGAAATGAGAAAAGTCAAATAAACATGTAGAACATCTCAGACTATCAAAGAGTTTTCAAGTGAATTCTTTTGTTGTTGGTAGTGATGGAATTTTAAGACAGGGTGTCATGTAGTCCAGAGTAGCTCTGAACTTTCTAAGTAACCAAGGCTGTCTACCTCATAATCCTCCTGCTGCTACCTCTCAAGTGCTAGGATTACAGGTGTTTGCCACCATATCCGGCATCCAAATGAATACTTTCATTTGAGTCCTACAACACTTATTAAGTCAGCCTGTGCTCGTGCCGTTTTCATCACTACTTACTGGTGTGCTCTGGAGCAAGTCATTTAACCTCATTTCGCTTCATCTGTGAAACTGGGATGATAATCATAAGAGTTACCTCATGGAGTCATTGGGAAATTCTTGGACTAATATATGTAAAGCTTCCAAATCATAGTTTACAACTTTAAAGCCCTTAATTAGTGTTAACCACCAGCTCCACTACTAGTGAAAGCCAGGAACTGTTGTCCCCAATTTGCAGATAAGAAACACAGCTTCAAAATACCCACCTCTAGACAAGATGCCTCCCAAAGAGCAGTTCACTCATCCACAAGTTCTGGTACCAATACGCACACACGCACACACAGAGGGGAAAGGAAAGAAGGTAAGGAGAGAGAGAACTCCTGGTAGGTCATGTCTTGACAAGTTTCATCCTCTTTCCTTTTGTTGTCTGTGCTCTGTCATCCTGTAGAGTCCTGGCCATTCCAGCCATCCATGGCTGATAAAGTCTTCTCCAGGAAGAGCATTCAGACCTGCCTTCTATGTCATGTTTCTAACTACAGAAGCTAGTCTTAATAGCACAGATATTGTCAACTTCCACAAAAGCCTTTTGAGTTACCTACCTAATGATTAACACATTGCAAAAACAGACTGGTAGGGAAAGATTCTGTCTCCTACCAACAGATGGTATCCTTTAAAAAAAAAAATGGAAAGGCATACATCCTAGCTGTTTTCCTTCCTTAGGAATATATATTTCAACTTTAAGAATCCACTCACAATGTACATATAAGGCCAAGGCTACTAAACACCAAATAAAAACCAAGGAAGAGAGTTTTCCTGTTTGTCCCCTTGGACCTTTCCTCCCCATGTGCTGCAGGCCATGCGGCTGTTTCTAGCAAGCTGTGGCTCTTGCAAAACCCATGCTTTGAAACAGTATCCTAACAATTATGTGTGCGAGTCAATGCTCTTAATTCCTGGTCAAGACAGAACAAATTTTTCTCAAATTAGGATGATGAATATCTGTTAAAAATGGTAAAAAGTCCTAGACGAGTATAGAATGTATTTTGCTTCAAGTACAAAAAGGGCTTGACTTTTGTTTTAAACTTCTGAGAATTTCACACTAAATATTTTTCATGCAAAGTGGTTCACATTTGTAATCCTAGCACTCAGGAGATTGAGGAATAAGGCTTACTTCAAGTTCCAGGCCAGCCTGGGCTACACTGTGTGTTCCAGGACTACAAAGCAAGGTTGTTTCCAATAATAATAATGTGTACCTTTTTGTTTCTTTTTTACTCCATGGTAAGACGTGTGACTGAAGAAATCTGAACAGCTCAAATATAGTTCTAGAACATTAAACTCAAAAGAGGATAAGGGTGTATAATAATAATAAGAATCATGTCTCATTTGCAGAGGAGCTCCATCATGCTAGATAATCAGTACTTAGTCTTATGGAATGATAATATTCATAATGTTTAATCTATTTTGAATTTCAAGTAACATTAGGAAAGGGAGTGGGCTTTTTCTGCAACAGAGGGGAAAACAGAAGTGTGGTGGCATGGCAATACGTCACATCCAACCTCGACTCAAAACAGTTCAGTTTAACTGCTGGGTGTTTTTTATTGTGAGCCTAGCCTTTAATGACAGAGCCCTGTCTCCAGCCCTAATTTGTGAATATTTTTAAAGTGCTTAGTATGTGCTGGAAGGTGAACACATGCAAAAAAAGCAGGCAGAGATGCAGAGAAGCAGGAAAGGCTTCCCAGAGGTGCTTACATGTAAGCAGCGCTTACCAGGCCCAAAGAAGAGAACTCAGTTCTAGGAGAGAACAGAACATGCACAAAGCATGACATAGCAAGATGTAGTACAGAAACTAGAGACAGATCAGTTCTACAGCAGTATGAAATGTGAGCAGAACAAATGGGAAATAATGAGTGTAAACAATCCTGTATGCCACGACCTAAGCAGAATAATGAGTGCTTGTTTGTTTCTAGGCACTTTGGTTATTTATCAAGGTCAATTTTTAAAAATATTTGTAAAAGAAAGTATATTTCTAGGTCATCCTTTTACTCATTCATTATCATAGTCAATAAATATTTACTAAAACCCATCCTTTAGGCTATAATAGTATTCCAGACATCTTTCCTATGTGAAAGAACCTCATAAGAAGAGGTATTTATTTAGCATTTAATAGTTGTCACACATTGAGTAAATATTTTCAATATACTTGCAATAGCAAGAAAGTAAGTCTTATTATCTTATATCACAGATGATGATGCTTGGAAGAGAACTTGAGCAAAAAGACGATATAAAACTCCAACTCAAAGCTAGTTCCAACACCTATATTCTTTGCATTATATAAGACAACACTGAGCCATTCCTACAAGCCATTACGGTGGTAGACACCGATAAAGACCACACTAAGGAAGCTAAGGCAAGAGAATCACAAGTTTGAGGACAATCTGAAGACCCTAACTCAAAAAGCAAAAATGGCTCAGCAGTCACAGCTTGTCTTGCAAGCAAAAGACCCAGAGTTCACATTCTCAGAACACACATAAATGCTGGCTGGGCATAATTGTAGCTTTGGAAGACAGGAGATCCCAGGAACTAGCTGGCTAGTGAGACTAGTTATATCAGCAAGCTTTAAGTTTAAGAGACCCTACCCTACCTAAAGAAAATAAAGTAGAAGAGCAATCAAAAAAGATTCCTGACACCAACACAGACACGCATGTACCCATGCACACACAAACATATATATAAGCTCACCACATACACAATAAGAAAAAACAGAGAGAAATTAACTCCTAGAAGAAGACTGAAATACAAATATTCAAAACATAAGACAGTACGAGATTAGTTCCCTAGGGAGCTACTGAGCAATCCTATGTAGGTGAAATAGAATATTTCTGGTCATAATGACCACAGGAGGCATCCCAGAATAGATTTGACTAGAAGGGTGGGATTTCAACAGATGAGCATGTAGGGCAGGGCAGGAAGAGAGGAACATTCCATGACAGCATTCAGAATGCAGACTCTGATAATAATCAAAGTTATAATGCCTGTTTGCAGGGGGACAGAACATTCACTGGGGCAAACCCTGAGTAAGTCACCAAATGACCTACACCTCACTTTCTTCACTAACTAAATGTAATGGCAGTAATACAGTTCTTGTTTAAGGATTAAGAAATATAAAGTATCTGGGATAATGTGTAGTGCACAATAATCCCAAATGGCATTGTAGCTATTAGTGAATGTGTAAAGAATGACGGCAATCCAGACAGGTCTCCAGTTCTCTGAAAGCCAAAATGGAAAAACATGGTTGAAACAGTACGCTGTAACCAGATGGAGGACAGAGCTTGGGTCTATCTAAGAGAGTTGTCTCTGGTCAGCAGGCAATGGATTCATATCTATAGCCTTCAGAGAGATTCTCCCATGGGAGTCCTCAGGTCCTCCCCTAGGCATCTGGCTCACTTACAGCCTTCTATGAAGTTGTGATGCCTGGGTATTGGTTCTAGCAAGGTTTATAGGAAAATAGATATTGTCACTTGTCAGTTCCTAACAAGACCAAGACTCTCTTCTCTCTCTGTTGTACACATTCTCCTAAAAATACAATAATGGCTGAGATAAAATTATTAACCCAATACCCTAGAGACAGTTTCCTTTTTGCTTTTTATTAAGGTTAAAGCAATTTTCTAGAAACCAGTTTCAGTAACTTGCAGCATTAGTTATAACTTTTTAAAACTTGGTAATTCCTGGCTTTTACCTTTTTGTCTTCAAATTAATATGCTTTCTCATACATGTTTATTATAGTTCTCAGTTCTTATATTATGTTATAATGAAAAACCATTTGTAGATGCTATGCTAACTAACATTTGGTTATACATTGATGGTTCCATAGACATAAAAATTGGGTACTTTTATTTTTTAGTGACAAGAGTTTCATGTAGCCTAGGTGGTCTCAAACTGGCTATGCAGCCAAAGATGACCTTGAGCCTCCTAAGCCTCCTGCCTCCACCTCTGAGAGTGCTAAGGTTACACACCTTCACACTACTATACCACCTTAATGCAGTGTTGGGGATCAAACTCAGGAGTACTGAGGATCAAATCCACAGCTTTATGCATGTAAGACAAGCATTCTCTCTATTCTGTAACTAAACTACATCCACAGCTCAAATTTTATGCTTTAAATATGTACATCTTATTAAATGTCTTTTAATACTTAAAAACTAGCTATGGTGACATATACTTATAATTCCAGCACTCGAGACAGAAGCAAGATCATTGCAAGTCTAAGCCTAACCAGAACTGCACTGAAATTTCAAGATCACCTAGGGCTATCTAAAAAGACCCAGTCTCTATATAAAACAAAACAATTCAATAAATTGCTTAAAACAAAGAAAAAATTATTAATTACTATAAAATATAAAATGTTATTAATAACATATAATGCTCATATTAAGAACATACTTATATATTCAAAATACAAAAATATGTATTCATCTTAAAACTTTAAAAAGTTATTGAGACAGTGATTTTGTAGATGTGTAGGTTTATAAAATATTAGTATAAAACATGTTTTAAGACTGGAAATCGTGGGTTGAAGAGATAGCTTAGCGGTTAAGAGCACTGGCTGCTCTTCCATAGGTCTTAAGTTCAATTCCTCCCGCCCACATGGTGGTTCACAACCATCTATAAGAAGACATGATGCCCTCTTCAGACATGCAGTTATTTATGTACAGCATTCATATATAAAATATAAATAAATAATTATTATTTTTTAAATCTTGGTGGTGCACTTGGGACACAGAGGCAGGTGATCTCTGTGAGTTCAAAGCCAGCATGATGTACAGAGCTAGTTCCAGGACAGTCAGGGCTACACAGAGAAACCTTGTCTCAGGAAAAACAAAAACAAAAGAGAAGGAAAGAAAAAGAAAAAGAAAAAAAGAGATAGCTCAGCTGCTTTTCCAGAGAGCCCAGGTTTTATAGCCACATGATGGCTCACAACCTTCTATAAACTACAGTTCCAGGAGTTCTAACACCCTCTTTCTTGCCTCTGCAGGTACCAGGCATATATGTGGTACACAGAAACACATGCATATAAAATACCCATACACACAAAAATAAAAATATTAAATTAAAAAAAAAAAGAGTAGAAAACCACCTATGTTGATAGTAGCATTATCCCAACAGGTAAAGAGCAGAAGCAACCAAGTATCCATCAACAAATGACTGTAAAAACAAAATGTGACAGATTTAGTCACACAAAAGAATTTATTCTACCTTAAAAATGTGACAACATGGATGGACCTTAAGGACAATACACTAAGCAAAATAAGTCAGTCACAAATGGGTGACTACTGAATGATCCTACTAAATGAGGTGCCTAGAGTTGGAGACAGAAGGTAAGGGGGTTCTGCCAGTGCAGAAGTGAAGGATTACTGTTTGGTGGGTACAGAGCTTCTATTCTGGAAATGAAGATAGTTCAATGGCTAGATGATTGATAATGGTTGTAAAACACTGTCAGTATAGTTAATGACACTGAACTGTATATTTAAGAATGCATAGTTAAGAATTAGTATAACAAATCTTATGTGCATTTTATCAGTTTAAAAAGGAATGAGAGTTGCTACACAATGTCATGAAAGGTATTATTCTTTAATTTTTTAAAACTCTCATTATTTATTTTCAAACTAAATTTCTTCCAAAGTAACTTTCCAAGATTCTCCACTGTTTAAAATTGTGCTCTTAGGCCGGGTGGTAGTAGCGCACGCCTTTAATCCCAGCACTCGGATCTCTCTGTGAGTTTGAAGCTAGCTTGGTCTACAAGAGCTAGTTCCAAGATAGGCTCCAAAGCTACAGAGAAACCTGTCTCGAAAAATCAATAATTAAAAATAAACAAACAAATAAATAAAATTGTTCTCTTGAAATTTATTACTAGAAATCATACTTCAACTGTTTTTACTTTCAGTATTTTCCTACTGTAGCCAGCAGATGTCTAGGATGTGAGGTAGACATGACTCTCCTAAAGAAAGGCTTTATTGAAGAAGGGGAGCTCTACAGGGACCACACCAGGCAGCTCAGTTTTCTGGAGCAGACAGTGGGATTTAAAAATCAGCACCTGAGAGCTAGCTGATGCTGAAAATATACCAAGCCAAGTCATATTCTATAAACTTCACAACGGCTTATCTTTGGCTTTCAGCCTGAGTGGTACAAAATCAATGAGATCCCAAAGGGTTTCTCCCAAGGAAATTTCTGTCCCTATTCTTCCTAGAAAATGCCTAGCATAAAGCTAAGGAGTATTCATAAACAGTTTCCAGCCACTGGTGTTTTGCAGTCACACAGCATGGCCTAACCCCTAGCATTATGACCTTCCTTCAGGGTCCTGCAAATCTGCACGCTTGATTTTTCCAAGTTTCATTTTCTTCTAGGTGTGTACCTTATTGCTGAGTCTCCACGTTCCCTAAATGAGGGAAGAAGAGCACTCAGTCACCTCCCAGAAAGATGACAGCATCTGCTTGAGGATTCCAAAGAGCTGCTTTACTGCAGCTTTCCACAAACTGATTATATTTAAAGTCTCCTTAGGGAGTAAGGGGTGGAGGCTGGGAGGAAAGACACTGCAGGGAAAAGACCTTTGTTGGCATGAGCTAGGAACTTCTCAGCCCTCTCCTGAGAACAAGCTTGTTTAATATCACCAATTGACATTCCCAAGCACACGTGCACATACAATAGGCTAGAGTTAAAATTTCATCTCCAGCTACCAAAGAGTACCAAAAGAGTTAAACTATCCCAGGAAATTGCTTGTGCTTTTCCAATCAAAATGTTCCAGATGCAAATTATAAAAATTTCATTTCTCTCTGACCATAGTAGTGTACGCTGTAATCCCCGATTTGGGAGGCTAAGGCGGGAGGATCACTGTGAGTTCAAGTACAACATATATATAGTAAGAATCTGTCTTGGAGGAGCTCTGTGAGTTTGAGGCCATTCTGGTCAATATAGAGAGTTCAAGGACAGCCAGACTACACAGAGACACTGTCTAAAAAAAGAAAGAAAGAAAAAAGAAAAAGAAAGAAAAGAAAAGGAAGAAAAAGGATGGAGTGAGCGTAGGAGGGAGGGAGGGAGGGAGGGAGAGGAGAAGGGAAGGATGGAAGTAGGGAAGGAGGTTAGGAGGGAAGGAGGGAAGGAAGGAAGGAAGGAAGGAAGGAAGGAAGGAAGGAAGGAAGGAAGGAAGGAAGGAAGGAAGGAAAGAAGGAAGGAAGGCAGGAAAGCAAGAAGGCAGGCAAGAAGGCAGACAGAGAGGTCAGCTGGCCCTGTCTCAAAACATAAAAATGATGATAATTTTACTATTTTACTTATTAGCTCAGTGAGGAAAGAGAACCCTTAACACTTAATTAAGAAAGGACCTAGTGGCATTGTGGGCAGTAATATGAAGTCACCCAAGTCCCACCCAGACAATCATCTCTATTCTATGTACCATTCTTCACCACCACCCAGTGCTCAAGTGCCAGCAATGATGCTAACAGGCACCAGTTTCTAATCATGAATCTCATCAAGGCTGTCAAGAATTTCCAGAAATTCATGTATATAAAAGGACTTTATTAATTTGGAGAGAAAGAAAAGCCATGTAAAAAGACTAAGAACATTAGTGCTTGTGAGCTGGACACTGAAACACATGAACTTTTCAAAGGAATCTAAACACCCACAAGGCAGAAACAATGGTTGTTTTTAAGAAGGCTGCCACATAGCAGACTGACTAAGGGACCATTGCTCCACACTGGGGTAGAACTGGTGCTGAGACCTAGAAACTCTCCAGAGCACACGCAAGCAGGCACTTTCAAGGAGGCAAAAATAATAGCAGAGTTCAATGTCTATTTAGAATCTACTTGATTCAAATAATTTTGACTAAAAATCAGAGACACATGCAACAATATTTTCAGACAGTTTACCTACTCATACATAAAAGGAAATTAATGTTCAAAGAATATGGGAGTTTGATTTTTTTATTGGTGGTGGCCTGTTTTGGTTTGTTGGCGAGGGGGGGGGCTGTTTTGCTTTGTTTTGTTGGTTTGTTTTGATTTTGTTTCTGAAACAGGATCTCACTTTACTCCAGACTGGCCTCAAACTCTCAACAATCCTCCTGCCTCAGTCTCTCAAGTGCTAGGATTACAAACAGAATCACCATGCATGGCCAAAGGATTTCAATGACAGGCACATGACACATTTTGTTACTCCCCAAGGAACTTAAACTAGAACTTGTTTCATTCCTACTCTGGTTTCCTATCATTTAACAGCTGGTGCTTTGAAGGTGAACACTCAGTGCAGCCTGCCTAGTTGGCAAGAAGGCTCTCTGAAGAAGGCAGACTATCCAGTCATTGAGTCCTTACAGGTGCCAGACCCTTGCTACATGAAATCTACAGACTAGCTTCTTTATTTCTCACAGGAATAGGAAATACACATTATTTTGCCAATTTTCCAATTAAGAAACTGAGACTCAGACAAGGCACGTAACATAGTAGATCAAAGATTTAAACCTGGATTCTCTGCCTCCAATACCTTCACTTTTAACCACCATACCAGACTGATTTCTGTATAACATTATTTTTTATCTTGGCATCTGTAAGAGAAGTAAACCTGGCATCACCGTGAGTTCCACAGAATGTCCAACACTGAAGCTCTGGTGCAGTGTGCGGGCTCACGCCTGTATTCCCAGACTCACAAGGCTGCCTAAGGAAGACTGCCATGAATTCAAGCCCAACCTGGGTTATTAGTCAATTCCAGGCTAGCCTGGCCTACACACTGAGATTTTGTTTCTAAAAAGCAAAACAAATAAAATACAATTTATTAAAAAGCTGAAATTCTTAATTCTGATAGAACTGCAGGCAGTAAGCCACATCACCAACCCCAATGCCATCTCTTTGAATTCAAATTCTATGGCCTCCCACCAGAAGTACAGTTCTAGAATGCAAGCTCTGTAAGGGTCTAGAATTCTGTCTTCTTCGCTCATGTATAAAGAAGGCCTAGAACACATACTAAGCAATCAATAAACAGTTAACAAATAAACAAGGAGTTAAAGCTGCTGCTTTTGATTGTGTGACCTTGAAAGGGTTTTTACAGGCTCATACCTCAGTTTCCTCAAATGGCAAAAATACTTCCTGGAGGGATGTGACAATTACACCCGACCACTCCTTGGGATGTGATGGAGCATAATGAACATCAAAGTAAATTGTTACCATATCACTACTATTATATGTCATCTAATTTTGCCTAATTTTTTTTCATCACAATCAGATACTATTTCCACTATGAAGATACCGAAGTCAGAAAACTACTTCTACCTTCAGATCTGCTACCACCTAGCTGTGTGACCTTGAACAAACCTCAGTTCTCTGCATTCTCCTCAGCTGCAACTGAGGACTAAACCAAATCAGTTCCAAAAGCATTCATGGGGCACCTCTTTGAGACAGAAATCAGGGTCAACCACCTACCAAACTCTATACTGCTGAGTAGAGGCAATGGAGAAATACTGACACAAAATAAAACAGTCTCTAGTCTGCGACAGGGTTGAACAGAAACTCCAAATAGCTAACTGCATTACATCATCTCAATGAACAGTATCTGTAAATGCACAAAGTATTTAATTTTGAGATACTCATAAGAAATTGTTACCAATTAAGAAAATAACAGCAAATTTTGATACCTGTCAGCACTAAACCTTAAAAAAGAACAAGGGAAAAAAACATAAAAATCACGGTGCCTCAGTCAAATTGTGTGCTTCTGTAGAACCACCTGGGAAAGTCAAAGTTATTAACACTCCCTATGGCAACAGTTACGAATAGGACACTTTTTTTTAATGACTTATCTGTCTAAAACTGTAGGGGGGCATTGCAAGAGCAGAATACAGTGCATCTGGGCAGGACATAGAGGCCAGTGGGCATTGTTTACAAAAACAGGCTGAGATTATGAATGGTGAGTGACAAGTAGCCAAGACCTCAGTTATAACTCAAAACCACACGTCTCTCAATTCCAATCCAGCTGGAGCTATCATTACTCAACTACCCCATCCTTGTAATAAAACTGACCAATATTTACAGTCAAGTGGACTGAAGGCTCTTTAGCGCACCTCCTGCATTGACCAAACTGATAATATATTTTTTTTAAAAAAATCCTGCAGATACAATGATGATTTCAAACTACCTTTCAACCTTCCAAGAGATAAAAGGACTACCCATTTCACACTCTACCTCTAACCCACGACCAAGGCAAGCATTAAAGGGGAGTCATGGCCTTTCCCAAGTCCTCTAAGATAGGAAAAGGTCTCCTAACATTGGTGCAGGGAAAGAAGGAGGGGCCCTTCCCTCTGTACTCTGAAACAAAGGAAAAACTCAGAGCTCCAACCATGTGGTGGAACATTCAAGGCCACCCACCTCCCCTACTTCCCAGCTAAGGTCTCAATGGGTTGAAGCCACATGGCTCTTTGCAGTGACGGGTCAGGATGGGGTAGTGCCTTGCACAAACACAAGCTAGGGCTCCTTCACAGGCATGGACCCTCTTAAGAGGAACGCTGTTTAAGGAAAAGCTATTTGGGTATGGGCTTCGATTTGAGAAGCCAATTTAAGCAGTGGACTAGGTGGGGAGACACACTTGGTTTCCCCAGATCTACATTCTACCTTACCCCTTCACGTTTTTGCTGGAGGGGAAACAGTCTTTTAGCATGGAGCAGAGGGTGACAGCACAGAAGGGCTAAACAATTATGTCTTCCTATTTTCCAGTTGCAGCACTACTCTGCCAAACCCTAACCATCCAACTCCTTCAGGGTTAGCTGCCGATGCAAGCCAGCTGGAATGGTCCTCTTTCTAGTCTGTGATCTCTGATTGTATGCAGGGTGACCATGGGTCAGACAAGTACAAGGTGCACCCAATATGGCTAAGGACTTCCTGAATCCGGTGTCATGGCAAACCTCCTGTACACCAGAAAAACCCCGCCTCTCCCAGGTTCCTCCAAATGGTATACCCTTCTCAAGGTTGCCTTTCTGTCTGGACTTCTCTTCAACCTTTGAAATAAACACCTGTCAGATTTCAGCTGTCCTTCAAGGAAGCCTGACTCAAGACACCCAAAGGCGAATTGCAGCTTTTTTCTCTCTGGGAGACTCTCCTGCCCCTCCCCCACTCAGCCTTTGGGAAAGAACTGCCAAAATAATGGCCAGCCCCACACAGATACTCCTAAAGCCCATTTCCAGTGTCTGTGGCCCCTGACACTGTTGAACATTCCAAGACTCTGGTCCACCTATGAAACCACCTCTGGGGGTCAACTTGCCACCTGCTCCACCCAAGAAACGAACGCCCTGAAAATTGGGGTGGAAACGCACGCCTCGCCGATCTGCAGAGCATATGCACTATGCTAATTTTCAAAATCCTTACCTTTGACCTGAGTATCGTACTCTGCGATGATCTCCTTATCCTTTTTGAATTTGGCTGGAGACGTCATGTTTTCCTTCTTTCTTCCAAATTCGAATTGTGACTTGATAGATCCACGAGAAAAATCCAACCACCGAAATCAATTCCTCCAAGGCCACTTCTCCCACGGGCAGAGAAAGCCCTCGCGGTGGTCTCCAGAGCTCCGGGGTAACACGGGCGGCAGGATGGGCAGCCGGCTACCGCACACACATGCAGGCTGTGGGCGCTGAGGCCGGCGGGGAGGGGGGCGGCGGCGGCGGCGGCGGCTGGCTTGTGTACTAAAGCCCTAGCCACAGCTGCAGCCTCAGCCAGGAGAACTGCAGCGCCCTGAGGCTGGCCTGGGGTCTGACATCAACGACACAGGCGGGGAGTGGAAGTCCTTCCGCACAACATGGTGTATGGGATGCGGGGGTGTGGACGCGCCCAGCTGTGTCCCCGGGAGGGAGTGGGTTTGTCTCGGGGTGCCAGGGGAGGGCTAGGCGTGCTTCGCGGGGTTTTTTGGGTTTTTTTTTGTTGGTTTTTTTTTTTTTTTTTTTTTTTGGTGGTACCAGCTCAGAGATGCTGCAAATCAAATCCCAAAAGGGTGCCGTTGCAGCGCGGAGTGGATCGGAAGTCGTTTGCTCCGGTTCACTAGCCTGTAAATGCATAAAGGGGGGAGGGGGCGATCAGTCCGAGGGCAGATCCTAATCGCAACAGGGGTGGGGTCGGGGCTGACACTCGGAGTCCAGCTTTGGCTCATTCATCTCGGCCGAACACCGCCCGCTCGGCCCGAAGACCCGGCGTGGCGAGGAAGGAAGGGGGGGGGGCTCCCTCCAGATTGTTTTAAGTCAGAAAGAGAACACTTTGGGAGCGGCAGGCAGCGCGTGCTCCGGGCGGCGGGGACTGCGGCGGGAAAGCAGAGCTGCGGGTGGGGACTGCGGCTCCTCGGTGCTTCCCCCAGCCTAGCTAACCTAAGAGGGGCCCTCCCGCCGAGCCTGCGTCGCGGCCCGTGACCCCCTGCTGGGGCACCTCCCAGACGTCCACAGGATCAGTACCAGAGGGGACAAACCAGACGGGCACAACTTTTCTTCCCCTCCTGCCCCTCCTCCCAGTTGTTTTGTTTTTGGTAACTAGCTTCTCCTGGCAGCAAAGGGGGGGGGGGTTAGGCACGACACGGGACGAGGAGGGGCGACGGGGGAAGGACTGCAGGAAGGGCCCGCTCCGCACGGGACATCCAGGAAAACAATGTGGTCTGCAGAAGCAGGAAACGGGCTAGAGGCGAGGGTCTAAACCGGGAAACCCCGGGGATGGGAGACGGAGAGCGGCGGTCCCCTCCCTCAAGCCAGGGACGAGGGTGCCTCTAAATGGCATCCCCAATATTTTTTGTCCCCCAAGCCCAGGGATCACAAATACCGCACCCAATCCCAGTCGGGTGGGAGGCATCAGTGAGAGTCGCTCTAGGAGGCGCGGGAGGCGGCGGCAGCGGGCTGAGGTTAGGGCTCTAGTGCTGCGGAGGGCCCCTGCCTCCTTAGGCCGCCCTGTCCCCGCCGGCGCACGGGCGGCTCCAGGCAGTGTCGCCTACTCCCGGCAGCTGGAGGAAGGGCCGCGCGCAGGAAGAGCGAGCAGAGGCCGCGCGGTGCAGGCGGGCAGGAAGCGGGAGGCGGGCGTGAGGTGGGGTCCTGAGGCGGGAGAGAGCCCGGGCCAGCCGAGCGGCCCAAGCTTGGATGACCAGAGAGGGCGCCGAGAAGACGACTTTGGGGGGCAAAGCAGTGGGAGAAACCGCGGTGGGCTACGACATGAAGTGCAGGATGTTGGCAACTTTGGGGACCCGCTTGAGGTTGGGATATCGGAGTGGGTGGAGAGCCCTGGGAGACAGACCGCAGCAGCTAGACGGAGAAAGAGCCCCGCAAGCTGTGAGGGACACCCCCATCTTTCCGGGTCCTGGGCTGCCAGCCAAGGCCGTGAGAGCAGGGACGAGGCCAGCGGACCGTTACGGCGAGGCCCCGAGGTGGACCCTGCCAGCCGTGTGCAAAGGGGCTGCGGGAGGGCGGTGTCGCCGCGTGAGGACAGTCCTCGGCAATGCAGGGATGGGTGGGGAGATGAGCAGTCCCGAGAAGTATTATGGACTGTACTGGGGGATTTGGAGGGTCGCGGGCCGAGGAGGGCGCTGTGAGGACCGTGGGCGGCGGCACCGCTAAGGCGGCGCCGAGAGCAAGAGCAGCAGCAGCAGCATCCGCGCCGCGTCCACCCGCCCAGTCCGGGTTTGTTCAGTCAGGGCAGCGAGCGGCCAGGCTACGGAGAGGGAAGGGGGAAGGAGCCTTTACCTGGCTCTGCCGCGACGGGTCCCAGGCCCCGGGTTCCGCTTCCCACTTAGCGATCTCCTCCCCGCCACCCTCTTCTACGCAGTTCGGCCCCCCAGTTCCCTAAGGAGACTCCGCCAACTCCGCAAGACCCCGCCGGGAAGCAGAGCCCACCCCCTCGCCAATCACCACCCGCTTTCTATCGACCGATGGGGCCTCTAGCCAATAGGAATAAGGGATCCCTGGAGCCCGGAGTAGGGGCGGGGCTGACGGAACTTAGAGGCGTGGCAAGCACTAGCTGCCTAGGCGCAGTCCCAGAGTGAGCTCCTCCCCGGCCTGTGGAAGCCTAAAGTAGAACTGATGGGCGGGATTAAATGGAACCGACAACCAAACACAAACTCTCCAGAGCAGGCGAGACCAATCGGACCGGGGAAAGGAGGAGGGACTTTTAGCCAATAAGCAGTAGAGGATCGTAGAGCGTCTACCAATAAGAATCTCGGGGCGTGTCTTCCAAGTTCACAGGGGAAGGAGGGTGAACCCAAGCAGATGCTGGCCAATGAGCTTAGAGGCCGAGCCAAGCTGGACCAATCAGAGAGCCGGTCTGACCTCGGCACCGTTACTGGGGAGAGGCCTCTGCGCTCACGTCAGGAGAAGGCCCCGGGCCTTCCAATGTGGGACTGGGGCGAAGTCTAGTCCTCCCAATCCGTGCTCGGCGCAGGCAATTCAAACTGACAGCGTGTTAGAAAAAGCAGAGAAAGCGGAAGAAAGTGCAGAGCCCGGCGTGTTCGGTGACTGACTCCAGCGCGGACTGAGCCTCGGCGCCGGCCTCTCCCCGACCGCATCCGACACCCCTGCTCGCTCCGGAGCGGCCGCTGTGGGAGAGACCTTCAGGGTGGCAAGTGCTCGAGCTGAGGGAGCGAGGACGCCGAGAGCCGGGGGAGCCAGGGAGGGGACCCGCGGCCGAGCCAGGAGAAGGGACGCGGGACAGGGCCGGAGCGGCGTGGAAGGAAAGGGCTGAGGGGCCTGGAACCCTGCGAGGAGGCCTTGGAGCGCTCTGCGAGCGGGGCTCGCGCTGGGAGTGGTCCGCGAGGCGAGGCTTTAAAGGGAAGCGCCCGCCCTCCGGGAACCGGGAATCGCTGGATTCGGGAGCGGGAGCAGAGGACCTTTGGAGACCACAGAAAGTGAAAGCCGGTTTAAAGTTTCCCTTCCACCCTACTTGTCTCTCCCCACCTCCAATTCCATTCCCTTCTCCCCTCCCCGCCAAGTCAAAAGGAACTAAAGTTTGCTCTTCCCACCCAATAAATACTAATTTTACTTTTCCATCAGGAAAACAGAACTGTCTTCCTGATTTTAGAGCTTTAGAGAACTCAACCCCCCCCCGACTTGGTTGTTAGCCTCGGGGAATCAAAACTCTAACGGTTTCCCCCTTTTCCAAATTTTGTACCTCGTTCTACGTGAGACGCTATGTCTACCAACAGTTGCACTTTCAAGGACCGTTGCGTGTCCATCCTGTGCTGCAAATTCTGTAAACAGGTGCTCAGCTCTAGGGGCATGAAGGCTGTGTTGCTGGCCAACACTGACATAGACCTTTACTCGACAGACATCCCTCCTACCGAGTAAGTCCGGCGGGCAGCCCTTTAGCTAACTGGGTAGTAGATGGCAGGGATCCCTGGGAGTCAAGGTTATCATTTGGTGTTCCAGCCACTCAACAGTGTGATGATTCCCTTGGAGTTTATCTAAGTGGGCAGACTGTCTGGACGATGTCTGTGGTTTACCCACAGTGGTCAGTACTGAGGTCATGTTTCCAGGCACTTACAGTCACGTGACCGCACATCCCTTAAGATGGCTCTGAGGCTCAGTGCCTTATCCAAACACTGTTCTCACGGAAGCAAGTTTTTTACAGTTATTTGGAAAGAAGTGGGTAATCATTCATTTAAAGTGAAATTCATGATTAATAATGATAGTAAATTTGAACGTTTTAAAATACCCAATTATTTTAAATAGGCAAGTAAAGTTATATATAGCCTGTTCACCCCTTGAAGTCTTTTATGAATTGGCTTATGTGTAGTCATTCATTACAAAGATAAATGGAATAATATTTTAAGTTTGTGTGTGTGTGCACTTGGTGTGGTGCCAAAAAAAAAAGCACTAGATGATAAAATCGTGGAACCTAATGTCCCAAAAGTTCTATAATCCATGTGTTGTTTTAGTTAAATAAGCTCACACACAAATTTGAAATATTCTTCCATCTTTATAATAGCTGTGGTCATAAGGACACCTCGGGTGAGATGTTATGTGTTAGGGTCTAGCATAAGCTCAGGTCCTTTTCATTGCTATTTTCTTTGCTGGAGTTATAATGGATTCATGTACTGTGTGTGGATCAGTGAATGCATTGTTCTTTAAGATTTATCTTACTTTTTTTCCATTATCTTAAGAGTGTGTATGTTTGAGGAGGGGTGGATTCATGCACAGGTGCCCTCTGAGACTGGAGGTGTAAGATCCCCTGGAGAGGGCAGTTGTAAGTTGCATGATGTGGGTCCTGGGAACTGAACCCCAGTTCTCTGCAGGAGCAGTACATTCTCCTAAACACTGAACCATTCCTCCAGCTCCCGCAGAGTGATTTTCAGTAGACAATCTGTCAACTGTTTATAGTGAGCACAAATATTACCCAAACTTCTAAAACTGTACTATACTTATATTTTAGAGGCTAGTTCAGCTCTGGATTTATGAAATTTGTGACAACTACAATTAAAAGAGCCTTTGGTGGTGAGGCTGTGGGAAATCAGGGCCCTTACATACTGCAGGAATGTGAAATGATAAAGCCACTATAAAAAATAATTTGATGGTTCTTTAGCTATTAACACAGAATCACAGAATTACCATATAATATAGTAATTCCACTTATAGGTATATACCAAAGAATTCAGAGAAGCATCTTATATTCACAACTGATAATTATGAGATAGCTAAGAGATAGACACAGTCTAAATCTCCATTGACTCATCTAGTAAGTGGATTCCTAAAAGGTTCCCTTAAAGGAAAGAGATTCCGTCACATGTCACAATGGAGAGGAGCCTTGAGTACGTTATGCTAAGTGAAATACACCAGTACCAAACGATAAACACTGTGACTGCTTATCAGATCTGAAGAACATTGATAGCTGGGGGGGGGGGGGGGGAGGGGAAATGGAGAGTTGATATATAATAAGTATAGTTTCCATTTTGCAAAATGAAGATGGTCTGAAGTATCCCAAGACAATGTGGCCATATCCAATTTTAAACTGTACATTTTAAAAAGTGAGATGGAGTCCTGGGAATATAGCTCAAAGGTCGGGCAATGTGAGGGTGCTTGCCTAGCATTTGTAAGGTCCTGAGTTCCATCCCAAGTGACACACACACAATTCTTTAGAGGGAACATACTCAAATTTTTTATTTTTTCAGAGTTCAAACCTCTGTATATTTGACTGTAAACTTTGTTCTCCTCCAGCACCGTGGATTTCATTGGAAGATGCTATTTCACTGGAATCTGCAGCTGTAAACTGAAGGACATCGCGTGTTTAAAATGGTAATTTGTGGCGTTGTTGTAGACAGTCTTGAGTTTCGAAGGTAGACACTGACACCAAAACGCACAGAACGATTCTGTGAGCTGCACTGAACATTGATATAACCCAGACAGTGAGCCACTGAAAGAACATTTGTTCCTTAGAGCTATTTTTAATTACATTTATTCATTTACCTATTTATTTATGTGCATGGGTATGTGTGTATAGCATATGTGTGCCCTGGCACGTATGGAGGTCAGAAGACAGTTTCTAAGAATTGGTTCTCTCCTTCTACTATTGGAGACCCAGGGATTGAACTCGAACTCAAGATCTCAGGCTTAGAAGCAAGTGCTTTTACCCACCGAGCCATCTTGCCAGTCCCGGAATTATTGTTTTAAAAGAATCTTTGTGATACTTTTCAAATAAGATTTGTAGTTTTTCAAAGTGCATTCACAAATATCTGCTCCCAATAAACCTGTGTGATCTAAGAGGTAACAATGGGATTTACATTCATAAAAATCAGAGAGCAGAGGAGGTGGCTCCACCAGTCAGGGACTTGCAGCAGACATAGGAGGCTCTGAACTTGAGCTGGATGGGGTAGCATGCACTTGCAGTCCCAGCTCTGGACGGGTAGTACGCACTGCAGCTCCCAGCTGGAGACAGGAGGATCTGTGGAGTTCCCTCACCAGCCAGCCTAGCCTAACTGACAAGCCTCAGATTTCCGTACTTGGTGTACAGAGCTATCATTAGAGTTTTCACCGTCAAGGTATAAACAACTCGTGGTGCCATTATGTAAAAAAAAGAAACAAAAAGCTAGGCACTGGTGGCACACACCTTTAATTACAGCACTTGAGAGGCCGAGGCAGGTGGATCTCTGTGAGTTCAAGGCCAGCCTGGTTTACAGAGCGAGTTCCAGGATAGCCAAAGCTACACAGAGAAACCCTGTCTTGAAAAAAAAAAAAAAAAAAAAAAAAGAAGAAGAGGAAGAAGAAGGAGGAGGAGGTGGAGGAGGAGGAGGAGGAGGAGGAGGAGGAAAACAATCCCTGTATGTTTACTATAGTTAGCATGAAACGCATGAAAAGAAAATGGGAGAATGAGGAACTTGGTGATCTGCTGAAGACAAACCATTTTCAATTCTCTGGGGACTGGAGATTTGCTTCGTTTCTGAATTCCTCCAAAACCACTGCAACTAAATGGGAGTTGCTGTCTTATGTTTAGTTTAGAGGACCCCTCCTTCACCCACCTCCCGCTTTGTTGAACAAGTTTAAGAGCTTGGACCTATAAAAACTCACCTTGTTATAGTCCTGAAGCTAGCAAAATCCTTCACCCATAGGTCTCAGTTTATTTAATACATTTTCTCTGTATCAGTTTTGAGTACTTTCCATAACAAATCACATCCCAAGAGAGTATGAATAAAATAATCTGAGCAAAGAAATGCACGAATAAATTAGTACTGTCTCGCTTACAGACTGTAGGCCTGTGAGTACTGTCTGAGTAAGTACTGTCTCGCTTACAGACTGTAGGCCTGTGAGTACTGTCTGAGTAAGCTCCCTTCTCATTGCCAGCAACAGGCCACTTAGAGGAGAGGACTGACCCTTACATGGCCTGTTTACATTAGCAGACAGATGCCTCTGTGAGCCAGGTATTTACCTGCTACCGGTGTTATCTACTAACAATTGCTTTTTTTTTTTTTTTAAGTGGGAACATTGTAGGCTATCATGTGATTGTTCCATGTAGTTCCTGTCTTCTTTCCTGCAACAATGGACACTTCTGGATGTTTCACAGCCAGGCGGTTTATGGCATTAACAGACTAGACTCCACTGGTAAGAAACAATCAATGTATACATTCCTTGTAACATATCTGTCAGTACTTGAGGGGAACCCCTGAAACCTTCACAGTTAGAGTGAAACCTGGGATCATCAAAAGCAAAACATTGGTCCACTTTCCCCCCACGTTCAGTTATGAAACTATCAGCCAAAACTCATCACCACTGATCGCTGAATTGAGGGAAGGAAGGCTTCAGACTTATCTGAATGCCTTAGGCTTTGTTGTTGTCTTTTTGAGACAGTCACAACAAGTAGCCCAGGCTGGCTCAGTCCTCCTGCCTTAGCCTCCAAAATGATTATAGGTAGTCTACCACACTTGGCATATTGGTCTTTTTAAACTAGCATTTTATTGCTGTGAAGTAGTACCATAATACATATCCTGATTACAGAGAGCTTTTGAAGACAGTATATGGATAGTGAAAGGTGTGTATACATGCACACGTGTGTAAAGAAAGGAGGAAGGGGCCTGCCAGGACATTGACGAATGGAAAAGAAACTGAATTAGCCTCTATTTGACAGTTCTTCAAGATAAATATATTTCAGGGGCTGGAGGAATGGCTCAGTAGTTGAGAGCCTTGCTGCTCTTGCGGAGGACCAAGGTTTGGTTCTCAGCATCCATATTAGCATCTCATAACTGTCTGTAATTGCAGTTCCAGATAATCTAATGCCCTCTTGTCATGTCCACAGGCTCCTGCATACACTGTGGTGTGCATACAGACGAGTAGAAAAGTATGCGTACACATAAAAAGTAGTACATTTTAAACTGTATATATAAACATATATTAGTAAGTTACAGTAGAATTCTAGTCAAAGAAAATATTAAGACCAGTATGTTACATTAATTAAGTTAGTAAAGCCGGGCGGTGGTGGCGCACGCCTTTAATCCCAGCACTCAGGAGGCAGAGGCAGGCGGATCTCTGTGAGTTTCAGACCAACCTGGTCTACAGAGCTAGTTCCAGGACAGGCTCCAAAACCACAGAGAAACCCTGTCTCGAAAAACCAAAAAAAAAAAAAAAATTAAGTTAGTAAAGAAAATGTACTGGAGCCTAGAGAGACAGTTTAGTGGGTAAGAGCTGCACACGGCTAAAGGCTTGCGTTTGGACCCCCAGTACCCATGAAAAAGCCAGGCATGACTGACTGTACCTATAACCCCCTTTAATAGGGGACAGAAACAGGACCTCCCTGACAATCTAGCCAAAATAGCAAGCTTCAAGTTCAGTGAGAGACTGTCTCAAAGGTATAAGTAGAGAGTAACACAACAGAACACCAGTACCCTCCTCTGACCTTTGCACACATACATTTGCACACACATATAGAAGGAAGAAGGAAAAAGAAAGTATATTATAGATTTTTAACATCTTTATTGCATTTTATTTACAGTGTAGGGTGTGTATGTGTGTGAAAGAAAGAGAGAGATTTGCCATGGTAGACCAAGAGATCATGAATTGCAAGCTAGGTTGTCAAGGGTTTTAAACTTTTCAATTATGCTTGTGGTTTTTGTTTTTGTTTTTTTGTCTTTGGCCTGGGATTCAACAGTGGCTCTTAGTCCATCACTTCGGCCTTTTAATTTAAAACTATAGCTGTTAAGATGGTCATTTTCAAGCAAGGACTCCTCAAACTCCCCAAGTAAATATAGGCTCCTAATTTAAGCTTTACACTTTATATTTGTGTCGCCCATGGGACACATTAAAGAAAGTTTCTGCTTTGATTCTGCTTTTCCTGCTTCATAGGATTCAAAACACAGGGTGGAGATTTTTCAGTTTTAATTTACTTTAGAATATTGGTCAATTTTTCAAACATAAAAGACCAGCATTCTTTGATTTGCACTGACGCTAATTCATGAGAAACAGATGTAGACCAGATTTCCTTCCTCCTAGGCAGAGAGAGGAAGGTGGCTCTTCTGTCAGATCCAATCTCCTCATTTATTTTTTTCTCCTTTGAACCAATTGTGCTAAGTTGCTTCAGAGTTCCTGAGTACAGACTCCAAATATATCAAACCTCTCCTTTGTAACTCTAATACTATGATTTAAAGTAAGATTTGCTAGATGTTTGTCAAAGGGAGATTTCCATTGGCTTTGGAACAGTCCTTGAGTCTCCTGAATAAGTTACACCAAAGGAATGGATGTATAAATCCTGCACTCTAGAATGTTCTGTGATGTGGGAAGGTCATTCCCACCACTCCAACAGTTCTGCATGCAAGTTCTCTAAAAAGTCTGTGTTAGACTACACATAAAACCTAATTTCCCAGAGCTTTTCCAAATACACTTGGGAAATCTCAGCTCAGATTCCCTAGAATGTCTCAAAGCTCTCCATTTACTTTTATAGACTCTTAATTTTCACTTAGATTTTGTCTTAACCATTCCTTGTTGTCTGGTCAGCTCCTCTGCACATGTTTCCAGAAGCAGATCACCATTTATTCTTGGTGTGGGGATCAGGAAATGATCTTTATCCTAAGCAATTCAAGCACAAAACCATGGAGAAGAGCATGGTAGATATCTATGTGTTCTATAAAGAAGATAAGAACTTCTTTCCTGATTTGATTGCAGTATCTCTTTCAAACAAGATAAACTTGTTTATTCCCACTGCTTCAACCATCTTCATGTCTCTTTGGTGCTGAGGTATATTGGACCCAGAAATGACAGGCTGTATTTTCAACACATTTTACAAGATTTAGGTAGAAGAGATGACTCAGCAGGTAAAAGCATTTGCTGCAAAGTCTGATGAGCTGAGTTCAATCCCAGTGAGGGATGGAGACGGGAGAATTGCCTGGAAGGTCACAGGCCACCATGGCTGAGATGTGCAGCACAGCGTGCAGAAGCATAGACTGCCTTGTCTCACCTGGTGTCCTCCATTCCCTGCTCCACTTGTGTGCCATAGCACTCAGGAATAAGGTGAATGAGATAACTTAGGAAAGTACACATAGTTTAATACCATTCCATAAAAACTTTAGCCACTCAAAAATAAGATGAATGAGACAAATTCCAAGTATATGTTTGGTATAATGCCATTCTATAAAAATTTTAGCCAGCTATAGTGGTACATGCTTGTAATTGCAACACTGGGAAGGTAGAAGTACAAAATCAAGAGTCCAAGGCCATCCTCAGCTACATTAGTTACAAGCTAGCCTAGGCTACATGAGGCTATCTTAAAAAAGCAAAACACACTAACAACAAAATTTTAGATAACACAAAGCAGTAATATCTGTTGTCTACAGTTCTGTATACTTGTAGTAAAAATGCCAATAGTGGCAGAAACTATGGCCTCTGTCTCAGTGTGGAGTGGATACCCAGAGCTGCTGGCTCCTCCTTTGCTCATGCTACCAGCTAAGCAGCTTGAGGTTGTCTCATGCAGTTTTTTATTTTCTCCTAATTTACTATTTTTAGTCATCTTATTATCCTCAGTGTGTTTGCTCTAGTTCTCTGCACCTGTGCTGGGTCTTTGAAATGGGACCTGATTATTCTCTGTCAGTGCTGTTTCAGATTATTGTTTGTTACAGTGACTCTGTAACCTAGTCCTAAAGTACAGCTCTACCTTGATGGCTTGTATTCTAGAGCCCACATACTTTAGGAGACCCTTTTATAATTGACTGCTTTGACCCCAGTGTACCGGGGATTGAACCTCCACAACTTGCTCTCCCCCTGAAACCTCTTACTTTTTGAGAGAGTGTCTTAGTAAGTTGTCCAAGATGGCCTTGAACTTGTAGTCATTCTGCCTTAGTCACTGCAGTAGCTGGAGTTATAGCTTGTGCCACCAGGCCCTTCCTGTCTTGATTAGAAAATTAGATTAACTACTGTTCCATAGAGTAAATGACTGGTTTAGAAATTTGCCCCTTACCCCCTACAAAAAGGCACTTGATCTAAAAGAACCTTATGCAATCTCTTCTTAAAATCATTTGTTGTTGGTTTTCGAGACAGCTTTCACTGTGTAGCCCTGGCTGTCCTGAAACTCACTATGTAGACCAGGCTGGCCTCGAGCTCAGAGAGTCACCTGCCTCTGCCTCCTGAGTGCTGGGATTAAAGGCATGTGCTACCACCATCTGGCTAAAATATATTTTTTAAATTATCAAGGTAGGGTATGAATGGCATTGTGTAGCTGGAGGCAAGATTGGAGCAGATGGAACTCCAGAGTTCCTTTTGAGCTCTAAGAGTCTAACATTCAAGGTCTTGCTTAAAAGTCTAAAGAATGGTCATGTCATAGATGGGTATTAGATGGTTTTATTTGTAAGACATCCTTCCCTGCTGTTATCTTCACTAGCGACGCCATACTCTATACGAGAAGCTCGGCGTGTAAAGTTTTATATGTCATGTCTGAACTGCAGTAGTCAGCCCTACTAAAGAACTAACTCTGTGGCCTCTTGTTTCCAGGTGTAAACTTCCTACTCTGGGGCAACTTGCCAGAGACAGAAGAATGTACAGATGAAGATGTGTTAGAAATTTCAGCAGAAGAGTATATCCGATGAATGAATTATGATTATGTGTAATGTTTTATAGTTTTCTATTTAAAATATTTAATTGGTCAATTTTAACATTGCTAATAAAGATTTGCAAATGTTTTTTTTTAAATGGAGCTTCTACTATTTTATTTGTGATTTCAAATTAATTACCTCAATTTAACTTAAGCCAGTTCTTCTAAAAAAGCTGCTTCTTCCCCCCTGTCCCTCTGCCCAGGATTAGTATATTCTTGACTTCAAAGGAAGTTTCACAAGTCACTCAGCTACCTTCCAAATGGAGTTTTCTACAACTTGATGCCAGATAATGTGATTCTATGTTTGTGAATAAGAATTAATACCCACTCCTATATCAGCCACACAAAATATGCAACTGAATATAATAAAGATTTTTAAAAAAAAAAAAAAAGAGCAGGCTGTCAGGTTTTCATGGGTACTGGTTATCATATGCTATATTGGTAATGACTGCTTTAATATGGGAAATGGTGTGAGACACAAGTTTGTCAGAAAATTATCAATGTATGCTGCTTAGCAATGTTAATTATTTACATTCTTCTAAAGCCATTATAGATATTATGCCATGAAAGCCAGATAAAAATCAACTTTCATCTTTAAGTTATCCATTCTCTAGGGATTTTTCTGTGAATAGCAAATTGTAGTTGAGTAGTCTAGGTCCAAAACTTATGATAGGAAACCTCAAAGAAGTGATTAGTTAACCACCGTACAGTATAAGAGTTCTCCCTCTTTTTACATTGTTTTTGTTCTTGAGGCACGGTTTTCACTGTGTGGCTCTGGCTGGCCTGGAACTCACTACATAGACCAGGCAAGCCTCAGATTTATAATCCTTTGCCTTAGCCTCCCCAGTAGCTAGCACTACAGACCAATACTCAGGTCTGGCATGCTCTTTAATCTTGTACTGGAAAAAAGAAGATACTTTGCTAGGCTTTAAAACAAAACAAAGTTCATAGCACATTATATATTCTTCAGTTAACGTATTCAGTTAAAGAAAAAGAGTTTAGGGGTTGAGAATTTAGCTCAGTGGTAGAATGCTTGCCTAGCATGCACAAAGCCCTGGGTTTGGTCCTCAGCTCCGGGGGGAAAAAAGGTTGAATACTGGAGTTGAGAATGTTAAAAAATTCAAAGTTAACCTTCAATAGATTTCATCTGTCCCCACTAATGCAGCTAAGGTCTTAACATGCTGTTTGACTTGGGTTCTCTATGAAGAGGCAGTACCAGACAGAGGCACGCTGACTGAAATGAACACAAATATTCCACTGCAGCTGGATAGCATTTCACATTACTCAGCGACTTTTCAATGACTCTTTTCTAGGAGAGCCCATTTTAGGTAGCAAATGAATTCATACATTTTTATATTGAGAAATATAATCATAATGCTTTTTTTTTTAATTTTTCCCCCCTTCGGTACTGGGGATTGAACCTGGGGCCTCAGGCTTGCTAGGCAAGGGTTCTATCATGGAACTACCACCTTTAAAATCAAAGCAAATTACATAGTCATGTACGCGTGTAAATTAGCATTTGCTTTCTGATCCTGGCATACTTCATAGGTTTCAAATCATCTGTGTATTTGCTGTCTTTTAATATTCTACTCAACAATTTGTATTGTTCTCCTGTCGTGTGGAAAGAACTACACAATAATCTACTCACAGTCGACTTGGGAGAACTCAGGTACTGGGGAGAGAGAGGCTCTAATTCCTGGAGAACTCAGGTACTGTGGAGAGAGAGGCTCTAATTCCTGGAGAACTCAGGTACTGGGGAGAGAGAGGCTCTAATTCCTGGCAGCAAGTGAGTTAACAGAGGCATGCTTAAAGTGCTGTGGCTCCAGAGACCAAGCACCGTCATCCAGAGTGATAGGAATGAGTGGGAGTTGAGAAATCCTCAAAGAAGAAATAATACTTGAGGCAGGCTTTGTGCACAAGGAGTTTGCCAGCTGGGCTGAGAGTTTAAGGCAAAGAAATGGATGAGGGATAAAATTATCTTGCTTACTTGGGAAATTATAAGTGGTCTCCATACCTTGTAAGGAAGTATTAAGGATTACTTCCAGATAAAGCACGGAGTCATTGTCTAGTTTAGACTTCACCCAGAAGCAATGAAGTTATTGAAGTTTTTGAGCAAGGGAATAAAATGACCAGATTCAGGACGATGGTTCCTTTAAAGATTATCAGGTTTAGTTTTCTAATGTTCTTTCCTTGAGGGACTTGACTGTGAAAGTGATATTTATTTATCCTTTAAACCCACATACATCTCGAAGCTCGCTGAATCTATTGTCTTCAGAGAGCCCCTGGTCTGCAGAGCACTGCCTCGTTTCCCTTCCCACCTCACCATTCCTGAAGTCCAAGGAAGGAGCAATGAGTCATCAGCTCATTTGCTGGGGATTTTTCTGCCTCTTTATCTTTTCCTCAAACCAGTTTCTCAACCCCAGGCTCTGTTGAGGCATCTTGGGTGGGACCCAATCTTAAAGCTGTAATGTTTTCAA
Source organism: Alexandromys fortis (assembly GCF_014885135.2). Lineage (NCBI taxonomy): Eukaryota > Metazoa > Chordata > Mammalia > Rodentia > Cricetidae > Alexandromys > Alexandromys fortis. The sequence continues at coordinate 7,283,525 of NW_026067940.1, read as the reverse complement.
AATAACTTCTGGCTCTAAAAAATAAATAAATAAATAAAAATAAAAAAAATTAAAAAAACAGGTCCTTAAATAATAGTGCTTTATGGAGATTAACCTATTAATAACTGACCCTTTGACCTCTGAGTCACATGGGACTGATTAAGAATAATCTATATTTACTTTCCTTCGATGAGAAAGCGGTGACCATAATATATAAACCATGGTATAGAAAACTCTAGGTTGCAGAGGCTAGGAGGAAATGGATTGCATGTTCTTGCTTCAGCAGTGAGTTATTTGATGAAGGCTGTATATTTTAACATTTGTGCTCATAAAAGGAAATATTCTCCTTTTCTGCCCCCCTTTCTCTCCTCTAAAAGCAGATTAAACCATAGTTTCTTTCTTCCCTGGTATTGAGTATATGCCAAATCTACCCTAAACTGCACAGATGGAAAAAATTAGTCTATGTCTGTGGTACCTCTGGGGTTGAATATTTTTAGTATTTAAATCTTTAGCTAAAGGTTCTTTCTTCCAACGCTAAAGAATGATTATATTGTTACTCAACGTACAAACTCACTGATGTAAAAGTTAACGGGACCATATTTTTATATTTTGTTGAGAATTGTCACATATTCCTTCGTTCTCAGAATCCTTTTGGAGTCATCATTTCATTTCCATTTTACAGATTAACAGTATCTCCTCCCTTCCTCCTAAGGATTTAACACAGGTTGGCCTTGAACTTGCAGCAATTCTCCTGCCTCATTTTATCAAATGCTGAGATTACAAAAGTGTACCACTATGCCCAGCTAAAAGAAATTCTTAGTTCAAACGCTTAAAGAATTAAAAGACTCTAAAATAAATTTGAGTGTTCATTTTTGTTTAGGGATCTCTGTCATTTTCCTAAGTGACCCCATGCTTAAATCTATTTGCTTTTCTCCCAGCTATGAAACCTAGGAGGAATATTCCAGGTTAGTGTGTTTCTTTTTTCTCCCTCCCTATCCCCTGCACTGGGATATTCTTGTGATTTCTTGGGGGCTCATGCACACTCAAATAACATGTGACAAGCACTCTAACACTGAGCTACATCACTATCCAAACACAAATTTTCTCTGACTTCCAAAATTTTAATTAAATTTAAATTAATTCAATTAATTAAATTTAAATAAAAATTAAAATTAAGTTATTTTAATTAATCTATTCAAGAAATATTTATGGCTTTCCTTGTACACACAAAAAAAGATGCTAGAAATATAGTAATAAGTAAATAAATCCCATCCTCATGTTATTTGAGGGGAAAGAAGAAAGTTTATTGAATGTTTACTGTGTGTCAGCCATCACTTAAAGTGCTCATCCCTAACAGGTAGATTCTATCATCCTTGCCATGAAAAAATATGAAATAAACAAATTGAGGCAGAAATATTTTTTTTAATTTTTTAAAAATTAAAAACAAAAGTTTCCTAAGCTGGCAGGTTAAGTAAATGACACCACTGTACAATTTAGAGTATACCTAATTAATTAATTAACTTAAAATTATGTTTCCTTCTGTCCCCAGTGTCATTGACTTCCAATAAGTCAAGTTTTCCATTAGCAATCTTCCTGTACATGTTTTCCTATTACACCTCAGTGATTTTGCCTTACAGATGAGAACAACAGTATCTAGCTTTTTAGCAAGAGAAGTGTGTTTTCCCCACAACTTATAAGAAAGCTAGTCTTACACATTATAGGGGGGAAAGAATTCCTAATTCCCAGCTTTGCTGTATGTCTATCTGTAAATGAAGTCATTTTCACTAGTTCAGACTTTCATCTTCCAAGCAAGAAATGTTCACAATAGGATAAATGCCTGTGCTTAAAGCTATGTGCGTTTTTCAAAAAGGGAATCAAATGACGGCCTTCTGCAAATGTTCCTAGTCTCCATTTTCCTTTTAGCTTATATTTAAAGTGTATTTATGCATAGTTTCAGAAGCTATCTTGCCTTAAACAAGCATTACTTGATTTCATGCAACATTATACATATAAGAAGAGCAAAAGCGGGTATCAAAATCTATGTTCAAACTTTGCATTTTGGTATTTATGGCAGAGTGACTTGACAAATAGCTGACAATCAGTTGGATTTGCCAAGAATGGGCTCCACTGAAGTTTGCCACCAGAATGCATCTCTCCGCCTCCGCTCACACAAATCACTTCCTCTGCCAAGGGGCCTGCAGCAAAAGCAGGCATATGGGAATGATTCACTTGAGGGAAGTTGTACCCAGAATATCCCAACAGTTTGCTTTCTGCCTCCCTCCTTGCCATATTTTTTCCCCCAGAGGAAGCACCTGTTATTATGTCTGTGACACCTGAAAAGCACTCTGAATATTGCAGGAGATTGCTCATGCGTGGGTGGATTTCCAGAGTGCTCAGTGACATTTTTAAAAGAATTTTTTAGGAGAAATATTCTCAGACATTGGAACATTGCCTTGTCTTATCAAAATTGCTCAGTAACCACATTCACAAATACCTTAGAACGCTGAGCTACAGATGGAATTCAGTAGAAGACATACTGAGCTAATTTCCTTTGTACAACATTACCCAGAGAAACCAAGCTGTCAGTGTCCTCAAGAACGAGCCTGCAAAGAGAGATGATGGCAAAAGCCACAGGAGGCAGGAATGATTAAGAGTTTGGCCTTTAGGAGCTTCTGCCCACCCTCCCAAATCCATTTCTAATGAAAATTTACTGCAAACAAACAGATCGAGCATGCTTGTTCTGAGACGATTCTATAGTAATAGAAATGGTGGAAACTGTTAAGCCGAAATCATCTTGAATCTGAAAGCATTCTGAGCACTCCAGGGTATATTCACAAAGTGGAAGGGCAGAAACACAAGATTCCAGTCATACAGAATGTCGCACTAGAGCCTAACTTGAGGCCATCATCTCTAAATCATGACTCTTATTTATCAAGCATTAGTAAAGTCATTTAGCCTATATTTAATGAGGTTGTTTTTATATGAAAATTATTTTTTAATATTACAGTTTTTTAAAACTCATAAAAGGGGGGAAGCCTTCAGTACCTTTCTGTAATACAATTTAAAAAGCTATTTTTAGCTGAATGGTGGTAGCATGTGCCTTAAGTCTCAGAGCAAAGTAGGCAGAGGAAGGTAGATCTCTGTGAATTTGAGACCAGCCTGGTCTACAGAGCTAGTTCCAGGATAGCCAGGTCTACACAAATAAACTCTGTCTTTAAAAAAAAAAAAAAAAAAAAAAAGCTATTTTATTTCCTAGACTCCCTTGCAGCTAGCAGTTTGATATAATTTACTTTTGGTTAACTTGTACATTAACCAATCTTTATTTGTACAATCTTGATTCCAGAACCAACATCAGTGGGGGAAAGAATGGTGACTACATTGATCACTCATTTTGCTAATCTGAAATGACTCCATTATATGGCTATGAAACATAGTTCCTTCCAGATTCCCAGATCATGACTAAGGTGATATGGTAGATTTGCCAGGCAAGGTGGCACACACCTACAGTTTCAGCACTTAGGTGGAAACAATGGAACCAGGAATTCAAGAACAGGTTCAGATTCATAGAAAGTTGGAAGCCTGGCCTCCGTAAGACTCTGTTAGAATTTAAAAAAAAAAAAAAATGCATGATGGTTCACATCTGTACTTCCAGAACCTAGGAGGTGGAGGAAGGATGATCAGGAGTTCAAGGTCATCTTCAGCTATATGAGACCCTCAAAAAAAAAAAGAAAGAAAGAAAGAAAAAGAAAGAAAGAAAGCAATAATAATAAAGTAGTGGTGGTAATGGGGCTGGAGAGGAGCTCGATGGTTAAGAGAACTTACTGCTCGCATTGTCTGTCATAGCCAGAACCTGGAAACAACCTAAATGTCCCTCGACCAAAGAATGTATAAGGAAAATTTACAAAATGGAGTACTACATAGTGGAAAAAAATAACATCTTGAAATTTGCGGGCAAATGGATGGATCTAGAAAACATCATATTGAGTGAGGTAACCCAGTCCCAGAAAGACAAATATCATATGTACTCACTCATAAGAGGCTTTTAGACATAAAGCAAAGAAAAACCAGCCTACAATTCACAATCCCAGAGAACCAAGACAACAATGAGGCCCCTAAGAGAGACATACATGGATCTAATTCACATGGAAAGTAGAAAAAGACAAGATCTCCTGAGTAAATTGGGGGCATGGGGACTATGGGAGAGGGTTAAAAGAGGGGAGAAAAAGGGAGGGAAGTGAAGAAAAATATATATCTCAATAAAGAGTAATAATAATAAAAGAGAACTTACTGCTCTTTCAGAGGACCCAAGTCTGAGTCACACAGAGGCTCATAATGGCTCATATCCCTAGTTTCAGGGAATCTAGCCTGTAAGGGCTCCCTCATGCATGGGGTACACCTTAACTCATGTAAGCAAATACACATAAATAAAATAAATGATAAATATTTTTTAAGTAGTGGAAGGCTTTTTATTTCTAGAGGCCATGCCTAGTACTTGCCCCTTCATAGTTTGCAAGCCTTAAATGCACTGATCTTCCTGTTATCAATTGCTATGTATCTTAATTAGGTTGAGTGGTCCTATTGATCTTGCCTGGCCTCATGGATGTAGTTGTAGCCAGAGCTCAGTTGTGCTGGGCTAGCAGGCCCTAGACGATTTCGTTCACAAAGAGATGCCCTAAATTGCAGAGACCTCTTTCCTATGTTCATCTTCCCACCACTTTAGTAATGCAGCTTGAGGGTTTGGTTTGGTTTGGTTTGGTTTTTATGCAGTGGCTGCCTTCTAAGGGGTTAAAAATGTGAGCTACATCTGCAAGTCACAGAGCATCACTTTTGCCTCATTCTGTTGGTCAAAGTCAATCATAAGGATAGCCTTGATTCAAGGGGAAGAAAAAATAGACTCCCTCTCTTTATGAGAGCTGTGGCTAAGTCTTATTGCCAAAAGTCACATGGAACTAGAGGGATTATTGCGGCATCTGTCTACCACAACTATATTTAGTCCTTTGCCCTTATGGAACAAGAGACCCTTCCTGCTGGGAAAAGCAGGGACATAAGCACTTACAAGCAATTCAGACTCTCAGAGACAGGTTTATTCTTCTTAAACACCCAGAGAGATGACAATGGTGACACTTTATGAGGTAAAGCAATGATCAACACTTCTTTGTCTTCATTATAAACTGTGGGTGCACCTTCCATATCCCAGAAAGAGAGCAGTCAGTGTTTCAGTGAGGGGCTAGAAGGTTAAATGTAAACAATTGCTTAACAGCCCGCTGTAGAGTTTCTTCTCTGCCCAAATTAGTATTGCTTAGTCCTCAATAAAGGGGGGAAAACATCACTGCCTATATCAGCATTCATTCAAAACTGAATTCTTGGTGACAGAAAAGCTGTATCTCAAGCATGTGTGTAGATATTTCCATTCCTACCCAGCCTGGGACTGTGAATCAAGTGTAATTGATGGTCGAACTATACCAATGCGTTTTTCCTCTTGGCAGTTCCTCGGTTTAGTGCCAATTATCCCTGAGACTTTTTAAAGGCCTCTGCCACAGAGTTGAAGCTGGGTTCTTTGTCTGATATTAGAACTCTGTGATCCCAGATGATAACTGGTTTGGAATCTCTAGCAATTACTTGGGTCATGTGCTTTAATCAAGAGCATGCTTACTAGTCTAACGAGCGTCCACACCCATTATAAAACATTACTCAGACTCCGCATCCTTTTGCCCCTACTCTGTTCATCTGAACCTGAGCTTCTGACTCCTAGGTGATAAGTTGCTCTGCTGAATCACTCTCAGTGGGAGAGGGGCAGTCTTCCCGCTAGAGCCAAATCTTCACCTGATGATGGTGTGGTCCCAGCCGGAGGTAAAGTTACCTGTTTTTGCTGTTCTCCTGCACATTAATCTTCTGTCTGGCAACCAGCTAGCAATTAATCCTCCTACATAGCAGATGTTTCTATTTGCAAATATTTAGGAGGGTCAAAGACTCATATACTGTTCCTCCCAGAAGATGCCAACAAAACCCGGATATAATCACCATTATTGACAGATTTTTGCCACTCTTCGAGTTGGCTGGTAAAGCGTAATGGGAGACTGATAGATGGAAGGCTGAGCTGAAAGGGGACTAAGCCCTAATGACTATGCAGCCTTGGACACTATGTCAAATCAAAGGTGTTAAGCAATGTGTTTTCTGACATGCTTCCCAGCTCTAGCATTCCACAGATTCGTTTAATGTTTTGCAGAGAACTTCCTATTTATCTGCCGAAGTTAATGAGATCCGTTGGCAAGGGCTGCTGTGACAACGCAGTACAACCAGGGGACTTCGGCGGCAGAAATGTGTGGGCTCAGAGTTCTAGGGGCTGCAAGAACAAGCTCAGGATGTTGGCAAGCTGGGGCTTTCTGATAGCCTTGCCGGAGGAGCCTGTTCCTGGCTTCTCTCCTTGGCCTGTAGAGGGCCATTTTCACGTGCTATTCTTCCTTTGAGCTTGTCTGTCTCCAGTCCCCCCCCCCCTTTCTTTTATAAGGACACTAGCATTGCTCTCCAAACAAGGCCACATTTGGAAACACTGAGAGTTAAGACTTTAACGTATGTATGACAATGGGGACAAAATTAAACCCAGAAGCCAGACACGGGGATGCTCACCTGCAATCTCAGTGCTCAAGAGGTAAAGGCAGAAGAATCAGGATTTTAGTTATCCTTAGCTACGTAATGAGGCCAACCTGGGCTATATGAGGCCTTGTCTCAAAACAACAACAATAAAGTTCAACCCATAATAAAATTCAAGTATGTAATATAAACAGAACCTAAAGAATGATGACTCAAGAGCTATGATGCTGCTGCTGACAGATGCATGGTAGTTCAGCGACTAAGTACAGACCACAGGATTTATAGTGTAGGCACCAGTGTCCTAAGCCCACACTGATAGTAATTTTGACCTCCATATTTGGGTCTGTGAGTCAGCTGTTCAGAATCCTTCTGAACCTGAAACTCTTAGCTTCGCCTTACTTCTCTATGTTTTTTCATCTGTCTTTATAGCCAAGTGTGAAACTTCTTGACCTATGACTATTTGACCAATTTTTGTTCAGAGGGAGCCACTGAAGTACTAATTATGAAGGCCATTATTCAATTAAATGACCCCATGGAACTTCGATTGGGTTTGGCCATCAGAGAATATAATTATGAGTCAAACATGCTTTTCTGTGCTAACATGGGGCTTCTAATTATATGATGCTATTTCTATATTAAGAAAAAAAAGAGTACATTAGATTCTGCTGATAGCTGGGTAGTGATGGCACACACTTTTGGTCCCAGCACTTAAGAAGCAGAGGCAGGTGGTTCTCTGTGGGTTCAAGGTCAACCTGGTCTACAAAGCTAATTCCAGGTCAGCCAGGTCTACACAAAGAAACCTTGTCCTGAAATTAAAAAAAAAAAAAAAAAAGCCGGGCGGTGGTGGCGCACGCCTTTATTCCCAGCACTTGGGAGGCAGAGGCAGGCGGATCTCTGTGAGTTTGAGACCAGCCTGGCCTACAAGAGCTAGTTCCAGGACAGGCTCCAAAACCACAGAGAAACCCTGTCTTGAAAAAAAAAATTCTGCTGACTCACAGGTGCACGTTTAGCTTCCGTGAAAATTTAATCAATGTGAACTAGAACAGACGGGAGATGGAACTGAGTGTTTCCAATAAAGAAGCTGACAGGAGTCTAGCCTTTCCAACAAAAGGACACTTCTCTCATTAAGGGTCTCTTTAGAGCTTCCCCTAGCCTGGAAATCCACTAGGTGGAGCAAAGAACCGGGAATTGCTGACCAAGAGCATCTACTAGCAAACCACCCAGCACAGGGATTCCTTTCCTCTAAACCCAGACAGTTTTTGAACTACTTGAGATCAAATGTTTCATAGTTGCTAAAATAAGCAGTAGCTCAAGGAGTAGAGAAACACAAATTTGCTGAGCGGGCCACAAGTATCGGGTATGCAAGAGGCACACCCATCTAGCGCCCCCCACCCCCTACAGCCCCCCCCCCCCATTACAGATTTTCTTTCTGTTTTCCATTGGTGACAGATGGAATTTAGGGGCAGAACTCTTACCAAGCTCCTACAGCTAAAAGATCCTATGCTTGGATCAGCCATCATCCATTCTCTGCCTTCTCTACCTATGCCCGAGTGCTGGTAGCAACCTGGTTTCCATTTAAATATGTTTTCTTTGATTCCAGGCCCTTGGAACACTTCCTTCCTTGGTTGCAATCTTGCGTTCCTTTCTGTGTTTGAGGGCTGGTTAGCTGAATGGGCCAGAAACTTGGCTGATTCTACGTGAAGCCTGTTACTGTGCAGAGAGTGCCCTCCTCTCCTCCCCCACCCCCACCCCGCAACCCCGTCAGCGGCCTCTTTTGGTCCCTGCATTCAGATTGCAGATGTTAACTGTCTCAGTCCAAATCTGCTACCAACATTCCATAGCTCACGAGTCCTAATACTCACAGAGAGAAATTTGGTGACAGCGGGCAGGGAGCTCTACTGTGGAAATAACGCATCTTCGTCTCTCCGTCTCTGTAGTGGAGATATTTATTGAAATATTAATTACTTTGCCTTCATCCCATCTCGCCCCATCCTCTTTGATCTAAGCACATTAGGTAAGTGTGTAGTAATTTCTCTTTTTAAAGTACTTCTTGCAGGAAGATCGTGCCATCTTTAGATAAAATCTGAACTCACCGAATGGGATGGTATCCATGGCTTTGAAATCAGAAGGGATGAGAAAGGAAACATTTCCCATGAATATAAAGAAGTTTGTCATCACCGAATGTGGTGGCACACATCTTTCATCCCGACACTCAGAGGCAAGCAGATCCCTGTGAATTTGAGGCCAGCCTGGCCTACATAGTGAGTTCTAGGTCCATCGGGGCTACATAGTGAGACTGTGTCTCAAGAAGAAGAGAAAGAGGAAGAGGAAGAGGCTGTTTTTCATCTACGGTGAAATAATGACCTGTGGGTCCCCTTCTTGGCTTTGGTGTTGTGGAAACCCTAGGACCAGACACCAAAGTTCAAACTCACTATGTAGCTGAGGCTGCCCTTGAACACCTGGTCCTCCTGCTTCTGCTTCCATCTCCCAAACACAGATGCAGGCCACTCTGTGTCTTTTTTTTTTTTTTTTTTTTTTCCCTTATAAATAATATAGGAATGGAAACTTTTCTAGTATGTCTTTAAACGTGGGGAATTACTGAAACTTTCTTGTTTTGTTTGTTTTTTGCTTTGTTTGTCGAGACAGGGTTTCTCTGTGTAGCCCAGAACTCACTAGGTAGACCAGGTTGGCCTTGAACTCAGAGATCCATCAAAGCCTTTCTACTGAGTGCTGGGATTTAAGGTGTGCGCCACCACCGCCCAGCTCAAAAACCTTTTGTACTATAAATATTATCAAGTTGCCGGGAGGTTTACCATCAAAGTAAACTCCCACCACCTTTATGTAAAAATATGAACAGAGGGGTTACTAACTTTTAAAATTGTCAAATGTGCTGAGTATCTTCTTATAATTTGTTAAATTTGCATTTATCCTAAGCATGAAATTGAACATGATTTTATATTTTAAAATTTCATTTATGTTTCCTTTTTGATAACAGTCTTCCTTAAAATAGACTCCTCCAAAGTGAAGGGAATCTACCTGCCAGTTATATAAGGATCCTTTTAGTCTCGTCTAGGAAAAACGTCTGCCATCACAAGTTGCTGGCAGCTCCATGGCGTGCTGTACTCTGAATTCCTTGAGGTTGTCCCTAAGTCTGTACCAGGAAGTCATCGGGAGAAGAGCATTGTTTCCTTTAGCACAGTCCCCAGGGAGCACATGCTGAAAATAAGATGCTTCTGTGACTACATCACTGGATGCTGCCATTGCTTTGGAGAGTCTGAGATAAGAAGAGCTTGGATAATCCTTTTTGTGTCTGAGACACTCAGCAAAGGCTTTCAGAGGTGAGAGAAGCAGCAATCTAATTTTGCAGACTGTCTGAATAGTTTTTAAATGCTGATTTCGTGCTCTGATACTTGCTACAGTTTTTCTGAGAAAATAAAAGAATAGTGAAATCATAATAGATCAGTCAGATGTCAGCCATATCTAAAGAACCCTTGGGAAGCCATAGATTCTATTCTCTAGGCTGCTACCTGGAAGAGCAATGGCTCCAAAGACCTGCACAGGGGGCCAGCAATACGCCAAGGGAGAGGGAAGCAGAACTGTCTGCCCACACTGCTTCTTTTCCGGGAAGGAAACACTGTTAACTAGGAAGCCAGATCCTAATTTAAGGCGTACTCTTTGATTCAAAAATTAAATCAGGATGTTTAGGATGCTCTACCTAACACCTTAAGTTCGAGCATACTTAACATGTGTCATTCTCCTGGCAAATAGTTATCCCAACCATATGATGGGCGGAACCAAGTGTTTCAGAGACCCTTTTCCAGGTGAGTATCGTACAGATGGCCAGAGTCTAAGCAGAGAGTCTGAGGCTTCCCCAAGGCAGGCTTCTCACCACAGTGCAGGACAAGAGTCTTTCCATCAGCAAGATCTTAGTCCACTCTTCTTTTTTTAATAATTTACTTAACTTTATTTTACGCGTGTTGGTGTGAAGGTGTCAGACCCCCAGGAACTGGAGTTACAGACAGTTGTGAGCTGCCATGTGGGTGCTGGGAATTGAACCCAGGTCCTCTGGTAGAAGCAGTCAGTGCTTTTAACCACTGAGCCATCTCCAGCCCCCTTAGTCCACTCTTGGCTACAACAAAATACCGAAGACCAAGTCTTATAAAAGGCGGAGGTTTATTCTGGCACCGAGAGGTTCAAGATCCAACATTTGCACCTGAGAGGGGCTTGCTGTCACGTTACAGCAGGGCAGATGGCATCACACGGCAGGAGTGCCCCTGGGAATGGCCAACAGGCATGTACGCAAGAGCAGAGGAGGAGAATGGCTGTTGCCACACCTGCTCTTCTGAGAACAAATCTAGTTTCACGAGAACACATTAATCTTTTACAGAATCCTCCTCCCACATGGACACCAAGTTTTAATTTGAGTCTTGGCGAGAACAAACCATATCCAAACCAAACCGTCATATGTAGCTTTTGGAGGATTCCCTGCTTAAATGCACATTTACATACTGACCGGTATCAGTCTATTCAGACTGCTATAACAAAATCCCACAGACTGGATGGCTTACATGATACAGCTTCTTCCCACTGTTCCAGAGATCAGTAAGTCCCAGGACAAGGTGAGGACAGCTGGAGGATGCTAGCTACTTCACAGACAGATATTTCCTTGCTTGTCCTTGTGGTGTGCATAGAACTTTAGCCATCTCTCCATCTTAAAAGGGCACATCTCATCATGAGGACATCATCTTCCTGATGTCACTGAATTTAATGACCTTCCAAAGGTCCCATCTCTAATTACTATCACACTGGCAGGTAGAGTTCCAACATACGACAGGCATCAAAACTCAGTCCATAACAACGTGTATACATTTGTTAGTAAATGCCATGGGAGTAGAGAATCTGTGTTGTTGACTTTACTATCTCCACCACTACTTAGACCAGAGGGATGGCTCTGTGGGGAAAGGCAGACTATCAAGGGTCATCCAGTTTTGTAGGCTAGCTGTCAAACAAATGATATCGATGGCCGTACACTCCCAGTGTGGCTCAACAGAACACTCCCAACAAGGACCCCAGTGATGGGATAGGTTAAAGAGACACAGTTCAGAGTTGGTGTTATTGAGTAATATGATTAAACTGACTTTAAAAAAAAAAATAAGGGGCCGGGTGACGGTGACGCACGCCTTTAATCCCATCACTCAGGAGGCAGAGGCAGGCAGATCTCTGTGAGTTCGAGACCAGCCTGGTCTACAGAGCTAGTTCCAGGACAGGCTCCAAAGCCATAGAGAAACCCTGTCTCGAAAACCAAAAAAAAAGGGGGGGGGTGGAGAGATGGCTCAGAGGTTAAGAGCATTGCCTGCTCTTCCAAAGGTCCTGAGTTCAATTCCCAGCAACCACATGGTGGCTCACAACCATCTGTAATGAGGTCTGGTGCCCTCTTCTGGCCTGCAATCATATACACAGACAGAATATTGCATATATAATAAATAAATAAATAAATAAATAAATATTTTTAAAAAATAAGATGAAATTTAGACTAAGTAGGGAAACAGCTGATGATGGATTAAGGCAGTAGGATATCTTTTTCTTTTCCTTGAAAAAAAAACCAATGTCTTTAAAAAAATGTTTTATTTTATTTTATGTGTATGGTATTTTGCCTGTATGTCTGTGGACCACTTGCATGCCTGGTACCCTTTGAAGCCAGAGGAAGATTCCTGGAGTTGGAATTACAGATGGTTGTGAGCCATCTGTGGGTGCTGGATGTCACACCCAGGTCCTCTAGATGAGCAGCCTGTGCTCTTAACTGCAGAGCCATCCTCCAGCCCAACTTCCATGTCTTTCAGTGTGTCACAGGCGTGGCACAGAAATTCACATGAACTTTTAAAGAGGCAATGTTGTACAGTGTGTGTTGGCTTTTTCTTCTAATATTCCAGTTTCTGAGAATGTTTTTGATGATCACACTCCTAGTCCTCCAATACGAGAACTTTGGCTCTGGTGGGGCCCGTGCTCCCATTGCACAATGGTTTTACATGCTTGGTCCGCAGGCATGTGTCGGTGACTCTGCCCCGTGCTGGTACCCGAAGGGAGGGAATTCCCTCCTACTCAGATTCTTCCCATCACAACACTGCTATTAACTTCCTGTCCTTAGGGACTGCCCAGTGCTGTGTAAGAAGCAAGGTTGTTGATTGAAAATAGATTCGGGGTGGGAATGGAGAGCAGTAGAGACAATGACAGTTGTACCAAAAGCAAAACATGACACAGCTAGGCTCCAAGATAAAAAATGTCACATTGCTTGTAAGGACACTTAGACTAGGAAAACAAAATGACACACATGCCATGTTCACTGTAGGCTGGCATTTCCCCAGCCCTTATTAAATTGTCCCGACTTAATTTTGAGATGTGGGTACAGAAAGGAAACTGAGGGTCCATATTAGCAGAAGTGAGATTTGAAGCCAGGTCTGTGATCTGTCTATCTTCATTTAAATAATTTACATACCATAAATTGTATATCAATACATTATTTACACATTATACAATGTATAATCATTCATATACTATAAACTGCACCCGTTTTAAACTCACGGGTTTTTAGCATATTCACAGAATTTTACAATCACCAACAGTAAAATTTTAGGATGTTTTCATCCTCTCAAGAAACTGTATTCCTTCAGTATCGGGCACAGCCACCACCTCCTCCACCCTAGACGACCGCTAATCCCGTTCTGTCTCTGGTTTTGCCTGTTGTGAACATTTCTTTTAATGGTGCCATGCACTTTGTGGTCTCCTGTGCCCACTTTCTCCGACTCTCACATGGCATTTTGAGGTTTGTGTATCAGCATTTCTTTTCTTTTTACTGCCTACAAGGTCTCCTTCTAAAAACCTCTCCTTCATCGAGCCCCACCTTGCCCAGAGCCTCTTTCCTGGTGAATCCGCTTCCCTCTGTGACCAAAGCAAAGCTAGGACGGGGACACACAGAGCCTGGGACCGTCCTTTCTTCCTCACAGACAAGGCTCTGCAGACGGCAGACACTGAATGACATCAGGATCTGCGGTGGCTGGAGCTCACGGCACCAGCTCCTCATTGTTCTATTTTTATTCTTGTGTTAAGTATTTTTCCCCCCAGATGGAAGACGTTACTCAAAGCAGCTTCTCCAGCCTGCCTACAAACCCAGGCTTGATTATACTGCCACCTGCTGTTCTTCAGCCGGATTCTGCCGGTTGAGGACAGTTTTGGTCCTGGTAATACCAGCTGCATGCTTAGCTCTACTCTTTTCGTTTTTTCTTTTTCTTTTCATTTTTGAAACTTTCTTTTTATTTACTCTTTGCATCTTTCATGTCAAGCATCTCAATTCCATTCATTTTCCTGTCCCCTTGCATCTGCCCTCTGCCCTTGCAACCTCCCCACAAAAATGAAATAAAATTTAAGTGAAAAAGACTTTAAAAAATAAAAAGGAAAAAAATCAATCTCATCACGGAAGCTGTAGTCTGACACAGTGAGTCACGCAGTAAACCCCTTTGTCCATACATCTTTACTTGCAAGTGTTCATTGCAAAGAGATTGGTCTGGCTTTAGGCCTCTGGTTTCTGCGATGCTGGGCTCTCTCAGTGGTTTTGATTACCTTGTTATTACCCTATGTTGTGAGAAAGAGAGTTTTAAGTAAGCTTTTGAATAATATGCTAACTTCAGGTAGCTTTTATTTTTAGGATTTTTGGTTTGGTTTTCAAGACGTGGTTTCTGTGTAGCCCTGGCTGTCTTGGAACTTGCTCTATAAACAAGGCTTGTCTCAAACTCAGTTAGCTCTCCTCTTTATAGCCACACTTCAGTGTTCTCTACCTCCAAAGTCTGATTCCGTGAAGTTATGGCCTAAGTGTTCCCACTAAGGCGTTAGCAGGGGTGGAGTGCGGCAAGGTTGGGTCTCTGGACTTTGGACCCCCAGCCCCAACCCCTCTCCTCTGCTTTAATGTGACACCAGGTAGAGCGGGAACCCACAGATTCCCTTCCTTCATCTCTTCCCTCTCCCCTTCTACCGGCCTTTTTGAAACAGGGTCTCTTTAGATTAGGCTGGACTTGAACTTGCACAAAGATCCACCAGCCTCTGCCTCCCGAGTGCTAGGATTAAAGGTTTGCCTCACTACATCCAGCCTAGAGATTTTAAATTTTAGTATTTCCATATACTAGACTTTGTGCGGGACTGTGAAGATATTTAATGTAAAACACTTAGTGTTAAGAATATTTTCTAACAGGGCCTCTCCGCCAGCACAAAGAATTCCAATCAGACCAGGTTAAGCCAAATTAAATGCCTGAGTTAAACAGACGGTGGCCGGGAGCACGGCAGGGGGCAGGAAGAGGGAGTGCACCCGAAAACTCAGAACCACAAATTCCTTCTCTGGGCGGGGCCTAAATACCCTGTGGGAGGGGTCAGCTCTTGGCAGGCTGGGAGTTGTAGTCCTGACCAACACTTAGGTCATTGACTTTGAAGGAAATTGCATGTGGAGGCAGTAATGCCCAAGTAGTTAGGTGCTCTCTTGAACACTAAGTTCTTAGGCATCGCCTTACAATATTTATTTAAATTTATTTTTACCCACATGTAGAATTATGTATGCCAATGGGCTATCATAAATGTTTCCATACCTTTCAATATATAAATGTTTCAATATATTAATATCTTTCTATGAAAAATTGGGTATCGTTTTGTAATATTGTTCTATTTATTTTTCAACTTAAAATATATCTTGGAGACCCTTCCATGCCACATCTCTTTACTTGGGATAGCATCTTACTGTGCTTATGAATCATGGTTAATTAAAACTTTCCATCACTAGTGTGAGCGTGTGTGTGTGTGTGTGTGTGTGTGTGCGTGTGTGTTCATTCATCTATTCCTCTCTGCTTAGGCGCATAGTCTGACTCCATATCTAGCTATTGTGAATACTGATGCAGTAAACACAGGTGCTCAAGGATCTCTTTCCTATGCTGATTTCACTTCTGTTGTGTATATGCCCAGTACAGCTTTTCAAAGAACCTCCATACTGATTTCCATAGGGACTTCAACAATTTTCATTCCTACTAACAGTATATAAGGGTTTTTTTTTTTAAAAAAAAAGTCTAATCCTTTCCAGCATTTTTTCCTTTCTTCTCCCCTTTCTGCTTAATCAATTTTTCAAGTTAGTACACAAAGTAGTGGGTTTCATTATTTTCACTTTTTTAAAGAATATATTTTATGGGTATGTATATGTGCCTGAGTGCATGTAGGCGCACTACCTGCATGCAGGTCCCCCTAGAAGCCTGAAAGGGATAACCTGGATTGGATAACCTGGGGTTGGTGTTACAGGCAGTTGTGAGCCACCACATGGGTGCTGAGAACCAAATTCAGGTCCTCCACAGGCGTTTCAAGTGCTCTTAGCCTCTGAGCCATCTTTCCAGAACTTACTTTGTTTTTTTGAGACAACATCTCACTGTGCAATCAAGGCTAACCCCAAACTCACAGCAAAACTTGTCTGTCAACCACACATTCCTGGCTGGCTTTGGTTTTCTTGATAATAATGGTTCTAAGTTGGGGTGCGGGGCAAATGTCTGTGAAGTTTTGTTTTGCATTTTTGTATTTCACAGCTAAAGACATTGGGAGCTTTTTCCATATGTTTGTGCGGCATTTCTTTTGAAGGTTTCTTTCTTTCTTTTGATCATTTGCCTGTTTCTTGTTATGCTGCTGTTAATGTCTTTGAGTTCTTTATGTACACTGGATACTGATCCTCCATTGCATGAACAGCTGGTGAAGACCCCCACCCCCACCCTCTTCTGTAGGTCTGCTCCTCAGTTGTTTCCTCTGTGGTGCAGATGCTATGAAATTTGATGTGACCCCACTGACCTTTTCTCTGCCTTTTCCCTGCATTGTTGCAGTCCTCCTACCCATCCTACTCAGGAAATGGTTGCCTGTGCCAACATCTTGATGTGTTTCCCCCTCGTGTTTTCAATGGTCCAGGTTTTATGTTGCAGCTTTTGATCCATTTTGAGCTGGTTTTGTAGAGGATGCAAGATAAGGGAGACAGGGATCTAGTTTCCATCTCCGCCGTTTGTGCCTTCATTTGTGTTTCTGTGCTTAAGCTAAGAATATACTTTATATATTTATTGGTTACTTATAGTTAATTTTTTACATTTGTTTATGAGTGTGTATGCGTGTTTATATGTATACCACAGCATACTTTTAGAGGTCAGAGGATAACTTGTGGGAGTTGGTTCTCTCTCCACCATGTGGGTTTGGGGGCTCAAATTAAAGAAATCTGTTTTGGCAACAATCACTTTTATCATTGAGCCATCTTATAAGTCCCACCAAATTGTTTATCCATGGCAGACCATCCCATGGACTTCTAAGGCTGTTTATCTGTATGGATCTAAGTTATAGTTGTGTTTATTGCACAGTAGGTACTCTGTGTATAATTTCTTGTTCTGATGACTATAAAAGGTAGGCTTTATTATCCTTGTCCACTGGCTATAACAAAATACCTGAGAATGGGTAATTTATAAAAAAGAGAGGCTTATGTGGCTGATCTTTCTGTAGGCTGGGATGCCTGAGAGCTTGGCATTTGAGGAGGGCAGTCTTGCTGCCTCGGGGCATGGTGGACAGCGTCGCATGATGGGACACAGCAGGTGTGCTAGTTCAATTGAGAACAAAGTAGAACGAATGTCTCATCTGTGAAAGCACATACCGAAACTCATTACTTCATATACTAACTTTAAAGGTTAATTTAAAAAGAAGGGGGATAACTAAGGATAAGGGGGATACCATGGGGAGGGGCACCTTTACCCAATGCTAATTACCTCTGAAATTTTTTTCAACACAAATTTGAGATTGTTTTCTTTCTTTCTTTCTTTCTTAAAATTTTTGATACAGGATCTTATGTAGCCCAGACTTGATTTCAAACTCACTATACAGCCAAGGATTGTTTATCTATCCATCTGCCTCCAACTTCTTGATCTTCCTGCCTCCTCCAACCAAGCACAGAAATTACATAGGTGGGAAATATTAAAACCATAGCATAACTGTTACAAAGAGGGCTGCAAAGGACTATGGGACCCTCAAAGGAAGACTGGGTAACACACACAGGGGAAGGGAATTCTTTTTGGCATTCTTCTTAAAGAGGGGCCCTGTATTTTAATTTGCAAGAGCAGTGTGGGCAGCACAGCTAAAATATGTAGTGTCTGAAGGATCAGGTCTCCCCATCTAGTTCTGTGCCAATGGTCTTTCGAGTTTGTGGGGCTTTGGGTGTTTTCCTAGCCAACAACTCATAGGGAGGTAGCCTACACCTGATACTGGGATTTTTACCCAATGACCTGATGACTTTTATCAATGCCCTCTCTCTTCATGCACAATGCCTTTATTCAAACTCTAACTGCTGTCTTTACCATTTTCCAGATGCTTTTAAAATCTGTAAGACAAGGATTATTATCGGGGATTATCATCACATAAAGAAACGTTTTGACAGAGGGTTGGCAGATCTCTGAAGGTCTGCTGCTGTCTGATCCCAGCAAGAGCTGATTGATTTTGGATAGTTTAAGGGGATGCAAAAAAAAAAAAAAAAAAAAAGTCCAACATAGCATAAAATGCTCTCTCATTATTTGTACAGATCATTCATCCAAAGAGCAACACTGGGTACACTGGCATGGATGGGAAGTGTGGCCCCTCTAGCCCTCCTGAATCAATGACCCATATTGCTTCTTTACTCTAAATTGTTGCTGCTACTATAGTATCACTTGTGTTTCTTTCCACCTCGGATAGTCTCTGTGGGGCCAGCTTGCTCTGCTAGACTAGGCTCAGACCCAAAGGGTAGCAGAGCCAAACTCTTTCTTGCTGAGCCTGCAGCTCACTGGGGCTCGCTTCTTGATTCTGACAGGCTCCAGGCCGGCACCACGGCCCTTGCCTTTCCATTAGCCAAACCTGACTGCTGAAAGTGAAGCAACCAGTAGAAATCATCTCCTGTCTCCAATCTAATGCTCTTCCTGCCCTCCTTCCAAGGACTCAGTGGGCAGACATCTAAGGGAACACCAAGAAGACCTTATTGCCACCTGAAGGCAACAATTTAAAGGAAAAATGAACGTTCTGAGATCCTCAGTAGGATGTCAGTAAAAAGAGGCTGCAGGTCATGTAGCCCTGTGCAGGCTCTGGGCTGCCAACTGAGAGAAATCCCTTGCAATGCAAGTCTGCAGGTCACCATGGGGAGTAGCAAGCCCTGAGGTCGGGAGTTGCAGTCTCTGAGGCTGGAGGGGCTGTATGGAAGCCTGGAGCCACAGGTGGTGGAGGTTGGAAGCAGCTGCAGGGACAAACTGCCTACTTTATCTGAAATGTGGAGTCTTGGTAGCTGAGGCAGGAACAGGGGTCCCCACTTGCAGTGCCTGGATGAGTCCTGGAGACTGTCTCAGGTGAACATCCTGCCCAGGGAGAAGCACAGGGAGCCACTCAGCCCACCCCAGGTGAAACATGAAGGCGTGAAGGCAGCCTTCTTTCTCTCCCCTCTCTGTTGAGCCCCACAGTGATTCTGTTCCCTGAAGACCTGCCCTGGTGCCCTGAATCTACAGGGGCACAGCTAGGCCCTAACTGTCTAAATGTGAATTTGCACAGTAGGTGAAAGTGAGCGTGGTGGGAAGGAGGAAAACAGCTGTCTCAGTCAGGTCTTCAGGTCCCGCTTTCTGCCTCTGCAGTGACAAGGAATACCCAACCTTTTGACGTTGTGATATGGCACTGAGTTCACAAATGTGTTGTGCCACACTCATAGCTGTCCTGAGATACATGCAGCCCACGGGCTGTACGTTAGACTTACCAGCAAAAACCTGGGGGAAGAAACCTCACTCTCCTTCCTGCTACCTGTGGATCCAGACGTAGAACCCACAGCTCTCTCCAGCACCATGTTTGCCTGCACACGCTTCCTGCCATGATGATAATGGACTAAAGCTCTGAAACTGGAAGCCAGACCCAGTTAAATGCTTTGCTTTATAAAAGTTGCCTTGGTTGTGGTGTCTCTGCACAGCAATAGAACACTGACCAAAGCAGGCTCTTTTTAATTTTTCCCTGGGAACTCTAGCTCAACACATCTTGCCGTGTTTGCCTTTGAATGACCAAGATACCCCTTTGTTTGGTTTATCCTTCTCTTATCCGCTCTTGTTTGCTTTTACGCTTCACGAACCTGTTTCATACCCCACCGATCTAAATAATTTAGATCTTCTGGAACTTCTCCTACCTTGAAAAGAGAATGTCCCACCAGGAGTCTCATCAAAGACATTAAATCTTTATACCAGTCCTGAGGTCCCTGCTGCATCAACCTCTTAGCAGCACTGCTGACACAGTCCGTTACAAGCTAGTCAACTGGGCATCAAACACATCATCTCTCACAAGCATGTCTCGGTAACGCTTGTTCTTCCTCCGATGTTTCAGTCCCTGATATTCATAGAAACCTCAGCCCCAAAATAATCAAGTGTCTTCAATGGCTCGTATGAGCCAGTCCATGGGGATTTATTTCTCAAATATTGTCTCATGTTATGTAGCCTTTGCCTTTCAGATGACTTGGCCTTGGTTGCTTGTTCTGGTGCCCATTGGGTAGGGGCAGGGAGAGGTAAGCAACCTCCACTACAGGAGATACACCTTCCAATACCACTCGGAGACAGCCATATTGAGACTGCTCCCACAGAGTTTCCACTCTTACACAGTCACCCTCAGTTATAAATCCCAGGACCCGTCCAGGGGCCACACAAACACTCCTCCCCAGCTCATCTTTGGTTCTGTCAGTCTCTGTTCAGGAACCAACTGTATTGTGACTTGTTGGGGAGACATGAACAAGTCTATCTATTTCAGATAGGACACCGACAACAGACCAAAGAAAAGATCCTAGCCAAGTCTACCTTGGTGAATTAGTGAGTTCATGGAATTTGCTCACAGGGGTGTGGCTAAAAGTTGCCTACAGGAGTGTGGATAACTCAAAGGCATCTGCATCCCTGGAGCTTCCAGCACAACTTGTAGACAGCTCAGGTGGTTGAAGAGTCTCTTCTCAGAAATTCTGACTGTTCATATAATGTGGGAAGGGGTCATGTGACTCTTCTGTTTCTCATGTCTCCGAAGCCTTGAGAGTCTCTTTTATTTTTTAAGCTTTCTAAGTTTTGTTTACTTCCTCAGTCTTTTTTGTTTTCTTTTGTTTGTCTTTTGGTTTTGGTTTTTGGAGACAGGGTTTCTATGTGTAGCATCCTTGACTGTCCTAGAACTTTGTAGACCAGGCTGATCTTGAACTCACAGAAGTTCGCCTGTCTCTATCTTCTGAGTGTTGGGGTTAAAGGCAATGTGCCACCACATCTGGCTGTTCCCTGAGTCTTAAGAACCTTCTTGGGATTGTCTCAAATCAGATAAAATAGTTAAGCAACAGCCTTTTGTCTCCCCCTAGTGCAAAACCTGATACAAGGTCTGGCATTCAGGGAACTGTGGTGAGAAATTGAGAAGGTGAAACAGGAAGGAGGGACAAGCATTCTAAGGACTCCAAGGTGAGCTGGTATGAGCCACTTAATCAAAGGGGATGACAATTTCTCAAGCTTCCAGCTTATACAGGCTTATCAGATTGGACCAATACATTGGACGCACAGAGAGTCCGAGTTTGCAAACTTGTGTAAGAATAAGGGCTCTTTGCTTTTACATCCAGGACTCAGTCTCTTAGTTGATTTTGTGGGGGACTCCGTGATCTGGGCATAACACTTGGGTTCATAAATGATAGAAACAAGACTGGACGCAGCCAACACAGGCAAGGCTTTTATTGGGACATCTGCTTGAGTATAAGTCCAAATGCAGCTCTGACCAAGAGCCAATCAGACCAGCAGCCCCTAATAAAGGAAAAGGAGGAAATAACAAAGGAGGATTACTCACCAAAGGGAGTCCAAGATTACTCATCCAGGTCCTCCAGGCAAAGAAAAGTCACGCTGGCAGAGACTTCAGTGCTGAGCAGTCAATGCTAGTCTTCCATGAAAGAGGAAAGTCGAGTTTGTAGGGGACTTTTCCTTGGGTCCTTTTAATATAGCATGTATTTTCCAGTGACAGAAAAAAGAGAAATGCAAACTATAAGTACCGTCGAGTTTCCAAAGAGCAAGCTTCCTAAGGTAACACTGAAGCATTCCTTTGACTGCATAAGAACTGTTGGGTATTTCCCAGTAGTTTCTCAGCCTGAAGACAGCTAGCTGCCATCTTGCCTTCTTGACACTCACTAGCTTGTCATTTTCCTGGATAAGGAACCCCTCCCAACCTCATATTTACAAAGACATGGCATTTTTTCTTTGAAGTCCTTCCCACTCCATCACAATAGCTTCTAAGGTTAGACCCTATACTCTGCCTCAAGCAATAAGCAGGATTCCTGCTACTCACGTCTAATGAGTCTGAGATGCTAATTATTCCATTCTGGAATATTCTATGAGATTCCTGTGGAAATGATAGTTACCCATTACCACTGTAGAATGTAACAAAACTTAAGACAATCATAGCATGATTCAGCAACAATATACTAATTGCCTTAAAGGAAAGCAACATACACACACATACGTGAACTGATCAACAGGGCAGGGCAGCATATAAGAAAGCGTTAAAATGGTGGGTTCATGGCCATCTACTGTAATCAGATTGGTGACTACCCGAATTGTCATCAGAGAGCCTTTATCCAGTAACTGGTGAAAGTAGATGCAGAGATCACAGCCAAGTCCTGGACTGAGCTCCAGGAGTCCTCCTGAAGAAAGGGAGAAGGGATTGTAGGAATTGGGGGGGTCAAGGTCATGATGGGAAACCCACAGAGACCGCTGACCTGAGCTCGTAGGACCACATGGACTCTGGACAAACAGGGAGTCTGCAAGGAACCGACCTAGGCCCTCCGCTTGTGTGTGACAGTTGGGTAGCTTGGTCTGTTTGTAAGACTTCTAGCATTGAGATCAGGACCTGTCCCTAGGGCTTAGCTAGCTTTTAAACTGTCCCCCCCCACTCCCCCACCCTGTCCCCGTGCTGGATTATCTCACCCAGCCTTGATGCACCGGGAGGAGCTCAGTCAACTTGGCTGCCATGGTTTGTTCAAGCCCATGGGAGGCCTACCCCTTTCTGAATAGAGATGGAGGAGGAGTGGATGGGGGAGCTGGGTAGATGGGAATTGCAGTGGGGTGGGTGGGGGATGGGGGAGAGTGGGGTAAGGGGAGGCGCAGGGAGGGAGAGGAAGGAGGCGAAACTGTAGTCAGTATTTAAAATAAGTGAAAAAATATTAATTAATAAAATAAAATTTAAAAAACAATTGGTTCAACTGAGAAGTAGGAAATGGAACTGAAGGAGCTGGCGAGAATACCATGGGCTGGGATAGCCAGGGGGGTGTCATAGAGCCCTGAGCAACACCTGGGAGCACAGCTTAAGAATGCTGGGGCTCTCTGCAACACCGCTGCACTAGTTGCTCCCAAGTTAGGGACTCTGTGGTTGAGTAGCTCAGTCAGGGCCCTTCGTCCTCAAAGGGGTGTTTATTCAATAGCGGAGCCTCCCAGTCTAATTTGCACAGGGCTGCTAAGGGATTAGCTCCTGGTTTTAGTATTTAATCTAGTCCCGCATCTCCATTTTATGAGTTGGTTGAAAGCAGAGCGAACCTCCCAGCCTGCTGTCACTTCTTTTAACTAAAAGCTCTGTTGGTTACAACCGGAATGTCACATGCATTAAGATAAGGCCTCAACTGTTTTATTTCTAAATGAACAAATAAGATAAAAGGTTTCAGCTTGCTATTTATAAGACCCTTTCTGCAAATAACACCTTGAGGTTACTCCCAGTAAAAGAGAAGCCTGTCTCTGGAGAGGATATTATTGGGTCCACTCAAGCCTTCTTGCTTTTGGAAAGCCCAGGTCCAAGGCTACAGGTTCAGCCTTACAGGAACCCTAGAATCAATGGGGGTGCCTTGCTCAGGGGAGGCCTCTGGTTTCCTAGGTTAGTTCAGTTTTTGTTGTTTTGTTTGGGGTTTTGGTTTTTGAGGTTTTTGTTGTTGTTTTCGAAGGCAGATTCCTTGTGAGGCTCTGGCTGCCCTGGAACTTCCTCTGTAGACCAGGCAGATCTCAGAGATCACCTGTCTCTGCCTCCTGAGTAAGTGCTGTAACTAAGACCTGAGTGCTGTAACTAAAGGCATGCACCAGCACTGCTTGGCTAGATCAGCTTTATCCTTTTTCCTTCCTATGGTCCTAGATTTAAACTCAGGCTCTTATACATGCATACTAAGCAAGCACAGCTATACCCTAAGCTTGTTTTTTTTTTTTTTTTTTTTCTTGCAAGGCTGCAAAGGGCTCTGATCACCCATTCCGTCTCAAAAGGCTCTGGTTACCCATTCATTGATCAGTTCAAGCATGTGATACAATTTCAACAGTGTCATTCCTTAAACTCAGCACCAATGTCTAACTGAGGTGCTTATTAGCATACCAAAGTACATGCTGGCCTCTAGGCTCACTCAGCATCTGTGGCTCCTCTCAGTTCTTACCCTAAACCTCTCAAGCCCACGAGCTTGGCTTCCCCTCCCCCAGCTTCTGATTTCTATATAACCCTGCCATTTCGGCCAAGTATGTGCTCTCTTGGTCCTCTGCTCGCTCTCTCTCTCTCTCTCTCTCTCTCTCTCTCTCTCTCTCTCTCTCCTCTCTCTTTTCTTCCTCTGTCTTTCTCGTTCCCTCTCTTTCTCTTCTATCATGGTTCAGTCTACTGGCCATGTTCAGTGTACTACTTTCTCTCCCTGCTCTGGACTCCTCCAGATGCCTCTGGCTGTATTCCCCCTCATATCGACAATAAAAGCTTCTCCTCAGCCATGTCCTCATCTCATTCCAACAGTGAGCAGGCAAAGATGAAGGGAAGAATGACAGATAGCAGAAGTTCAGGCACCTGGGCGAATCTGGGTCAAATGCCTTCCTAACCATCTCTGCCACAGAGACTGCACTAATTAAATCCCAAGCCTTAGAAATACTTTCTTTCCTTTACCCCACAACCTCTCCAGCATAAGTTGTCATCAGTGTTTTTGATCTTGGCCATTCTTACAGATGTAAGATGGAATCTCAGAGTTGTTTTGATTTGCATTTCTCTGATGACTAAGGATGTTGAACATTTCCTTAAGTGTCTTTCAGCCATTTTAGATTTCTCTGTTGAGAGTTCTCTGTTTAGGTCTGTACTCCATTTTTTAAATAGGATTATTTGTTCTTTTGATGACCAATTTCTTGAGTTCTTTGTATATTTTCGAGATCAGACCTCTGTCTGATATGGGGTTAGTGAAGATCTTTTTCCATTCTGCATTGCTGGTGGGAATGTAAGCTGGTACAGCCTCTTTGGATGTCAGTGTGGTGATTTCTCAGAAAATTAGAAAACGACCTTCCTCAAGACCCAGTAATACCACTTTTGGGTATATATCCAAAGGATGCTCAATCATGCCACAAGGACATGTGCTCAACTATGTTCACAGGAGCTTTGTTTGTCATAGCCAGAACCTGGAAACAACCTAAATGCCTTTTGACTGAAGAATGGATAAGAAAAATGTGGTACATTTGCACAATGGAGTACTACACAGCAGAAAAAAATAACGACAGCTTGAATTTTGCAGGAAAATGGATGGAACTAGAAAACGTCATTTTGAGTGAGGTAACCCAGAGCCAGAAAGACAATTATCACATGTACTCACTCATAAGTGGTTTTTAAACATAAAGAAAACCAGCCTACAAACCACATTCCCAGAGAACTTAGACAACAATGAGGACCCTAAGAGAGACTTACATGGATCTGGTCTACAGGGGAAGTAGAAAGTAGAAAAAGACAAGCTCTCCTGAGTAAATTGGGAGCATGGAGACCTTAGGGAAGGGTTGAAGGGGAAGGGAGAGACAGGGAGGGCAACAGAGAAAAATGTTGAACTCAATAAAAAAATCAATAAAAAATTAAAAAAATACTTTTTTCATATTGCACCATAAATTTCCATAAGCTTATTAATATGCCAACCCACAATACTATAGAGTACATTTATTTAAGATTTATTTATTTATTAACTGATCATTTTTTATGCAACTGGTTAAAAATAAAGGACCATGAATTATTTGTTAAATGGAGAAAACATAAAACTCATTTAATGTTATAGTAAAGCATAGCAAAATTAACAGTTTAGTATAATTTTTTATCATGTGTTGAGTTAAAAAAATCTATATTTAAAACCATGCTTCATGTGCTTTGTGCCGTGTGTCTCATTCTCTGCTTTGGATATTTCTTTATAACTGGGACTCGCCCAACCAGTGAGTCTCCTTTTGAAAAGAGAAACAAGTTTCTCCCAAAGGCCCTTGACTCCTCCACACTGTGCTTCTGGTTTGATTTCAGTGCGGAAGTCATGGTCATCCGAGGCCCGGATAGAACCTGTTCAAGTGAGAGAGCAGAGACAAAGGAGGACCTCTGGCCTCCAGAGACACCGGAGACGGGGTTTGACATGGTGTCCTTGTGTGCGCATCCAGTCACAAGAGCTGTGCGCTCTCCAAGTTTGGAGCTCTGGTTCTCTCTCTTAGCAATTGTTCAAATGACCTCATATGCTTTTATACAGTGGTTATTTGTTTTTCTCTTTCTTAAAAAGTGGAGTCTCGCTGTGTAGCCCAGGCTGACCTGGAGCTCTATCCTCCAGTCTTCTTCCTCCCGCAGCCTTCTAGGTGCTGCCATTATGGGTGTGAGTTTGCCATTTCTATAACATTTTTATATATGCACTCCCCAAACAAAATTAACAAGGTTTGTTTTCTAACATGTCCAAGTTATTGCATGTTAGATTTTATGTAGGAACACTTTGTTCTCCATAAGCAAACACCCCACTGTTAATAGGGAGATTTATCTACCTATGGAGACAGTGAAGGACGGAAGTAGTGAGCCACCGGCGAGGGTGGTGCTCACAAAAGACACAGTCATTATTAAGTGCTCAATTTGCAGATGAGCCACCATATGCTTCTATAAGGCTAGTCTCCTTTAAAGAGGACGTGGAATGAGAAAAGGTTGTTAGGAAGAACAGGAAGGTATGTCCACATAAAACACCAAAATGATCTTACGGTCTCAGTGATGTTTAAGAGGATGGGGAGATGGCGTAACCGGGGAGCGCTTTTCAGCAGGAATAAGGTCCTGAGATCCACCCAGGTACCATAGAAATAAATCTTTTTGGCTGAATTGAATGAAAATGCTCCTTCTTCGAGTCTGAATGAGCCTTTCTGGGGCTATCAGGAACTGCTATCTCTCTTGAGAAGATTTTCCTAACATGAAGCTATAGTGGAGGTAAATGGAGGACTTCCCATCTTCTGAGACAGTGTGAAATATTCAACCAGGACAGGAGTAAGCACAGATGAAGGTTCATGGCATACAGCCAGTTGTTTGTTTTTTTTTTTTTTTTAAAACATATTTTCTCTTTTAATTGACAGAATGTCAATGTCTTGATTCTAAGAAATATGGATGGGTAAAAAAGACAAAGGATAAAGGGAAGGTCAGAGAGAGGCAGAGGCCATTTTGTTACCTGCTGAATTCGCTGTTTCACCCTGGTTCTCGTCTCTCTCAGAACCTCTCCTCCCCCAGAGTCGCCATTCACTCTGATGAAAGTTAGACAGTGGACGTTCATTAAGCCAAACTTGCATCCCACCTATCACTTTGCGCCTCAGGAGAGACGACCTCGGGACGTCCCCGAACAATGTCATTTCTGTGTGTCAGTCTTATAAGGAATATAGAGAAGACAGACAAGAGCAGTCAGCCCTGGTGAGGATTCAGCCTCTTAGATAAGGGAGGTTCTGTAACTACGGCACATTGAACAGTCCGTTATTACTCGGAAGGTCCTCACATTCTAGCGAAATGCCACACCATTCCCTCCACCCAGGACGCTACACCTGGGTCACCCATCCGTTTACTGTGGTTAGTGACACGGAGGACTGTCGTGAAGGAGGACCTGACGACAAAAAGGCAATAAGACAAATTTATTTTTAAGAAGGTGTGCTTTAGGGGCTTAGGAAATTAGAAATGGGTTCTTTTTAAGTATTTATTTTATTCTATGGGTATGCATGTTTGACTGCATGAATGTATATGCACCGTATGCATGCCTAGTGCCCATGGAGACAGAAGAGGATGCCAGATCCCCAGAACTGAAATTAGAGTATTGGGAAGCGCCATATGAGTGCCAGGAACCAAACCTGGGTCCTCAGTGAGAGCAGGAAGTGCTCTTAGCTATTGAGCCATCTCTCCAGCACCTGGAAATATCTTATATAGAACCCAAGATATAGAACCTATTCTCCAAGGCTAGAAACTGGCTGGAAACCCATGAAAGGAATCTCAGTCTCCAAGTATGAAGCCTGATACTCCTGCGTTCACTTTGAACTTTCTTAGTACTGTTTTCACTCTTTACACATATAATCTGGTATTCTACATGGTACCCTCATGTAGACGTGTGGGCTTGGAGCTTCGTCCTCTGAACACGGAACGTCATCTTGACTTTCCAGACTTGAACTATCTCTCTGAGTGTAAATCCTGCCTGCGCTGGCACAAACCATGGCATCCGGGGGTGTAAATGGGCTGTTTCTCTTTGTATGATTTGCTGTGATCCTCACCTTACTTCTTCTTCCCCGAGCTTCTGTCGTCTCGCTAGGCTCTGCTTCACAGTCATCTCGGGAGAAACTTAGACCAAGGAGCGCGCAGTGACAGCCAGGCCTCCTTCAGTGAATCCATGAATTAAGTCATTTCTTGGGGCTGGGGAGGATCGGGGAAGAGTGTATTACTATCTTCCAGAGGACCTGAGTTTATGTCCACAACCCACACCACAACTGCCTGCAACTCTCGTTCCAGGAGATCCAATGCCCTTCTCTTCCCTGGGCCAGGATACTTTTTGTTCTCAACACCTATCGGAGTCTTGGCAGACAGAGGTGGTAATCAGGAAGCATTCAGTACCGAGAACATGATTAGGGGACCCATTTTTTCCAGACTAGCCTCATTCCTTTCCTCTTCCATTTGGTCCCCTCAGGTTCCAGACAAGGTCTTCTGAGATACTCTCTCTGGCCAAGCAGTTTTCTTGGGGTGCTGTCTTTAAGGGGGCAGTGTCTTGGGTAAACAGGAGCCCCGGGTTTCTGATCAGATAGCTTCATTCTACACTGGAGGCAGTCCTGTCCCTCATCTGGGCTTCTGTATTCCTATGAAACTGTGTGTCAAAGACCACCCCCCCCCCCACTTCCTCTCCCAAGGGTAGTTCAGGACAAGGTGAGAACCCTAGGCTGTGCTCTCCACAGAGGTTTAGTTTCTGTCCAAATGTATTCGGCAATGTTTTTCAGTAACAAGAAGTTCTCCTGCCCTAACAGAGTTCGCACCTGCCTACTAAGGACAGGCTTTCCCACAGATTGTCCTCACCGCCACCCTCCCACCTCAAGTTCTGGTCACTCACTTGTTTAATCTGACCCTCCATCTGGGCAATAGATTCACTGCAGATGGCTGTGCACCTGGGACTCCCAAGTCCCTGGGCCCCAGAGCCTGGCTGCCGACTTCCCTGCTTGGCTGCTAGCCTTGGCACTTGCAGCTCATCTGGCAGAGAACTGCAAAGCCTGCTCCTCATCAGAACAGCCCCCAGCCCATGTCCACCCCCCAAAGAGGTGCAGGTGCTAAAACTCTTGTATGGAACCTGATATCTGGTGAGTTTGCACAAAAGAGTTGCAACCCCGGCCACCTCATCCAGCCCCAGTGAGTGGTACTCACAGCTCTGGCTGCGCACAATATCCCCCTACACAGCCATTCTCAGAAGCCCACTGGGAGGATGGTCTCACTCTGGCAGTCTTGGGAGAACCGTCTTGCCGTCTCCTTTCCCTTTTGCAGCAGGGTAAATGTTTCTATTTTCAGTATTTAAAAAGAAAGCTAAGATTTTTGTTCGTTTGTTTTTTGAGACAGGGTTTCTCTGTGTAGCTTTGGAGTCTGCCCTGGAACCTGCTCTGTAGGCTGGTCTAGAATTCACAGAGATCCGCCAACCTCTGCCTCCCGAGTGCTGGAATTAAAGGCGTGAGTTCGAGGCCAGCCTGGTCTACAAGAGCTAGTTCCAGAACAGGTTCCAAAGCTACAGAGAAACCCTGTCTCGAAAAACCAAAACCAAAACCAAATCCAAACCAAACCAAACAAACACCAAGTTACGGTATGCTTCAAAGTGGTTACAAAAGAGGGTTTTGAGCACTCCTAACACAAAGAAATGAGAAGTGTTGGAGATGATGGGACCGCTTGTTGTCCTAAGAAGATCATGGCGTGTTTGCATACATGAGAATATCACACTGCACCCCATAACCACAGGCTTGAATGTCAATTTAAAAGAAACAGGAACATAAACAGAAATGCTGGGCTTGGCCCACTGGCTTCCTTTGCCTTTAGAAAACAACTACCACCCCAGCTAATTCCCTGGCCCAGGAAGCCCTTCCCCACTGACCCTCCCTCCGGCCACCTGCTCTCTCTCTGGTCCTCCAGGAACATCTCTTTGTCCATGGTTCTTAGAACCTCTATTCCTCGATGTGTTTTTCTCCATTCAGTGCGGCTGACAATGAATTTTTCAAATGTCATTAAATGTCACTATTAAGACACCCTCAGTGACTTCTCTGCCAAAAATAGCTTTCTAAGTGCCTGCCCCTCAGTCCCCAGCCCTTTCACCCCCCCCCCTCCTCCCCACCCCTTCCCTGATAGATGTTCTCTTTGATCCCTGGCTGCTTGATCTTTTCCTCCAGCGCTGTTGTGATTTATTTATCTTTTGACACACAGGCAGGCACACTGTAGAACTCAGGCTGCCCTCCGACTGGACTGCCAATCCTTCTGTCCCTGTCTCCTCGGTACTGGGATTATAGCTATAAACCACTACACAAGACTAACAGTTTTTAGTGATTTTTAAACTAACTGCTTTAGTTTTTATTATTTATGTTGTTTTCATTTACTCAATGAGTTCCGAAAGAGGGGGGAGAAAGAGGGAGTGAGAGAGTGAGAGAGTTTAGTTTTTATTATTTATGTTGTTTTCATTTACTCAATGAGTTCCGAAAGAGGGGGGAGAAAGAGGGAGTGAGAGAGAGAGAGAGAGAGAAAGGGGGGGGAG